>NC_092335.1:149616250-149947500 GCF_046630445.1 Rutidosis leptorrhynchoides | reverse complement strand
CTTTTTCGAGCATTTTCTCGCCAAAATAAAAACATTTATCACAAAGTGTCTCTACTAAATGTTCATATTTTCATCTCATCTATAATGTTCGTGAACAAAGTTTTTTCAAAAAACGAAAAAAAAAAAAAATTTTTGCTTCCCCTCGCTTTCCCCCGATTGGTTACTTCCCTCTTGATCCTACCCCTATATATATATATATATATATATATATATATATATATATATATAGATACTTCAATCTATGTGGAGATTGAGCTTAAAAAAAAATCTGAAAAAAAACAGTCAATCTGCACACAAAAAAAGTCAATCTGCACACACACAAAAAAAAGTCAATCTGCAAAAAAAAAAAAACTGAAAAAATAGTCAATCTGCACACTAAAAAAGTCAATCTGCACAAAAAAAGTCAATCTGAAAAAAAAACTGAAAAATAAAGTCAATCTGCAAAAAAAACTGCAAAAAAAGGCTACACAAAAAAAAAGTCAATCTGCACCGAAAAAAAGTCAATCTGCAAAAAAAAAAACTGCCCAAAAAAAGTCAATCTGCACACAAAAAAAGTCAATCTGCACAGAAAAAAAAGTCAATCTGCAAAAAAAATCTGTAAAAAAAAGTCAATCTGCATGCAGATTGACTCAATCTGCACAAAAAAAGTCAAATCTGCTCAGAAAAAAGTCAATATGCAAAAAAAAAATCAATCTGCATAAAAAAAGTCAAATCTGCACAGAAAAAAATAAATCTGCCAAAAAAATGTCAATCTGCAGGGGATTGACTCAATTTGCACGAGTTCCATGAGTTCTCTACTACCTTTGGTTCTCCATGGATCTTCACCTATATATATATATATATATATATATATATATATATATATATATATATATATATATATATTAGAACCCTTCTTTTTACTGTTCACTTCCATTTTTTATTCCAGGGGTATTTTTGTAAATTTTCCCTCCATTATTTTATTCACAGAGTATTTTTGTCTTCTCACCAGCACCTGGAACCTTCTCCTGCTCTCCAACATCCTACAAGATTTCATCCATTTTCTTAACCCTAATATTCTCAGTCCTCGCGATATTACCCATGACTAAAACCCTAGATGTTCCAGCTTCTTCCATTCATCACCGTTGCCACCCTCGCTTACCTTCGATTACCACCGTCGCTTACCTCCGATTACCATTGTCACCACTTCCCAAGACCTGTCACACTTGACGATGGAGATGATGACTCTCCTAAGGTTTGTATTGTTGATTTCTTTGGATATAAAATATTTTATTAATATTAGTGGATAATATATAAGTTATTATTATATTTAAATTATGATTGTAATTTTATACGTAATTAAAGAGAAAATTAAAAAAATTACATAACTTTAAATCAAAGAGTAATTTTAGAGAGTCTTTATTATTTAATTTAGATTAATTAAGAAAATGACACGAAAAATTATTTAATTCTGTTTAATTAAAAAAAGGACACGTAAAATTATTTCATGTAGGAGTACTAATTGCGTACATTTTTTGAATAATAATATGGAAACTTTAATTTACATACCTTTATTTAAGGGAGTTATATTAGGAAATTATTATCATTTAACTCAGATTAATTAAGATAATGACACGTAGAATTATTTAATTCAGTTTAGTTAAGGAAATATCACGTAGGTAGGATTATTTAATTAAGATTGACTTAAAAATTGACACGTAAGATTATGAACACGCGCTTTATACTAATTTATAGAAGATTATAGATTTAACATGTAAGTTGTTCTTTTATTGAAAGTTTCCATATTTATATAGGTTACGTATTAAAATTAATGTTAAATACAACAGGATTTAATCCAGTGAGTCATACGAAGTAAATTTGATCGATCACTTAATGTAATAGTCGGAGGACTTCCAACTATGACAAACTCCTTCACCGGGATTAGATGTCACATCAACACTTCCTCACCAGCAGTGCCGGATCTAGACATTGCATTCAGTGGTAGCACTTAATAATACTAATACTATCTCGCTGAAATTTATAAATATAAAAGATAGGAGGTTATTCAAAAAATACCTAAAGTTGTCTTGAAATTGAAGAACAAAACGATGAAATTGCGTATGAATGACGACTGATCAGTTACGAGTATATTATAATATGGGATACGTAGAATTTGATTGAGAGTTAACAGGCTTAAAATAATTTTGAATTGGCTTAGAAGTTGAACATAAATAATCCATTGGTTTCACTCTTTAATAGCCCAATTTGTTTTACACTATATGAGCCTTTTTGAGTGGTTGCAAGTGCTACCACTATCATGTATATACATCTGCCCCTGCTTACCAGGACTAAACACTCATAACTATAACATATTTCTTCAAATAAATTGAGATCCATTATATTAATTAATATTGCGTGGTAAAAATATTGTGGCTAAATGTACAAGTGATGCAACCCTTTTCTTTCGTGCTTGAGTGTGCGTGAGAAGGACAGAAAGCAGGGTGGCCGGAGGGCGGGGTGGTATCAATGGCGCCCTGCAGGGCGGTGGTCATCACTCAACCGATGAGAGCAATCTTAGTATTCCATCTGTTTCTATCTTATTCTCTAATATTTCTTTTTTAAATTTTTTAAATTAAATGTCCACTTAAAGAAGTAAAATTTTTTATACTCATAAAAGTATGTATGTAAGACCAAAAATAGGTAAAACAGTAAGGGATAAAATCGAAAAATAAATAAAAATTATATTGTAATGATGACATTACTTAAACTGTGTATTTTTTGTCTAGCGATAATAAATATGAGATGTAGTGAGTAATAGCTAATATATCTGATTAGTTACTTTCTTATTAAAGTTTCAGTTTTTTAATCTAGTTAGTTTATATCCAACGTTAGAATTTTAACGTTAACATGAAATAACCTTAAACTCACGATATTATTAGAAAATTCAACGATTCAACACAATCCACAAGCATAAATATTATGAAGAACGTACAACATCATAAAGTCACTCACAAACTACCAACCAGGAAACAAGAGCGTAGCAAATTGTTAGTCTAAATCAATTGAAAGAAACAACAGAAATATAAAATCACCAGAGAATGAAGATGATAAAATCGGATGAAGAATGAAGATTATGAAATAACTAATAGACTTTTTTACATTCCTCGTCCCTGTGGTTTGACACAAATAACACTCCTCGTCCTTATACTTTTTTTTTTGCTTTCCTCGTCCCTAATGTATTTACTTTATACATTCCCCGTCCTTCCGTCCAATTGCTGTTAGTTTTAGACGTTAACTTAAGTCATGTGCAAGGTATGTGAGGGTATTTTAGTCTTTGTTGTGCCTTTTCTCTCTTACCTAACCAACCATCCGTCAACCCCCTCTTCAACTCCCTTTTTTCTCTCATCTTCAACCCCCACCACCACAATCATCTTCACCAACCACCACCACCACCTCCGCCATCTTCAACCCCCATCACCGACGTCATCTTCAACCCCCACCACCACAATCATCATCACCAACCACCACCGCCATCATCTTCACCCACCACCACCGCAATCATCTTCAACCGAATTTAGAGCCAACAAAATTAAAAATTTCTCCTTTTTATTCCTTAAATGAAAGCCAAAAAATATTAAAAATTGATTGTGGCACCTTTTCAGATCTGGTCAACACGAAAATGAAGAAATCAGTTGTAGCCATGGTTACAGTAGCAGCCATGGTTACAAGTGCGAGCAAACTTAGACCTAAATTGAACCAGAGAAACCACACAACCGGAATCGAAATCGGTGGTGGAGATGAAGAAAACGAGGAAGAACTTAAAGGTGATTAATTCCTTTAATCTCTTAACATTTTAACTTCCTTTCAATTTTTGGTTACCTAAAAGTTCCAGTTGTTAACAATGAATTTATCCACTTATACCATACGTTAAAAGTTCCAGTTGTTTATATAGTTGGGAAATACGAAAATTTGGGTAGTGGGTGCAAATGAATTAACATAACTGGATGAGTATTTTAGAAATTGATATAGGATTATTCAAGTTGTAAATGGGTTTAAATTGAACATATATAACGGGTTGCTTCTTATTGTTATATCTTGGAATTGGTATCTGATTAATTTGGTTATTTGTCCTCTTCACATATGTGTTGTTGTTTCTGAATCTAATGTGTTGTTTTTTTAGTTATTTCAGTTCAATGAGTAGTGGACTATCAATTAAGGTTTGTTTGATTGATTTGGATTTTGATTAGAAATTAGGGTTTATGTTTTTTATGATGAATGATTGTGAAGTAAAGATGGGGAAGAAGGGGTACATGGAATAAATGATAAATTGGCTAAACTACCCTCACATGCTTTGCACATGACTTCATTTAACGGTTGAAATTGACGGGAGTTGAACGGAAGGACGAGGAATGTATAAAGTAAATACATTAGGGACGAGGAATGCAAAAAAAAAAGTATAAGGACGAGGATTGATTTTTGAGGTAAACCACAGGGACGAGGAATGTAAAAATGTCTAACTAATACTACGTACAAACCAAGTTTCTCGATTAAAAACTTGTGTTGAGAAACCCTTAAACCTTTAATGAGAATGTCAGTCAGTTGAAGAGAAGTACCAATTCTAGTAGTTTTAGTTAAATAGTAGAAATTTCCCCCAAATAATATGTAAATCTTTTTCAAGTTGTTTTGTCCTTTCAAGAAAAACAGGATTTGTAGCTATTTGTAGAGCCGAATTATTATCAAAAAAACATTTCAACGGGAAGGATAACATTTACATTCAAGTATAATAATAAATTTACAAGCCAAACATTTAATTTCACAAGTAACTGCAACAATGGCTCTATACTCAGCATCAGCTGAATATCTGAACACGGTTACTTGTTTCTTACTCTGCCAAGAAACAAGGGAATTATTTAAACGAACAAAAAAAAACTTGTTACAGATCTCTTAGTCAACAAATGCTTTTAAATCAAACTTCGAATCAGATTTTACCAAATGCACACCTCCTGGATTGTCTTTAAGCTACCTTAAAACCAATGTTGTAAAAAGTGGAATTAAACGTTGATTAATTGGCGTTTAATCGGAATTTTCACTAGTCCGTACCTATTAATTCAATTCGGCTCAAGATACGGTCAACCACTAATAAATCAGGTCAATGAATGATTAATCAGTTAAATATCTGTTAATCGATCAAATACTTATTAATCGGCCAGAATTTTCAATTGATTCGATTAATCTGATTATCATTCTTTATCTGTTAGTCAGTTTATCGGTCTTTATCCATCACAACTCAATGAATTACATAATTAAAACATGAAATGAACTGAATTATTTAACCATGATGTTGCATGATTATTATTTAACTATGAAATGCTTTTACCAATGTAAAAATATATGATTTTAGTTCTAAGTTTTAATTAAACAATTATGTTTAATGTTTATTTATATGTTAGAATATTTATGTTTGAAAGGTTATGTTTGATATATTTATTTTTAATATATTTTTAAATTAAAAATCAAAGTTGATCAATATTCGATTAATCCTCGATTAATTCTTTAATTACCGATTAATCCTTCCAAGATCTTGATTGATTAATCCCTGAATAGCGTTTTTTACAACCTTGCTTAAAACTCGCATGGAAAGCTTTAAACGAGAAGACAATGGCGAATGCATATATTTACTTAAACAGTTAACATCAAAAGATTTATCGGGTCTGGTCAAGGTTAGGTAAATTAGTTTACCAATAAACTTTTGATACTAAGAAATATCAGTAAGTTTCTTATCATTTTCAGTTGACTCACTAGCAATAACAAAATTTGATTCAATAGGAGTGGAAGCAAGCTTGCAACCAATCGAACCAATATCTTGTACAGCTCCAAACAATATTTCCTTTGAGACATGACAAGACCTTTAAAAGTTTCAAGAATTTTAATACTATGGAAATACTTAACTTTTCCCGAATCTTTTATTAGAAATTTTCTATTAAGTAACTGTTTTACTTTATCAATCTCATTTAAGTAACTACCAGTAATCACAGGATCATCAACACACACAATTAATGTAGTAAACATATCAATCTTATACTTGGTGCACAAAGAATAATCACACTCGGTTTGAGTAAAACCAAATTTAATTAAAGAACAAGTTTTTTTTTTTCCATTTCTAGAATCTTGGTTTAACCCAAATAAAGATTTAGTTAATTTGCTAACCTTATTTTCATGAGAATTAAAATATCCTTATAAAAGTTTCATATAAACTTCTTCATCTAAGTCACCATACAAGAAGAAATTATAAATAGACAAAATTTCATTCCTCGAACTTTACATCAACTTTGACTCCCTGTCCTTTTTCTTTTTTTTGTGTGCATCCCTCGTCCCTAATGTATCAGAAATCTACATCCTTCATCCTCCCGTCTATTTTCTGTCTATTTTGCCGTTAGCCTCCTATCACGTGCAGAGCATGTGAGGGTAAAAAGGTCATTAAACTACATGGATGAGGAGAGTAATTATGTCTTCTTCCTCACATAACAAAGTTAGTATCTTTTATTAAATCCCATTTATCACCCACTAATTCTTTAGAAAAAAAAAAAAAATCAAAATCCCAAATGGGCCCACTTCAATTCTTCATTCTCTTCAATTTCATCACATTTACAATCACCAACACCGAAATCCGAATTCACTCGAGTCAAACGTGAAGGTTGAAACAACCCAACCCGTATTCCATACGATAATTTTTTTTTTATAATACACATTTACGCGCCAATTAAATATGTAAATCATTCCACAAGTTTCATTTAAAACGTACCACAATTTAAATGTTTACAAGGCACGAAGGCCATTAATTAAGTTTAATACAAGTTCGACCCACTACAAATGATAGTTTATAATCCAAACGACACTTCGAGCATGGTTTGGGACTAAACTACCCAAAACGTTAGGCCAACTTCCAAAAGCTCCAACGAAACATCATCCAAGGACACCTAGTGCCCAACAACCCCTTTTTCCCTATCCGCACCTGCATCTAAAAAGATAAACTACGAGAGGGGTAAGCTAACGCTTAGTGAATGCAACAATTATACATGTTCATATATAACCTACTTACTTGCAATCACTTACCATACCGCATACAAGCTAGCAATTCGATAACTATGCAAACATCATGCATAAACTACTATCCACAATTCACAAGAAGCTAGCAACAACAATAGCATGTAGTTCACAATTCAATTATGCTAGATACGAATTCGCACAACCATGGTTAACCAATCGTACATGGGAACGGTACTCGTAAAAGACCGTCGGAGTTCATAACATCCATTGGTGTTACTTAAACACCGCGTAATCACTAATCCCCCGGGTGATGTCTTGAACACCGCGACTAACTCACCCCCATGACAATGTGGTGTCTTGAACACCGCGACGATTCCACATGTCAATCCAAACAATGAGTGGTGCCTTGAACACCGCGGCATCCACTCCCTTGACAATGTGGTGTCTTAAACACTGCGACAATACCACATGTCAATCAAACAATGAGTAGTGTCTTGAACACCGCGACAATACTACTCGTTACGTAGAATGTGGTGTCTTGAACACCGCGACAATGCCACATTCATACAACACGAATAAATACATTATATACGTACAAGCATAATTATTCCACTCACCTTGACACAAGGATGATGATTATGCACTTCCGAACTTCAAAGCAATGTACCTAATACATTTAGTACACTTTCAATACACAAACTAGTGGAACTAGCCATATTACTTTCACTTGAGCATTTAATGACCCATTTTGCATTAAATGACTCAACTACACCAAAATCGCCCATAAATGGCCAAGACACATATTAAATCACTAAAGCTAGTGATTTAAAGTCTACAAACATTAACTAACGCAAACTTAGGGTAATTCATACCCATTTCGCCCAAACTAGGTCAACATTACTCTTTTGACCCACTTTAATACTTAAACTTACAATTTTAGTCAAACATGACCCATTTACAATTCTTCCTTCAATTACAAGTGCATTAGTGACTAAAAACACCATTTAACACTTACAACCCCAAATCATAAGACCAAACCCTAGATTATGGCTATTTAGGGTTTCCTTTTATCACATAACCCAAAATCCACCCATATTACCCCCAAATGGGTCTTACAAGTTCCAAATGAACCAAACCCTAGCATAAACTAATTAAAACTCAAAACATGGAGTTAGGACTTACCAACACTATCCTCTTGTAGCTAAGAACAAGGAGAACAACTTTAATTCTTGCTCCAAGGTTTGATTCACAAATCTCCACCCTCAAATCTTACTTGAAATCAATTGAGTTTTTAAGTTTTGAGAGTAATTAGAGAAAGAAAAATGAAAAAGAAATCAATAATAGAGGATAAGTGGCTGAGACTTAAAGTCTCCATCAGATCTATACGCGAAAAGACGATTTTGCCCTTGAACCACTTATTTTAAAACAAAAATCTGGAACCAGTTCGCCCAGTGGGTCGCGGCGCGGCACCAATTGTCGCGGCGTGGCAATTAACGTATTTTACGAGCTTTCTTAAATCATTCCTGACTCAGATTCTAGTTATTTGTCGCGGCGCGACCCTCTTCTCCGCTATATAAAGGGAAACTCGACCCTTCTTAACATGCCTCCTGACTTTGCTTTGCGTTCAATGTCGCGGCGCGACAAGGGCTTCCGCGGCGCGGTAATGGCCTTCAACTGAGCCATTCGACAACTTTACACAACTTAACGATTTATCCAACTTGTACACTTTGTTCACGCTTCCTATGCACATCTAAACCTCATCTTTTAGTCTCACAAGCCTTAACATCAACAAAGACTCATGCATATACCTATACATGCATATATTCTAAACACACACACATATATATATATATACATACATATTCGTATATATATATATATATATATATATATATATATATATATATATATATATATATATATATATATATATATATATATATATATATATATATATATAATTACACCATTACTAACACTTAGGTCCTTTAATCACATAAATGCACACGTTATAAGCGTACAATAATTAAGTATGTACCTTTAGACATGTACGGGAAAAACGGGATGTTACAACTCTCCTCCACTTAAATCGGAGCGCGTCCTCGCGATCCAAGCCGCATGACATGCGGGAAGATAAACCAAAACAAACTCTTCGGATTCCCACGTAAACTCGGAACCCTTTTGATGATGCCATTGCACCTTGTAAGTTCTAACTTCTTTGTTCCGCAATATTTTAACCTTCTCATCAAGAATGGCTATCGGTTCTTCAACATACTCTAGCTTGTTGTTCAAGGTAATATCCTCTAACGGCACCCAAGTCGAGTCATCCGCAAGACGCTTACGGATATGGGAAACATGAAACGTATTATGAATCCCCGCAAGCTCTTCGGGCAACTCTAGTCTATAAGAACCTCACCAACACGTTCCAAAACCTTGAAAGGAACAATAAATCGAGGAGCTAACTTTCCTCGCTTTCGGAACCGAATAACACCTTTCCATGGAGAATCCTTAAGCATCACCATGTCACCTTCTTGAAATTCGATCGTTCGGCTACCTTTATCGGCATAATATTTTTGTCTATCTTGCGCCGCCTTAAGTCGAGCCCGAATCATCTCAATTTTACTATTCATCTCTAGGACTAAATCGGTACTCCCGATTTCTCGTTGTCCCACTTCACCCCAACAAATAGGAGTTCGAAACCTACGCCCATAAAGCATCTCATAAGGTGGCATTCCAATACTAGTGTGGTAACTATTATTGTACGAGAATTCCACCAATGGTAAGTGCTCATCCCAACTACCACCAAAATCAATAATACACGCCCTTAACATACCCTCCAACGTTTGGTTCGTACGCTCGGTTTGACCGTCCGTTTGAGGATGATACGCCGTGCTCATCTTCAATTGAGTACCCATATCTTCATGAAACTTATTCCAAAATCGAGACGTGAAACGAGTATCTCGATCCGAAACAATAGATATAGGAACCCCATGTTTCGATATCACCTCCTTGATAAACAACTTGGACAAGGTCTCTGACGATATCATTTCCCGAATGGGAAGAAACAAAGCACTCTTCGTCAATCTATCAACTATCACCCAAATCGTATCATATTGGGTTCTCGCCGTCTTTGGTAATTTGGTAATGAAGTCCATGGTAATGTGTTCCCATTTCCATTTCGGGACTTCCAATGGTTGTAACTTACCATACGGCTTTCGGTGTTCGACTTTAACTTGCAAACATGTGACGCATTGTTCAACATACTTAACAACATCACGTTTCATGCCCGGCCACCAATACTCCTTCTTTAAATCAAGGTACATTTTCGTTGCACCCGGATGAATGGAATACTTTGACTTATGTGCTTCATCAAGGAGCACTTGTCGGTAACTACCCATCTTAGGCACCCACACTCTTTCTTGAAAAGATAACAAGCTATGCGGGCCTAACGTAATAGACTCCGTTTTCCCTACAATCCGCTCTTCATGCTTGTGGTGAACGAAAGCTTCAATTTGAATCTCACCAAGCTTCACAAGAAAGTCGTTAGTAATAATCATGCGTAAAGATCCTACTCGTATCGCCGAATGTTGACTCTTTCGGCTTAGCGCATACCACATTCGCCTTCCCCGGATGATAAAGTATTTCACAATCATAATCCTTTACCACATCCATCCACCTACGTTGACGATAAATCAAATCTCGTTGATCAAAGAGATGTTTCAAACACTTATGATCCGAATAAATCGTACACTTGACACCATACAAGTAGTGGCGCTAAATTTTCAAAGCATGTACCACCGCCGCCAATTCAAGATCATGAGTCGGGCATTTCTTTTCGTGTTCCTTTAATTGTCGAGAGACGTAAGCGATGACTTTACCCCTTTGCATTAGAACACAACCGAGCCCATTTAAAGAAGCATCACAATAAACCGTCATGTCTTCTACCCCTTCCGGCAACTCTAACACCGGAGCTTGACACAACTTCTCTTTTAACAATTGAAAAGCAATTTCTTGCTCGTTTTCCCAATTGAACCTTACGTTCTTCCTTGTCAACTTCGTCAAAGGAGAAGCAATCTTAGAAAAGTCTTGGATGAACCGACGATAATAACCGGCCAATCCGAGAAAACTTCGGATTTCTGTAGGCGTAGTCGGTCATCCCCAACTCTTCACCGTCTCAATCTTTCCCGGATCTACATGAATACCTTCTTTATTCACAATATGGCCAAGGAATTGAACTTCCCTTAGCCAAAATTCACATTTGGAGAACTTAGCATACAAATTCTCCTTCCGCAACGTCTTCAACACTTCACGCAAATGGTGTTCATGTTCCTTCATACTATTAGAGTAAACAAGTATGTCGTCAATGAACACGATTACCGACTTGTCCAACATGGGTTGGCACACTCGGTTCATTAGATCCATGAATGCCGCCGGTGCATTCGTAAGACCAAAAGGCATAACTACAAACTCAAAATGCCCGTAACGAGTTCGAAAAGCCGTTTTCTCTATGTCTTCCCCACGAACCCATACTTAATGATAGCCGGACCGTAGGTCAATCTTAGAAAAATACGTTGCACCTTGGAGTTGGTCAAACAAATCGTCGATCTGAGGCAATGGATAACGATTCTTGATCGTCACTTTGTTCAACTCCCGATAATCGATGCACATCCACATACAACCGTCTTTCTTCTTCAAAAATAAAATCGGAGCACCCCATGGCGAGGAACTCGGTCGAATAAAACCCTTTTCAAGCAATTCTTGGGTTTGATTTAACAACTCTTGCATTTCCGTCGGTGCTAAACGATAAGGAGTTTTAGCAATGGGGGTAGCCCCCGGAACCAACTCAATGCGAAATTCAACTTGTCTTTCCACCGGGACACCCGGTAACTAATCCGGAAAAACATCTTCAAATTCGTTAACCACCGGAATTTCACGAATGTGTGGTGGCTCATCACGAGTATCAACTACATGGGCAAGAAAAGCCATGCCACCACTAACAAGGAAACGACGTGCCCGTGCAAAAGTGCATATCGGCACAAGTCTTCTTCGCTTATCGCCATGAATAATTAACTCTCCCCCACTTGGGGTCTTCACTCGAATGAATTTATCATGGCATGCAATATCGGCTCTATAACGATCGAGCCAATCCAAACCAACAACAATATCAAAATCACCCAAAGTCATCGGAATGAGATCGATTTCAAAAGTTTCGGTACCAAACACAGCATTACAATTTTTACAAACATCAACCCCTAGCACCGTTTTACCATCCGCTATTTCGACTTCTACCGGATGACTTAACTTAGCTAGCAGTTTATTCAACTTAGGCACAAATCTTGGAGACACAAATGACAAGTTAGCACCACTATCAAAAAGTATACGTGCCGGACTAAAGTTAACCATGAAAGTACCTGAGACGACTTCATTTGATTGTTTGGATTCTTCATTCGTCATCAAGTAGTTGCGACCCCTAGCCGTACCCGCTGCTTCTTCCAATTTCTTAACATGATCATTGTTCAAATTGGGACATTCCGGCCTCTTATGCCCTTCTTTACTTCAATTATAACAAGTGAGTTTGGTTGTAGAAGGAGGGTTGGTGCAATCACGGGCCATATGTCCCTTTCGTCCACAATTGTGGCAAGAATAACGGAACTCTCTGGGAACACTTTTCTTCACACTACCGACACTCTCGGTTGCACCCTTACTCTTCTTGTTTGAATGACTTGTAGCTTCGAACTTCCTCTTGCCAAAAGTAAAGCCACTCTTTCTTAACACGAGCGCCTCAAAACCTTTGGCCATATTAAACAACTCATCGAAACTCTTCACCACGTTCACACTTATCTTTTCTTGATAACTATCATTCAAGATTTGATAGAAATATTCTTTCAACATTTTATCATTCCCGACATACTCCGGGTAAAATTGGGTCTTGGACAAAAACATGGATTTGAGAGTGTTCAAATCCATCGACCCTTGCCTCAAGGAACGTAACTCGTCCTTAACCCTAGTAAGATCGGCCGGAGTTCGGTATTCATCGTAAAACTCTTTCTTGAATTCATCCCAAGTGAATTCCATGCATTGTTCTTCGCCATAAAGTTGGATCTTCGCGTCCCACCACAATTTAGCGTCGTCCCTCAACATACTACACCCGTACCTTGTCTTCTTATTGAGAGGACATTCACAAGTACGGAAAGCCCCCTCCATATCGGAGATCCATCGGGCACTCTTAAGAGGATCCCTTTCACCTTCAAAGGTGGGAGGTTGAGAATCCTTGAAGTTCTTATAGAAAAAGTCCCGTCTTCCCACATTATCTTCGTGAAGAACGGCCTTAACTTGATCCTTTACTACATTGACTAGTTGCTCGTCAATCGTATCAAGAAATATTTTCTTAACGTCTTCGAGAAACTCCGCTTTTTGACGTTTAAAGATGGCCTCTACCTTGGCCGTGAACTCGGGGTCCTCGCTCGTGCCCCCATTATCGGTGTCGTGTCCATTTCTCATCTTCATTCTATAAAAGGAGAGAGGTTAAACAACGAATGAAAAGACATGACACGCACATATACACATATTCATCATACCGCTCCACCTTGCTTAACAATCGTCGTACATCGCTCGTTTGACACGATTTGCACCCGTAACAATGGTAGCTAGTCATTGCTACGCGAGCATCTCGTATTAACTTGCTAGTACATCGTCTATTTCGCTTGATGGATTTCAAATACATCACAAAACAAATAGCGCAAGGTTAGTTCATATAAACCTATGCACTAAAAATTCCCCGGTCCGACCCGAAGTCCTACAAGTCCCGCATAAAGCGCATACACAATAAAGTCTAAGTCTAGGCACCTATCTCAAGTTGCCTAAATCCCTTAGACCATGCTCTGATACCACTTGAAACAACCCAACCCGTATTCCATACGATAATTTTTTTTTATAATACACATTTGCGCGCCAATTAAATATGTAAACCATTCCACAAGTTCCATTTAAAACGTACCACAATTTAAATGTTTACAAGACACGAAGGCCATTAATTAAGTTTAATACAAGTTCGACCCACTACAAATGATAGTTTATAATCCAAACGACACTTCGAGCATGGTTTGGGACTAAACTACCCAAAACGTTAGGCCAACTTCCAAAAGCTCCAACGAAACATCATCAAAGGACACCTAGTGTCCAACAACCCCTTTTCCCCTATCCGCATCTGCATCTAAAAAGATAAACAACGAGAGGGGTAAGCTAACGCTTAGTGAATGCAACAATTACATTATACATGTTCATATATAACCTACTTACTTGCAATCACTTACCATACCGCATACAAGCTAGCAATTCGATAACTATGCAAACATTATGCATAAACTACTATCCACAATTCACAAGAAGCTAGCAACAATAATAGCATGTAGTTCACAATTCAATTATGCTAGATACGAATTCACACAACCATGGTTAACCAATCGTACATGGGAACGGTACTCGTAAAAGACCGTCGGAGTTCATAACATCCATTGGTGTTACTTAAACACCGCGTAATCACTAATCCCCCGGGTGATGTCTTGAACACCGCAACTAACTCACCCCCATGACAATGTGGTGTCTTGAACACCGCGACGATTCCACATGTCAATCCAAACAATGAGTGGTGCCTTGAACACCGCGGCATCCACTCCCTTGACAATGTGGTGTCTTAAACACTGCGACAATACCACATGTCAATCAAACAATGAGTAGTGTCTTGAACACCGCGACAATACTACTCGTTACGTAGAATGTGGTGTCTTGAACACCGCGACAATGCCACATTCATACAACACGAATAAATACATTATATACGTACAAACATAATTATTCCACTCACCTTGACACAAGGATGATGATTATGCACTTCCGAACTTCAAAGCAATGTACCTAATACATTTAGTACACTTTCAATACACAAACTAGTGGAACTAGCCATATTACTTTCACTTGAGCATTTAATGACCCGTTTTGCATTAAATGACTCAACTACACCAAAACCGCCCATAAATGGCTAAGACACATATTAAATCACTAAAGCTAGTGATTTAAAGTCTACAAACATTAACTAACGCAAACTTAGGGTAATTCATACCCATTTCGCCCAAACTAGGTCAACATTACTCTTTTGACCCACTTTAATACTTAAACTTACAATTTTAGTCAAACATGACCCATTTACAATTCTTCCTTCAATTACAAGTGCATTAGTGACTAAAAACACCATTTAACACTTATGTAAGACCCTAATCAGTTTGTACAGCAGTGTAATTATGTTACATAGAGTGTGGGTGATGTTGTGCAGTTAAACAGAAGTCACTTTAACTTTAATTCTAGAGAGAGATTGTGATTTTTGAGAGAGAAGGCTTAAATCCAAAAGGAAGGAGCTTGTTTTGGGTTAAAGTTCAAGCATTAAAGTCGTTCATCTTATCTCTAGCTTCGTTGTGGTATGTTCTAATTTTATTTTCCTTACTTTGATTTAGTGTAAGGGTTAGGGTTTGAGTAAATGATGAACACAACACCCATTATTGGTGATTTTGGGTGTTCTTGGGTAAAATTGAGTCTTGAATACTAATTGGTGACTAGTCTAGGGTTTCAAAGTATTAAATGATGTTTATGAACCCTAATTGGTGAGTTAATTGCTAACACACCTAGTTATTTAGTAAATGGGTGTTGGTTAGTTAGTGGATGACCCGAAATGGGTGTGTTGTCTTAAAATGGTTATTTGGGTAATAAATTGACCTAGTTTGGAAAGATGGGTATGAATTACCCTAATTATGTATTAGTTGGTGTTGTTGGACCTTAATCACTAGCTTTAAAGTGATTAGTGGTGGTCTTGACTTTAATTGGGCGGTTTTGGTATAAATGGGTGATTTAATACATTAAGTCATTAAATGCTCATGTGTAAGTGTTAGTATTGAGTTCACTTAGCTTGTGTGTTGATCAAGTACTTATTATATTAGGTACTTTGCTTTGAAGCTTGTGGAGGTTGAAATCGTCATCTAATTATTAAGGTGAGTAGAATAATTATATGCGTATGTATATAATGTATCTATTTGTTATAGCGTGAAAGGTGTAGTGTCGAGGTGTTAAGACACCACGTTTCACGTGAAGGGTGTAGCATCGAGGTGTTAAGATGCCACTCGGGTGTAGCATCGAGGTGTTAAGATGCCACCTAGGAGTGTAGTGTCGAGGTGTTAAGACACCACTCCGTAAAATAATGAGTGTTGCATCGAGGTGTTAAGATGCCACTCGGGGTGATGTGCCGAGGTGTTAAGGTGCCACCCTAGGGGTTAGTGGTGCGAGGTGTTAAGTGCCCTAATGGATGTTATGAACACCGATGGCGTTTTCGCAAGCGCCGTTCCCTTGTACTATTGGTCGACCATGGTTACTTGTGTTGTAAGCATATTATATCATTTCGAGTTATATTATTATGCGGTTGTTGCTAGCTTGTGGTATTGGAGATTATAGCTTGTTAATGTGACGATAAGCTAATTGTGTTGCTAGCATGTTTGCGGTTTGTGTAAGTGTATGCAAGTAGGTATAATTATATATGTATTCGTATAATTATTGCATTCACTAAGCTTTGCTTACCCTCTCGTTGTTTACCATTTTATAGGTTCAGTTTTGGACAAGGGTAAGGGCATCGTATTGGACTAGAGATCCCGCTTGATACTAGGGGACGCTTTTGGCTTTAGTAGCTCTTGGAGTTTGACCGGTAGTTGGGTAGTTTAATCCCAAACGCCATGCTCATTGTGTAGTTTGGAACTTAAACTTTTTGGTGGTCGAAACTCTAAACTTGTATTAAACTTGTATTTTGGGTCGTGTGGGCCCCGCTTGTAAAACATCATTTTTATGTTTGATTCGTGTTAGTTTTACATATATAAGTTTGTTGTGAAAAGCGTTCGGTCTAAAAGTGTCAGGAAGTCGAAGATCTTTTAGCGAAAAATGGACATTTTGATCAGAACTGTCTCAGGCCTTGTGCGCGCCGCGCACAGGCAGTGGTGCGCGCCGCGCACCCTCCAGATCAGTTTTAATTTTTTTTTATTCCGCGTTTTTGGTTGGTTAACGGGTTGGGTTGTTACAAGTGGTATCAGAGCATGGTCTAAGGGATTTAGGTGACTTGAGATAGGCGCCTAGACTTAGACTTTTTGTGTGTGCGTTATGCGGGACTTGTAGGACTTTAGGTCGGATCGGGATGGTTAGTGCATAGGTTTATGTGAACTAATCATGCGCTATTTATTTGTGTTGTGTTTAGCAATCATCAAGCGAGATAGGCGTTGTACTAGCTACCATTGTTACGAGCGCAAATCGTGTTAAACAAGCAATGTACGACGATTGTTGAGCGAGATGGAGTAGTGTGGCATATATGTATATACACATGTAATTGTCCTTTCGTTTTTGTGGTTTAACCTATTTCGTTTTATAGAATGAAGACGAGAAACGGTCCCGATCATGATAACGGAAGTACAAGCGAGGACGCCGAGTTTTCGGACAAGGTTGAGGCCGTCTTTAAAAAGTTAAAAGCGGATTTTCTTACGGACGTTCGAAAGGTCTTTCAAGATTCGGTTGATGAGCAAATAACCGATCTAATTAATGAACGAATGAAGGCCACTATCGAAGAGGCCCTTGACGCTAGGAATATCTATCCTTGCGGTGAAGGAGGCGAAGGAAGGCGGGACTTCCACTACAAGAACTTCAAGGATGCTCAACCCCCAATGTTTAATGGGGTGCGGGATCCTTTAAAAAGTACATGTTGGATCTCCGATATTGAGGGAGCTTTCCGTACCGCGGAATGTCCTCCCGAAAAGAAGACGAGGTATGGTTCTAGCATGTTACGCGAAGAAGCTAAGTTGTGGTGGGACGATAAAATCAACTTGTATGGTGAAGAACAATGTATGGGTTTGACTTGGGAAGACTTCAAGAAAGAGTTTTTCAAAGAATACCGAACTTCTTCCGACCTCGATAGAATCCGGGACGAGTTGCACCATTTGCAACAAGGTTCCATGGATTTGGTTACCCTCAAGTCTACATTCTTGGCAAAGACTCATTTTTGCCCGGAATATGTTGGTGATGATCATAAGCTCATGAAGGATTTCTACCGTACTTTGAATGATGAGTACAAGGGGAGGATTAGTCGGGGTATGGCTAAGTCTTTTAATGAATTGTTCGAGTTGGCTCGGGGTTTTGAGCCGGAGGTTCCAAGAAAGAGTGATTTCATGTTTTCCAAAAGAAAGTTTGAAGGTTTTAGTTACTCTAACGCCTCAAGCAAGAAGAGCAAGAGCAAGAGGGGGCCCGAAAGTGTCAATAGTGCAAAGAAGGGCACTACCGGTGGGTTTTCTTATACGTGCTACAATTGTGGGCAACCGGGTCATATGGCTCGTGAGTGTCCGAAACCATCTTCCGGAAACAAAGTCACTTGTTTTAATTGCGGCAAAGAAGGGCATAAGAAGCCGGAGTGTCCCGACTTGCGAAACGACAATGTGAAGCGGTTAGAGAAGGCGGCGGGTACAGCTAGGGGTCGCAACTACTTGATGTCTAATGATGAAGCCAAACAATCGAACGAAGTTGTCTCAGGTACTTTCATGGTTAATTCTAATCCGGCGAGGATTCTTTTCGATAGCGGTGCAAATTTGTCGTTTGTGTCTCCTAAATTTGTGCCTAAACTTAATAGACCGTTAGCTAAGTTAAGTCGTCCGATAGAAGTCGAAATAGCGGACGGCAAGACGGTGCTAGTGGTTGATGTGTGTGAAAATTGTGATGTTGTTTTTGGTGCCGAAACCTTTAAAATTGATCTTATTCCAATGACCTTGGGTGACTTTGATATTGTCGTTGGTATGGATTGGCTCGATCGTTATAGAGTCGATATTGCATGCCATGATAAGTTTATTCGTGTGAAGACCCTAAGTGGGGGAGAGTTAATTATTCATGGTGATAAGCGAAGGAGACCGGTGACGATATGCACTTTTGCACGGGCACGTCGTTTTGTTGTTAGTGGTGGCATGGCTTTCCTTGCTCATGTTGTTGATACTCGTAATGAGCCACCACCTATTCGTGAAATTCCGGTTGTTAGTGAATTCGAAGACGTTTTTTCGGACGAATTACCGGGTGTTCCGGTGGAAAGACAAGTTGAGTTTCGTATTGAGTTGGTTCCGGGAGCTACTCCCATTGCTAAAACTCCTTATCGTTTAGCACCAACGGAAATGCAAGAGTTGTTAAATCAAACCCAAGAGTTGCTCGAGAAGGGTTTTATTCGACCGAGTGCTTCGCCATGGGGCGCTCCGGTGTTATTTGTGAAGAAGAAAGATGGTAGTATGCGTATGTGCATTGATTACCATGAGTTGAATAAAGTGACGATCAAGAATCGTTATCCATTACCTAAGATTGACGATTTATTTGATCAACTTCAAGGTGCAACGTATTTCTCTAAGATCGACCTACGGTCCGGCTATCACCAAATGCGGGTCCGTGAGGAAGACATAGAGAAAACGGCTTTTCGAACGTGTTACGGGCATTATGAGTTTGTAGTTATGCCCTTTGGTCTTACGAATGCACCGGCGGCATTCATGGATCTTATGAACCGAGTGTGCCAACCTATGTTGGACAAGTCGGTAATAGTGTTCATTGACGACATACTAGTCTCCTCGAAAAGTATGAACGAACATGAACATCATTTGCGTAAAGTATTGAAGACGCTACGAAAGGAGAAGTTGTATGCAAAGTTCTCCAAATGTGAATTTTGGCTAAGGGAAGTTCAATTCCTTGGTCATATTGTGAACGAAAACGGTATTCAAGTAGATCCGGGGAAGATCGAGACGGTGAAGAGTTGGGGACGACCGACTACGCCTACGAAAATCCGAAGTTTTCTCGGATTGGCCGGTTATTATCGTCGGTTTATCCACGATTTTTCTAAGATCGCTTCTTCGTTGACAAAATTGACAATGAAGAATGCGAGGGTTGTTTGGGAGAACGAGCAAGAAATTGCTTTTCAATTGTTAAAAGAGAAGTTGTGTCAAGCTCCGGTGTTAGTGTTACCGGAAGGTGTTGAAAACATGGTGGTTTATTGTGATGCTTCCTTAAATGGTCTCGGGTGTGTTCTAATGCAAAGAGGTAAAGTCATCGCTTATGCCTCTCGACAATTAAAGGAACATGAAACGAGGTATCCGACTCATGATCTTGAGTTGGCGGCGGTTGTGCATGCGTTGAAAATTTGGCGCCATTACTTGTATGGTGTCAAGTGTACGATTTATTCGGATCATAAGAGTTTGAAACATCTCTTTAATCAACGAGATTTGAATTATCACCAACGTAGGTGGATGGATGTGGTGAAAGACTACGATTGTAAAATACTTTATCATCTGGGTAAGGTGAATGTGGTCGCGGATGCGTTGATTCGAAAGAGTCAACATCCGGCGATACGAGTTGGATCGTTACATTTGATTATTACCAACGATTTTCTTGAAAAGCTTGGTGAGATTCAAATAGAGGCTTATGTACACAACAAGCATACGGAGCGAATCGTGGGCCAATCGGAGTTTATTACTATGGGTCCGCGTGGTTTGTTGTCTTTCCAAGGAAGGGTGTGGGTGCCTAAGATGGGTGATTACCGATGAGTGCTACTTGATGAAGCACATAAGTCAAAATATTCCATTCATCCGGGCGCGACGAAAATGTATCTTGACTTGAAGAAGATTATTGGTGGCCGGGCATGAAGTGTGATGTTGTGAAGTATGTTGAGCAATGCGTCACGTGTTTGCAAGTAAAAGCCGAACACCAAAGGCCGTATGGTAAATTGCAACCGTTAGAAATTCCGAAATGGAAATGGGAGCACATTACCATGGATTTCATAACAAAGTTACCTAAGACGGCGAGAACCCAATTTGATACGATTTGGGTGATAGTTGACCGGTTGACGAAAAGTGCTTTGTTTCTTCCCATTAAAGAAGCGATATCGTCGGAGACCTTGGCTAAGTTGTTTATCAAGGAAGTGGTCGCTCGACATCGAGTTCCTATATCTATTATTTCGGATCGAGATACCCGTTTTACATCTCGATTTTGGGAAAAGTTTCATGAGGATATGGGTACACAATTGAAGTTGAGCACGGCGTATCATCCTCAAACGGACGGTCAAACCGAACGTACGAACCAAACTTTGGAAGATATGTTACGGGCGTGCATTATTGATTTCGGTGGTAGTTGGGATGAGCATTTGACTTTGGTGGAATTCTCGTACAATAATAGTTATCATACTAGTATCGGGATGCCACCTTATGAGATGCTTTACTGGAGGAGGTGTCGAACTCCCATTTGTTGGGGAGAAGTGGGTCAAAGAGAAATCGGGAGTACCGATTTGGTTTTAGAGATGAATAACAAGATTGAAATTATTCGGGAACATTTGAGAAAGGCTCAAGTTAGACAAAAGTCGTATGCCGACAAACGTAGACGAACGATCGAATTCCAAGAAGGCGATATGGTGATGCTTAAGGTTTCGCCATGGAAGGGTATTATTCGATTTCGAAAACGGGGAAAGTTAGCTCCTCGGTTTATTGGTCCCTTTAAAGTTTTAGCTCGTGTTGGTGAAGTTGCGTATCGTTTGGAATTACCCTAAGAGCTTGCGGGGATTCATAATACATTTCATGTTTCCCATCTCCGTAAGTGTTTTGCGGATGATTCATCATGGGTGCCGTTAGACGAAATTGAGCTAAATAACAAGTTGGAGTATGTTGAGGAGCCGGTTGCTATACTCGATGAAAAGGTTAAGAAATTGAGAAATAAAGAGGTGAGGACTTTTAAAGTCCAATGGCGTCGAAGTATAGGTTCCGAGTTTACTTGGGAGCCCGAAGAGTTCGTGTTGGTATATCTTCCCTCTTGTCATGCGGCTTGGATTGCGAGGACGCAATCCGAATAAGTGGGGAAGAGTTGTAAGACCCTAATCAGTTTGTACAGCAGTGTAATTATGTTACATAGAGTGTGGGTGATGTTGTGCAGTTAAACAGAAGTCACTGAGTGAGCTGAGCCTAGTGCGCGCCGCGCACACTAAAGGGAGCGCGCCGCGCACCCCTTACTGTAGCCGGGTTCCAGCTTTTTAAATCAGATATTTTGATGGGCATTTTGGTAAATTCACTTATGGATGGGTTAAAGACAGATAGGTCAGTTTGGGGAGCACCTTACTCCATTATCAACAACCTTATCACTTTAACTTTAATTCTAGAGAGAGATTGTGATTTTTGAGAGAGAAGGCTTAAATCCAAAAGGAAGGAGCTTGTTTTGGGTTAAAGTTCAAGCATTAAAGTCGTTCATCTTATCTCTAGCTTCGTTGTGGTATGTTCTAATTTTATTTTCCTTACTTTGATTTAGTGTAAGGGTTAGGGTTTGAGTAAATGATGAACACAACACCCATTATTGGTGATTTTGGGTGTTCTTGGGTAAAATTGAGTCTTGAATACTAATTGGTGACTAGTCTAGGGTTTCAAAGTATTAAATGATGTTTATGAACCCTAATTGGTGAGTTAATTGCTAACACACCTAGTTATTTAGTAAATGGGTGTTGGTTAGTTAGTGGATGACCCGAAATGGGTGTGTTGTCTTAAAATGGTTATTTGGGTAATAAATTGACCTAGTTTGGAAAGATGGGTATGAATTACCCTAATTATGTATTAGTTGGTGTTGTTGGACCTTAATCACTAGCTTTAAAGTGATTAGTTGTGGTCTTGACTTTAATTGGGCGGTTTTGGTATAAATGGGCGATTTAATACATTAAGTCATTAAATGCTCATGTGTAAGTGTTAGTATTGAGTCCACTTAGCTTGTGTGTTGATCAAGTACTTATTATATTAGGTACTTTGCTTTGAAGCTTGTGGAGGTTGAAATCGTCATCTAATTGTTAAGGTGAGTGGAATAATTATATGCGTATGTATATAATGTATCTATTTGTTGTAGCGTGAAAGGTGTAGTGTCGAGGTGTTAAGACACCACGTTTCACGTGAAGGGTGTAGCATCGAGGTGTTAAGATGCCACTCGGGTGTAGCATCGAGGTGTTAAGATGCCACCTAGGAGTGTAGTGTCGAGGTGTTAAGACACCACTCCGTAAAATAATGAGTGTTGCATCGAGGTGTTAAGATGCCACTCGGGGTGATGTGCCGAGGTGTTAAGGTGCCACCCTAGGGGTTAGTGGTGCGAGGTGTTAAGTGCCCTAATGGATGTTATGAACACCGATGGCGTTTTCGCGAGCGCCGTTCCCTTGTACTATTGGTCGACCATGGTTACTTGTGTTGTAAGCATATTATATCATTTCGAGTTATATTATTATGCAGTTGTTGCTAGCTTGTGGTATTGGAGATTATAGCTTGTTAATGGGACGATAAGCTAATTGTGTTGCTAGCATGTTTGTGGTTTGTGTAAGTGTATGTAAGTAGGTATAATTATATATGTATTCGTATAATTATTGCATTCACTAAGCTTTGCTTACCCTCTCGTTGTTTACCATTTTATAGGTTCGGTTTTGGACAAGGGTAAGGGCATCGTATTGGACTAGAGATCCCGCTTGATACTAGGGGACGCTTTTGGCTTTAGTAGCTCTTGGAGTTTGACCGGTAGTTGGGTAGTTTAATCCCAAACGCCATGCTCATTGTGTAGTTTGGAACTTAAACTTTTTGGTGGTCAAAACTCTAAACTTGTATTAAACTTGTATTTTGGGTCGTGTGAGCCCCGCTTGTAAAACATCATTTTTATGTTTGATTCGTGTTAGTTTTACATATATAAGTTTGTTGTGAAAAGCGTTCGGTCTAAAAGTGTCGGGAAGTCGAAGATCTTTTCGCGAAAAATGGACATTTTGATCAGAACTGTCTCAGGCCTTGTGCGCGCCGCGCACAGGCAGTGGTGCGCGCCGCGCACCCTCCAGATCAGTTTTAATTTTTTTTTTATTTCGCATTTTTGGTTGGTTAACGGGTTGGGTTGTTACAACTTACAACCCCAAATCATAAGACCAAACCCTAGATTATGGCTATTAAGGGTTTCCTTTTATCACATAACCCAAAATCCACCCATATTACCCCCAAATGGGTCTTACAAGTTCCAAATGAACCAAACGCTAGCATAAACTAATTAAAACTCAAAATATGGAGTTAGGACTTACCAACACTATCCTCTTGTAGCTAAGAACAAGGAGAACAACTTTAATTCTTGCTCCAAGGTTTGATTCACAAATCTCCACCCTCAAATCTTACTTAAAATCAATTGGGTTTTTAAGTTTTGAGAGTAATTAGAGAAAGAAAAATGAAAAAGAAATCAATAATAGAGGATAAGTGGCTGAGACTTAAAGTCTCCATCAGATCTATACGCGAAAAGATGATTTTGCCCTTGAACCACTTATTTTAAAACAAAAATCTGGAACAGTTCGCCCAGTGGGTCACGGCGCGGAACCAATTGTCGCGGCGCGGCAATTAACGTATTTTACGAGCTTTCTTAAATTATTCCTGACTCAGATTCTAGTTATTTGTCGCGGCGCGACCCTCTTCTCCGCGGTGCGACATATAAAGGGAAACTCGACCCTTCTTAACATGCCTCCTGACTTTGCTTTGCGTTCAACGTCACGGCGTGACAAGGGCTTCCGCGGCGCGGCAATGGCCTTCAACTGAGCCATTCGACAACTTTACACAACTAAACGATTTATCCAACTTGTACACTTTGTTCACGCTTCCTATGCACGTCTAAACCTCATATTTTAGTCTCACAAGCCTTAACATCAACAAAGACTAATGCATATACCTATACATGCATATATTCTAAACACACACACATATATATACATACATACATATTCGTATATATATATATATATATATATAATTACACCATTACTAACACTTAGGTCCTTTAATCACATAAATGCACACGTTATAAGCGTACAATAATTAAGTATGTACCTTTAGACATGTACGGGAAAAACGGGATGTTACAAAGGTTCATATATATATATTCCAAAAACAACATCTCTAACTGCTGAAAAACCAATTTTTGTTTTTTGAAAGTATGACTTTTTGGTTGAATTTAAATCGAGAACAAAATTGGAAATTGTGTTTGAATGGAAAGCTTGGTAATCCTTACGTGAAGGTGTGTTCAAAATATCAGAAGCTAATTCGTTGTCATCACTGAGATCTGCCATATTTTATTTTAAAAATTGAAACGAAAGTCGAATTGTTCATCGATTTTGGTTGTGTTTCTGCAAAATCTAAGAATGGAGATGTGTTTAATGGTTGATACTGCATCTATTTGCAACTTTTCATGAAGTTTCATGGAGTTTTGAGGTGTTTTCCATTAACACCACCACCAACCGCCGCTAACCACCCATCTCCGGGCACCCTCTGTTTCTGGTGTTCGAAAACATATGATGTTGCTGTTCGAAAACATAATATATATATGAAGAAGAAACAGCAACTGTTAGTTACGGGTGGTATGGAGTGTAATATTTGTGAAGTTTGGCAGGTGGGTCCCACAATTTATTCTCCTTGTCTCTCCTTTTCCATACAAGCCAAAATGGGTGAACCTTTAATAACTAAATACATTCAAGACAAAATGACCTTTTTACCCTCACATGTTTGGCACATGAGTGCACTCAACGTCTGAACTTGACAGAAAATAGACGGAAGGACGAGAGATGTAGATTTTTGATACATTAGGGACGAGGGATGCACAAAAAAAAGAAAAAGGACACGGAGTCAAAGTTGATGTAAAGTTCAGGGACGAGGAATGAAATTTTATCTTATAAATATCCATTTGGCACAAAGACCAACCTTGATGAAAAACAAACTTAACAAAACATCTAACATTGGGTGTTTTAGCAACATAAGAGAAAGTTTTCTCATAGTCAATACTTTCCTTTTAACTATAACCTTTAGCAACTAACCTAGCCTTATATCTCTTTATCTCACCATCACCTTTATATTTAATTTTATAAATCTATTTACAACTAATAGGTTTTCTGTTATTAGATAAGTCAATAAGAATATATGTATTATTTCTATTAAGAGCTTCCATTTATGTATTGGTAGCTTCAACCCAGTTTATATCTTTAACGACTTCATAATAAAACTTAGGTTCTCTACTTTTATTAAAGAAAACAAATATTTTGATAAAACAAAAATGTGAATAATTCACAACTCTTTCTACATCACACTTAATTTTACCTTCAACAACATAATTGATCGGTGTCGAAGGGCTGGTCAAAAATGAACCTAATTATTCTACTTTAGATAAGGTAAGCAGGATTCTATCCACGAGACATAATGTTTGAGCACAATCAATTTTGAGGATTTGGTTGTTTGTTTAACTACTAAGTAACTAAGATTAACCAATTAATTTGAAACTTGAATACTTAAACTAAGAGCACAATTGAAAGATTAAAATGTAAACAATAAGATTAAAGGCCTTTATCCCTTCACAATTCCAATCTAGTATGCATTCATTCAAACAAGTATTATGTTCATCAATTATTGATCAAATCTCATAGACAAGATTTCTTAGGTATATCAATTCTAACTATTTTTAGATTGAACTATGCAACCTAGACACTATGTCTTTATCCTTAATCTAATTAACACTAAGTTGGATCAAGAACACAATGTTAAATCACTATAACTCAACTTGCAATAATCAAAATCAATAATACTTGCATTGAACAATAAACAATCGGTTTATAAAATAATAATCCAAAAGACATAAGTTTTATAACATTACAAACCACATAAACTTGAATGAAAAACACATGCATCAATTGTTCACGGAAGGAATAAAGATAAAGAAACTAGCCACTCATGTTGAAGGTGATGAACATGATGATTTCTTGTAGTTGTATAAAGAACACCTCCTTAATCATGACTTGAATCTTGAATAATGATGTTTTGTGATGTGATTTGGTGTGATTAGGGCTCAAGTAAACCAATGAGAATGATCATTAATTCGTAGCCTAGGGTTTCATATTTATAGGGATCAAGTAAAGTGTTTTCCAATTAGCAAATCCCCTAAATTCGGCCCTAAATTTTATCCAAAAATAGTTCTAGCCGCAAATTGCACCTTAAGGCCGCAATTTGCAGCCAGACCACAAAAAGGAACCACAAAAAGGCGCCACTTCTTGACCTGACATGAATTTTTGCACAGCCCCAGGCGCAATTTGCGGTTGGGTTCCCTTTTTTTGACTTTTTCTCGTTTAAACTCCTTTTTTCGTGTTTTTGTCTCGAATCATTACCCGTTATAAAAACCTCATGAAAAAGCATTTAAAACCTCAAATATACACTTAAAATTCAACCGTTAACATCAATAATGATCGGCGTTTATGACCCGATAAACTCCCCCACACATGCCATTGTTTGTCCTCAAAAAATCTTCAACTCAAATCTTCAACTCAATGATAAGTCTTCAAAACATATGTAGAACTGAAAAGCCTTGAACTCAATATAAAACATAAAATCCACCGACATGGCTCCCACTTAAAATTAACCAACTCTAACTTCCCAAATTGAATCCTGTTTATAATAGCAACTCATCTTTAACAAATATTATCGTAATGTAAGTGTAAAAGAACCTCGAACGTTGTGATCTTCAAATAACGCATGAGTCAAGTGGGATCCATTTGCCACACAAACTAGAAATCATGACAAAAGAACCATGGTACAAGTTACATACTACGCTCTAGTTGTTAAACTAGAAGCGTTATCGTTAATTATCTTCGTTTTAAAGGTTGATGTGCAAAGTGTCCGAAGTCTCCCCGTTGGTTATCCGAATGTTTTAGGATGGTGGCACTCATCTCATGTCCCAACAACTCCTACGGTGACTCCCGGAGCAGGGTGGACAATCGAAGGAGGGTCGTGGAATTTATGTCCCACGTGACTTATAATGAGAGAAAGTTTTTATGGATTTGGTACCATCAAGCTCTAGTTTTACGGTATTATGCTCCCCAAACAAGGCTCGCGTGTAGGAATATTTATCCAGCCCCTAAACTGGCTGTTTTGCAGTAAACTGCGGGTTAGGCTAGTGTCATCCACAGTTAATCCTGGTTTTGGACAGCGACACGGAACAAGTTCAAGCACTAGCATTTGCTCCAGGTATCGAAACAAGATGTGAATGAATAGGAAATGACATTTTGTACGTTTCAATTTCGTCATCTCATGGGTAAAAGGCTGCACTAAAAGTGCTTTTGAAACATAAATCATAAGACTTTACTTCCTTATTTGAAAAACACCTTGGTATACATAACTAAGAAGACTTTACTTCTTAACTTTAAAACTTGAAAAATTTTGTTCAATTTAGGTGCTTTAAATAACAATCAATTTTTTCTTAATGCCCATTAATACACATGCCACTTCACTTATTCTTTCAGCAATGTCATACTTGGTTTGTTATGAAATTATGATAAAAAATTTTGTTTCAATTGTAATAATCATAATGTTTTACTCATTTTAAGCTTCAAACCCAAGTCATGTATCCCAAAAAAAAATTAATTTCCCCTCTCCCCCACACTTACATCATGCTACGCCCTCGTACGCATGTTTAAGAGTATTACAATATTTATGTGAAAAGAAAAGGAAAATTTTAGCATATTACCGAGATACTGGCACGTTCACCATTCAATAGTAACCATTGCACACCACTTTGATTCATCATCACGAGTTCCATTCGATTACATTCATCCTTCCATTACAACTTATAAAAAGAAAAACAAAGAGAAAAGCATAAAATCTTAACTAGCTACTTTCGTAGGGCTCACGATTGCACTTAGTGTGTGCAACAAGCCTTTAAACTACCCAATTTCCTCGGGTGGACGAGTTTTGTCTCGTGAGGGCTTATAGTGAACATACCCACAAAGTTCATTTAGCTAATAAACATAAAATAAAAAGAAAAAGAAAATAAAGAAAAGAAAAATGTATATACGGTTTTATTACACTCGGAGCACCGAACCCGAATTTAATCAGTGAGGCTCATCCCATCCTATGATCAGGACCAAACACACTCTCAAAAATGCTCTTTGACAATACTGACATGTCAAACACACTCTTCCTTCCTTCCTCTCTAGCTCGCTCCATATGCTTGGGCAGTTGTTCCGGTTGTCGGAAGAACAAAGGTGGATCGATACATGGTGAGGGTAGCTCAACGTATTCCACATCCTCGGGAAGAGATGAGGCATTGTTTATATAGTCAACAGGTTCATAATACACGGTAGCCATGCAGTTATTAATCACATCGTCATATTGTGGTCTACGGTTATCCCGAACATAATCTTGTTACCTATAATACTCCGTTAAGTAAAGTTGAGCCCGGGCGGTCTCAAGAGCTTTAGCATTATTATCCTCTATTCGAACCAATCTCTCCTCAATAATCATAACATACCACCTTCTTCCCCTACTAGTACCTTCCTCATTCGAGTCGTAATATTCGTCACCAAAACATCTGCCCTCGCAATACCTTCATTAATGCTCTCGTCCATATCCATTGAACGTGCTTCCTCTTCATCCGGACCTAGAACATAATCATCCCTAACCCATGTACATGAATTTCCTCTTTCTCCCTATCTTCGATCGAATACACTTGACCTTGATGACTAAAGGTTAACCCAATAACATTATTCTTCATCAAATGTATCTTTGCATCGAGCGGTATTGTGTTTGCCGGAACTCCTCCCTTCCTAAACAAGAAATACGACAAAAACCGAGCATACAGAATAATAGACCTCGTCTTCACCAAATCTCGAAATTTCCAAATCCAGTACATCACTAATAATCTCAAAGATGGCACCATGGAATTGGTAACCATGGTATATAACAATGGAAGCTAATAAATTCGGACCTTGGTCAAATCACTCCTCCGTGGTAATATGTTACTCGTGATCACTTGCAAAAGAAGCTTTGGCATTATCTTCAACCTCTTCCTTTCTAAAGTGAATCTATGAATTACCGCACCATTCGGAACATGAAATAACTCCCGAACCATCTCTTCATACCTATCCGCCTGTGGTTCAAACAACTGTTGCCTTGTCGGATGGTCATGCTCGGTTCGGTTGTGCAAATCAACGGCCATCTCATATTGTAATTGCAGGTGTGCTAACTGATTAAACGTGTTCATTGTTAACGGAATTTCCTTACCATTCACTTTCCCTACTAACCTAAGTGTTGTCGGAAAATCATCACCTTCTTCCAACTTCAAAGTCGGCATCCACTTTAAAACTTGGTTCGGATAACTTATAGTGTATTTACACGGTATTTGGTTATCGTCCCAACCAAATATCACCTGTTTAAAAGCCGCTTCTGATAGGTCAGATCATGTTGAGATTGAGAGAAACGATAAGATAGAATGAGATTCGGTAGGTGAGAAGGAGATTCGGTAAGAGAGAATCGGTACAAATTACATTCCACAGCTTCTAGAACTCAGTTACAATACAATGGCTATCTAATTAGGACTACTTAGGTTCCTTATATAGCCCTCTTCTAAGGAACCTTCATTTAAGCTTATTTCACATTAACACTATACAACTTCGGGGTCCTAACAATCTCCCCCTTAGTGTTAAATGTGAACTTTACAATATAATCCTATTGAGTAATCTTGAGAGGTCCAAACGTTAGTTTCCATCGTGTGCCGTCTGGTTTTGAAACTTCTACTTGATTTTTAGAAATTTGCTTAGAAGGTTTCCAGACGCCCCACGCTTTTCTTGCATCTCCCTCATGTAATGGATATTCATCCATTTCTTTGAAATAACTTCTCTTTCTCTGGCCACGAAGAATCTCAAATTATCTTGTACGGATACGGAGCTTCAGACGATCTCTGATATGCTTTATAAACTCTCCAAGACCCATTTTCATGTCAATGTCATCAAACTTATTTTGACGAATTATAAGATACTTCAGTGCAACCTTGAGTGTACCATCTGAGTATTTGTTCAGCTCTTTAGTGCGGATGAACACTTTTTCTTTCTGAGAATTCACAAATACAAACCCTTCGGGTTCGAATTGCATTTGAAACATTCTCATATCCTTTAGTCCCTCTGTGTATTGATTCGGACATGTTATTCGAATCTTTTTCCTATTAGCTTCGAGACCAATTTGGAAATCTTCACGTCTCATCAATTCAATTGTCTCCATCATGTATCTTTTCACAGCTTCCAAAGCTTGAGCCTTAGCAAAAGGTCGAATGGTGATGATACGGAGATAGTTGTAGATGTGAATGATATCAAGCATATCTAGATTATGGAAATCTGCTACTATGAACTTGTATTCCTTCTCATCTTCTCTAATAACGTGGAACTGACTGATGACGTCTTTCTTTTCACTTATCTCTACTCCGACTCGAGTAATATTCAACACTTCTGTAATACGATATTTTCTTTGAAGCCACAAGTCATATTCATCTTTGTTGATATGTTTCCTCCACATAAACTCATACCAGTTTCTTTCACTCGCTGGAAGCAACCGTGAACCTATATAAGTAAATCTTTTACTCCTTAGTGTTTCGTTAATAGGGAAGATCTTGTAAGCATTCTCCTCGATGAATGTGTTTCGTAAAGTAATGAAATCATGTTCAACTCCCAATAACAATCTTTGTTCCCGATTCTTAAAGAATGTACCATGGTTGTATTTGAATCTGGAATTCACTGTTTCATTTGATGTAGATGTACTAGAAGTTGAGCTTTCATTAGCATTTGTTGGATTTGAACTCGATGAAGGTGTAGAATTCGATGAATGATCAGTAGGATTTGTCGCATCATCAGTTGGAGCGATATCATCTTCAACATGATCAAAGATATCATCAACATTTGGATTAACATAAAGATTGTCTTCATCATCATCAGAAGAATCAATTTCATCATCACTTTCAGTTACTGGATCAGGATTCCCCTCAGTTACAATCTCTACATTTTCTGAGATTGAAGATACTGAAGACAATTTGCTTAAAATGACAAGCCCATCATCACCTGTTTCTTCAAGGTAGAAATCACTTAAGTTCAAATCCTCATCTACCGGTCCACCATCAGCTTCTAAATGTACAATTGGAATAATAACTTGATCAGGCTCCTTATCATCAATTTCATCATTAATAGAAACCATTTCTGATTCCGTCTGAACCTGTTGTGCTTGCGAAGCTGATGAAGACCTCACACCACCACCCGTAGTTGAAATGTTCACCGTTAGATAATCTCCATCTACTCCTATCTCCCCCTCATTACTATTCTGAGGACTTATCGGAGAAGAGCAGGAAGTAAGTGGATATCGTACTCTAGCGCGAAACAATGCTTGAAGAGAAGTGCGTCAAAGAACATCAAGATTAACTCGAAAAAACATACGACTGAAATATTCTTGCTCCAAAGCATCATAGAAATTTGGTGAATGCGAGGGTGATGGTGGTAAAGTGACAATAGGAACAGCAGCAGTAGCATCTGTTGAAGGCGATGTCGGTGGAAGTGTGTGAGTTGCCGTGAGGGTAGGTAAGGATGTTTTTGTGGTATTATTCTTATATGTAGGGCTGTACATACTACTAGTTAGTTTCGTGATATCCCCTTCTGATGGAGGTTGGGCAACAACCGGAGTTGTCGCCGGCGAAGTTTCTTTCGAAGCATCCGCCTCCATGACTTTGGTCTCATGGGACTCTGACAAAGTAGTAGAACTACCCGTCGATTTTGATCTCGTAGAGATATTGCTATCTCCGACTCCTGAAATCATTGATATACCATGAGGTGCTACATCTCTTTCAGTTAGTGACTCTTCCTCCAGACCCTGAGTTTCAGAATTCGAAAGAAAAGTGGTTTGAACCAATGGATCACTTTCATGAACCAAAGGATCAGTCAGCTGGAAGTCTGATAAATATCCCGAAGGATTGTCATGTTGACTCGTTTCCATGGGACGCGGCAGATCTTCCTCATCAAGATAAGCTGGACCTCGAGACCCTGTTGTACGTTGAGGCACATGAGGATTTCCAGCCAATACGCAGGGTCCCTTTTCAAGACTTTTCGGCTCCCCTTCGACCATTCCGGACTTCAATGATTGAGTTTCCTTAATCAATTGAGTCAACGCAGACTTTACTGCAGAGGAAGACTTTACTTCCTTAGATGCCGAAACATCTTTCTGTGTAAGATTTATTGTTAAATCCTGTTTAGATTAGATGGGCTTAGTGGTCTTTTTACCATCCTTGCGTTTAGATCTCTTGCCTACCGAAGCTTGAGCTTCATTTAGCGTAGGGCTTACTGTTATTATTGGATGTGATACGGAGATGGGTGAGGGTGACCTAATTGGTTCTAGGTCTTGGTCCGTATCACCAACGGTTGGAGTAACTGTCTGGCAGACGATGGGTGTCGAAGTCCTAGATCAAGTTACTTGTTGGGTTGGCGGAGTCTGAATCATCTCATTAGGCATAAATTGAGTTCTCTTAAGAGAAGGTTCAGGAGATGACTTAGTTGCTGAAGAATCAGTGTCACTGCTCACTTCGGGTGTTGTTGAAAGGGTTGGTTCAATCCTAGGTAAACTAGGCTCCCTGATCCTCACGAGTTAAGCTTGGTGTGCTACCCTAGAACGTTTGAGGTTCACCCTAAGTGGAGGATTACCTGGTCCGGGTGGTTGTACTACAGGTTCCTCTACAACCTCTGGGGCTGGAACCGAGGCGGGTTCAACTTGTTCTTGTTGTGCCGGGTTCGGAAGAGGTATTCCTACAGCCTCAAAATAAGAGCGTATTTGAGCGTCTTGGGGTACAGCTAGCCCCACAAGCCAATTCGGAATCAGCGCAGTGAATTGATTGTCAGAAATCACCGGAGTATTCATATTCAGCTCCTCAAATCTCTTCATCTGTAATCCATGTGTACCTGGTACAATAATATATGCATTTCTGCAAGTAGTGATAGCATCATGGATAAAGATACATAAAAACTTTCACAAGGGATGTATGAACCCTTTGGCTTATCAACTTGTGCCTGAACCATTTCCCATAGAAGCGCAGCATAGTTAGGAGCCTCTACTCTTATGAAAGAGTAGAACAACTTCAGTATTGGCACGGTAAGGCTGTCGGATCCACTCCTTGTCATCAGCAAGCATCTGTTGATGATTGAGAAGATCACATACCACCTTGAGTGCAGATATTTCTTCTGAAACTTAGCCGGTGGAACATTAGTAGCTCCAACATAACCAAGATCGAAGACTGCGTTCATCATTTGCTGAGTAGCAGGGAAAGCAGGAGCATTCTGTACAAGAGGAAGTCTGAAGATCCTCCTGAAATCAGCCTTAGTGATACTCCTCATCCCTTGAACTCCTCTTAGTTGAAATTCAAAACGAGCTTGAGTTCCTTCTGGATTTTCAGCAGTAGGTTGTGCAGCTTCCACAAACCTAATGGTTCTATTGAGTAGCTCCAGATCTATTACTGGTATACTGACAGTTGAGCTTAGAGCAGGCCATAGTGTATGCCTCTCTAGAATTACAGTCCAGTAATTGCAAGGAATGTTGGTTTCAGAGTTGATGAAGTGATTGTTCGCCATTTAGCTGTATGAATAAGAAATAGAAGACCACAAGATATTCAACATAAATCATATATCTCTATTCTTATTTGCCTTTGAAATCATTTGTATTTTTCTAGTTTTATAATTTTTATGGTTTTTCTAAGTTAAAAAGACCATTTATTCCAAATATGCACAAGTAACTGACAAACATGACATTCATATGATATTCATTACAGTATAAAGTCATCATGCAAAGTCAATTATATAACACAAAGAATCAGAACATCACTTAGTCAATTTTAAACTCAATTAAGCAGATTCAGTAGTCATGAAAACTTGAGATTCTGTAACCAAATAAGCTTGAGTTTTCAATTCAAAAAGATCCAGAATAAACATGTTAAGTGTTTAAAGATATAAACCAGAAAGTTTCGAGGTACCAAATGTCAGACTCGGTATCAAGACAAGAACAAATTCGGTATCTTCAAAATTAACAGAAAGTCACTCAAACATGCATATTCTATCACATGTCATGCAAGAACACAACCAAAATCAATTAATCACTCAATTAAAGCATAATAACATGTTAATTATTTGAACAGACTCGAAACTGTAGATAGAACACGTTCGGTATATACAGAATCCATCAAATAAGCAATTAACCATGTAATCAGATTCGGTCAAATGATAGATCAATCAAATTTAACTCAGATTAGACAAGATTTCATGTTAATTATCCAAATCAATTGATTTTAATCAAAGATTAAGAGAGTACGACTCAGATTCGGTATAATCAACAATATTTCAAAATTAGAAGTCATAATCCAGTTATTTTGATCTTTTCAGGTTGATAAACACTTAATTTTCCCAGATCTACAATTATGTATCTTAAACATTGATTAAAATGAAAATATACCAAAGATTTGAAGAAAGAGAAGGACGGACTCGGTAGATTAGGCAGATTCGGTATGTTCAGTCAGACTCGGTAAGTAATTAAGAACAGTAAGAGAGTTAGTTTGACTTTGATCCTCCTTTTATAGATACCGAAGATAAAATACCGAATGGGCTTTACTGAATAGGCCTATTATACCGAATACAATCCACTTTTCAAAACTTTATCAATTTAACTTCAAATCTTGACAAATTGACTTTTCCTCTCAATATTCATTTCAATCTTTTCATGAAAAATATTTCCGAGACAATTATTGAAAATTTTTGACTTACCTAATCTGTACAGTTGGTTGTCAGATTCGGTATAATGCTAAAATTAGCATTTATTCAGTAAAATTCAAATATTTTTGGATTTTATCTTTTCCAATTTTTATGAATTTTTATCAAAACAAGATTTTTACTTAGAAAATATTGAATTATGTACAAAGTACAAATCTTCAGTGATACCAATTGTTAAAACGGGTTGCATACTGAGATGTATACAAGCCTTAGTAAATTATTTCAGATAAAAACAAAGAATTTATTAAATTCACTATTGAAAAACAGTTTTCTATTCATTTTCTCCTCCTCAAAATGTGATATACGATAAAGTAAATCACCATTTTGATATATTCTCAAGAAAATGAGTTAACTCCCCCTTGAAATATGATATCAATGAGTTACCTCCCCCTTTCGTAACCATTAAAATTGAATCCCAGGTAGTTAACAGAAATCTAAAAGTATGGCTCCCCCCTTGAAAGGTGTTATCTAAAGCAAAAGAAGTAGTTGCTCCCCCTAGAATGTATCTACTTCCCCTAAACACAAGATCCCAAGTATAAGTCCCAACAGATCTAAGGAATGTCAAGCACTATACTCTACCATGCCAATTTCTTTGATCAAGAACTTTAGCCTAAGTTCATCTAAGGGTTTAGTGAACACGTCAGCTAATTGCACTTTGGTAGGCACAAAGTATAACTCTACATCCTCTTTTTCTACATGGTCCTTAATGAAATGATAACGAATATCAATGTGTTTAGTCTTAGAATGCTAGACCGGGTTGCTTGTAATTGCAATAGCACTTTGTGATTCACAGTAAATTGAGGTTTTAGAAATCTTAAAGCCATAGTCCAAAAGTTGAGTTCGCATCCACAAAACGTGTGAACAACAATGAGCTGCAACAATGTACTCAGACTCAGCTATTGATAAAGACACACAGTTCTGCTTTTTGGATGACCAACCAACTAGCATATTCCCCAACATCTGAATTGATCCAGATGTGTTTTTTCTATCAACATGGCAACCGCCATGATCCGCATCAGTATAAGCAGTGAGATTGAAATCGGATCCATGAGGATACCAGATCCCAAGGTTAGGTGTACCTTTAAGGTACTGAAAAATTCTAACAACCGCTTTGGAGTGAGATTTCTTAGGGTTAGACTGAAAGCGGGCACATGCAGTTACAGCAAGTGTAATGTCTGGTTAACTTGCAATCAAATACATTAAAGAACCCACCATGCTTCGATAAAGCGTTATGTCAAAGGGTTCCCCATTAGCATCAGTATCCAGTAAAGTCCTCATTGGGGTTGTCATTGGTTTTAAATCAGTCATTTTAAAACGTTTTAGCATATCATTGATATACTTTGTTTGACTAATAAAAATCCCATTTGGTAATTGTTTTACTTGTAACCCCAAGAAGAAATTTAACTGGTCAAGCATGCTCATTTCGAATTTGTTGGCCATAAGGTCACCAAATTCTTTGCATAAGGCCGGGGACGTGGAACCAAAAATAATATCATCAACATAAATTTGAACCAAGAGAATGTGACCGTGGTTTTTACGGATGAATAGCGTTGTATCAATCGTTCCACGAGAGAAGCCATTGTCCAGCAAATACTTTGTCAAGGTCTCGTACCATGCATGAGGTGCTTGCTTCAGACCATATAAAGCTTTCTCCAAGTAATAGACGTGGTTTGGATGAATGGGATCGACAAAGCCTTCTGGTTGATCAACATAAACTTCCTCTTGAAGATGACCATTTAGAAAAGCAGTTTTGACATCCATTTGAAACACCGTGAACTTTATGTGAGAAGCAAATGCAAGGAAAAGATGAATAGCCTCAATCCTAGCAACCGGAGCAAACGTTTCGTCATAATCAATACCCTCTTGTTGTCGATATCCCTCGGCCACAAGACGTGCCTTGTTTCGAACCACAATTCCATCAGAATCCTTCTTGTTCTTAAAAATCCACTTAACCCCTATTGGTCATTGACCTGTTGGTCTTGGAACTAATCGCCATACTTTCAAACGATCAAATTGACTTATCTCTTCTTGCATTGCTACTACCCAGTTCGGATCTAGTAAAGCTTGAGCAACCGTTGTTGGTTCAATCTTACTAAGAAAGGCAGTGTATAAACACATATTCCGAGTAGCCCTTCGAGTTGAGACTGGAGCAGATGCATCACCAATGATAAGATCAATTGGATGAATTTTAGTCCATCGGTTGTTATGTGGAAGAGGTTGTACATCAGTGGTATCTGTTGGAACATCAACCGTTGTTGACGTTGAGCCTTGATTCGCTTGATCTGATGTAACATCATCTAATGGATTTAATTGAGTATCTGGAGAAATAACTGGAGTTGTTTCAACTAATGAATCTTGAATTGGTTCAAGATTATCTGTATCTGGAGGTGGAAGGGAGGACGAAGAAGCAACAGGTGAATCAGTTGTTGTATCTTTATCAAAAAGACTTGATTGAGTCTCCACAGTAATTGACTGTGATGGAGTAACCGGTACAGTTTGAACATTTGAAGTTCGTTGAGGAGCATAAAGACTATCAAACAAGATATCCAGTTCCTCTGTTGTAACCGTAGGAACACCCTTCTTCAAGAAAATTGAGTTTTGCGCAGAACAAGTAATAGCCAGGTTAGGATCGGGTTTTGAACTGAGTTGTTCAAAAGCCATTCCCGATAATTCATCAAACCTTACATTAATGCTTTCCTTGATCGTCTTTGTCCGTTTGTGATAAACACGATAAGCAACTTTGTTCGAAGAATAACCAAGAAATATGGCCTGATCGCCATGTGGATCAAACTTTCCGAGGCTGTCAAAATCGTTAAGCACATAGCATATACAACCAAAGACACGGAAATATTTGACATTCGGGCGTCTACCATATAGTAACTCATAAGGAGTTTTATCAAAACATTTATTAATGATGCAGCGATTTTGGGTATAACATGCAGTAGAAATGGCTTCCCCCAACATTTTCGGAGGTAGTTTGGAGTAAGCAAGCATCATTCGAGCTGCTTCGCACAATGTACGATTACGTCGTTCGATGACTCCATTCTGTTGAGGGGTTCATGCAGCAGAGAACTGATGTTCAATGCCTTGGGCCTTCAAATAACTATCAAGCAGATCATTCTTAAATTCCGTCCCATTATCAGTTCGAATACTCTTAACATGTTTGTTAAAAGAGCGTTGAGTCTTTTTAATGAACTCAATGATAATGACGGGGGTTTCTGACTTTGTTCGTAGAAGGAAAATCCATGTAAATCGGGTATAGTCATCAACAATAACAAGCACATGTTTCCGGCCACCAAGACTAGAAATCCTCATGGGTCCACATAAGTCTATATGCAATAATTGCAAGGACGATAAAGTACTGGGGTGTTGCTTAGGCAGATGAGAAGTCCATTTCAGCTTACCCATCGCACATGATGGACACACATGATGCTTATCATATTGAAAGCTTGGAATACCATCAACTAAGTCTTTAGAGACTAGTCGATTAATACCCTTGTAATTCAGGTGAGACATCCGGTGATGCCATAACCATGAATTCTCCTTCGTTGAACGAGTGACCAAACACATGGTTTCATGTGATGGTGCATCATTGAGGTCAATAGTATAATGTGAAGCACAACGTTTACCAACAAGGGGATCGGTTCCATCGGTGGATTGCACCGAGCATTGACGACGTTCAAATAAAACTTTGAGATATCCATCACAAAACTGGCTAACACTAAATAAACTGCACCCCAAACCCTCAACATATGAGACCCATTTGATCGTTATGCCATTCTTCACAAAATCTCCATAACCCGTTATTGCTGCAATCTCATCATTTCCAAAAGTAACCGTTCCTAGGAATTTGTCAATGAAATTGACAAGCAAGGATTTATCGCCCGTCATGTGTTGAGAACAACCAAAATCGATATACCAAACATAGACGTCGAAAACCTGTAAACGTTAATTTCCTAGAGTTTAGGTACCCAAAGTTTCTTGGGTCCTTTTCGGTTAGTACCAACAATAAACTTTGGATCAACAATGAGATAATCAAGTAAAGCATCATGCAATTTAGACAATAAAGCATCATTTAAAACCACATTACATGAAGCATCATACGCAATATCAAGTTTTACATCATTATCAGAAGTCTTAACACACAACTTATTCCAAGTAGATGTTTTGTTTACAGATGAAAATTGAAAAACATGAGATGATTTCCTAGGTCGACTAGCAGATTGCTTTGGTTTAGTTGCTACTTTCTTAGTCATGGACTTAGGAACCCATACAGACTTGTAAGTCGTGGACTTACGAAAAACACCTCTGTTAGTTAGACGTCCAAACTTTTCAGTTGACACATGAGATGATTGATTTTGCAAAATTTCCAATTTGATTTTACGTTCCTTTGCATCATACTCACTCAAATCAGGTTTTGGACTCTTGTGTTGTGTTGACTTAACTTATTTTTGTAAAAGACTTTCCTTTGATTGATTTGACATTGGAATCATAGGAATCTTTTCAGTTAACACAGAACCATTTTGAGAATGAACTCTCTTGACAACAAATTGTGTTGAAGGTGCAACTTTTGAAACTCGATTTCCAAATTGAGAACGTAGTGGGTTTTTTAGAATAGTAATGGGTTTTACATCCTTAGATGTTGTTGTCCCCTTCCCCTTCTTAGTCATCCCACCATCACTTGTAGACACAACGGTTTCAACAATGGACGATTTCTTAAGTGTGTTAGCATGTTTCAGTTGAATTATTTTTTATTTTAAGGTCTTAGTCTCAAGACATAATTCCTCTGCAGAAACTATCACTTCACCTTCCTTAAAATCATAAGTACAGTCTTTCTTAGGAAGTGGAGGCAATTTATCACACAAAGCAAGCATTTGTTCTAATGATTGACACTTAAGTTGCAAATCAACGTTTTCCCGTTCAACTTCACCTAGTATACGTTTCAAGTTTTGTACAATGGGTAAGTTCGCATTAAATTCATTCAAAGGATCAATTGGTTTGTCAAAGTCTATCAGGTTTACAGGAGGTGGTTCATCTCGAGGTTCTACCTTTACATCTAAATCAGGTTGACCTAGGGATTCTGTCTCAAAGAAGACAGTTAATTCATGTGCTAGGTCTTCACGCTAAACATTATCAGAACATGCAGGCAAAGCGGGTAGAATTGGTTTCACATCAAAAGTTGGTTCATCAAACACCTCATCTATGGCAATAATGCTAGAACTAGGTTTGTTAAACACTTTATTCTCAAGCATCAAAATGTATTTCTCTAGCATGAGTGTTGGAATATAAACCAGTCTACGCTTAGGCACATAATTTTCATTTTGCTTATTCTTTTCAGTTTCAACAAGTTCCTTCAAGAAATCAGGATTTGATTTACCCAGTTTAGCATTGATTTTCTCATACATTAATCTAATTTGATGGTATTTCCTAGATTTGCGATTAACAATAATATCATCAAAATCAGCATCAGAAGCATGCACAAAATGATATGGTAAACCAGCTTGAAAATAATCAGAATGATATAATCCTGGAATCTTTTTGGAAGCATTTGCTAAGATCTTATGATCTTCATAACCCAACCACCACTTATAACCATGAATTGTTTTTGGTCTATTCATGAAAATCGTTTGTTTTGAAAGTTCCATATCATGATAGCTTTGGATTGATCTGTTCGATAGAGTTTTTCCTCATATCGAGCAAGTTGTGCTTTCATTTGAAAAGACTCTTTTGACAATGAAGAGATTTCAAAGTCCTTTTCAATGATGGATTTTTCCAATTGAATAATTTTCTTGTTTAGCTTTGAAAGTGTGGGTTCATGTTAAGTTTTCAAATCAGAAAGATCTTTTTCTAGAAATTGAACTTTTTCTGCAAGTCGTTCCGATTTTAGACGATAATCTGTCCTTTCGACCTTAATCGGATGAACTGATTTTTTAATATCTTCCAACTCAGTTTCCGTGGAGCTGAGTTGGACAGTCAATCTTTGCAGTTCCGATTGTAATTTAGATGAAGATGGTTTGGTCTCAAAAATTTGATTTTATCTTTTAAAACCTTGTTTTCAGATTTTAAACCTTTTACTTCTTTTGACATTGAGATCAAATTCTTCATCATGTCATTTTGCACTTTGATAAAATCAGGTGGAATTTCAGAGGATTGTACCTCATCATCATCAGATGCTGAGTCAGAATTCTCCATTGCTTCAGTAGCTTTGATGAGCTTGGTCACCTTGCAAACATTTGCATGTTCAACCTCTAAATCTGAATCGTCAATGCAGTTGAACCAAGTATCATCAACCGGTTTCAGCTCTGCCCCAGTTTCTACAATCTTAGCCAACAACATTTTCTTCTTGTAGTAGGCTGCATCCTTCTTCTTAGGCATTTTGCATTCACGAGAGTAATGGCCAGCTTTACCACAATTGAAACAGATTGAATAATCCTTCTTGGAATCATCAGCACGTTGTTGTTGTTTTGACTGATCAGCTTTCTTGTAGTACGAGGAAGATGATGAATTCTTGCGTTGATTGCTTGATTTGCCTTTGAATTTGTATTTGTTAAAGGCTTTGGTGAACATGGCTACCATCTTGACTAATTCAAGGTGAGAATCATCAACATCAGACAGATTCAATTCTTCAGAATCAGTTGAATCTTCAACAAGCACTTTCTTGGACAAGCTTTTGGAAGTCGTAAACGATTTGCTCTTCTTTTTGGCAATAAGAGCAAGAGGATCACTTGGAGATGACTCTTTCCTTCCTTCTTGAAGTTTAGAAACTTCAGGTTGGTAATGCATAAGAACTCCAACAAGCTCATGAATAGTCATCTTATCAATCTCTTTGGTTGATCGAACAATGGTTCCATAAGGAAGCCAATCAGCATTGAGCTTTTTGAGAAATTTCATGTTGACTTCAGCATTTACTTTTATGATCTTGCACCTTTTCAGCTCATTGAGAACACCATTGAAACGATGATAGGTATCCTTGAGTGGTTCATCAGGTTCCTGCTTGAAGTCTTCATAAAATCCCAGAGCCTTATCCAGTTTAGTAACATCTGATATGTCATAACCTTCTTGATGTTGTTTGATCTCATCCCATTTATCTTTTGCTGTTGTGTTGCTATCAACATTTTCAAACAATTCATATGGGATAGCTTGCATAACAATGTTCTTTGCCTCTATGTCACCCTGAGCTCTCTCACGTTTATTACCAGAAAGTTCATAGACTGGAATTGGCATACCAGTATCCGGATGATAATCTACAACTGGACCATCTCTCAGAGAAACCCATTGTACTTTGCTTTCTCACCCTTGTAGTCTATGTACTGAGTGATACGGTGAAGCCACTGAGTGTACTTGCCATCAAACAACACTGGAGGATGGGAATCTGATCCACTGATCAAAGTATCTTGAGTAGAGATCTTGAAAATGAGGTAGATTCGGTAAAGATTCGGTATTACACAAATCTAAGATGAAAAATCACAACAATCTAAAAAGAATGTCAGATTCGGTAACAGATTCAGTACTGTAGCAGATTCGGTACAGATTCTGTACTGTAGCAGATTCGGTAAACTAGATTCTGTAACAGAAACTGATCAGGAATACAAGTAATACACCCAGATTCAGTATAGATTCGGTAACCACAAGACTTGAAGCTTAAGAACACTTAAACCAATGAATTAAGTAATACAGAGATTCAGATTCGATATCTGACTCGGTAGTCAGATTCTGTATGAATTTGAATTCAAACACAATTCAATTCCTTTGAATTAGATACTGTAGCCTTGCTGCACAAGGAAACAAGTTAGTATCACACAAAATAACAAAGATACCGAATGTATAGAATACCGAATGTCAACTGTAGCAGTTGACAATACCGAGTCTAAGTATGAAAACTTAGAATTTCAAACAAATCCTTTCCCAAATCACACCAACTAGCTGTGTATGAACAAACCGAATGTGATAGAATCACAAACACACCACAATCTGCAACACTGAATGAGAATTATTAACTTGAACCAGATTCAGTATGGCAGTTACGATACCGAATGTGTATCAAATCTTCAAAACTTTAAGAATTGATGAAATTAAACCGTCAGAAATGTGATTAAATAGCTCACGATCACAACCGAAACCTCAAATCTTTACTTAACTACATAATCAAGCTAGAAATGATGAATACCGAGAGTTTTAGCCATAAATTCTAAAAATCAACTTGATTCTCCATAATTGATGTTAAAAAGCTGTAATGATGATCAAAACTCTTTCTAATCAACCTAATACACCTTCGCTGAACTTATCACAGGAATCTGAACGTCAGATTATCAGATTCGATTATACTGAGTCTGATTCAAAATACCGAGAGTGTTCAAATTCTGTAATCTTCAATTTCTGGATCGATCTAGTGATGTAATATCACTCCCTGGCAGCTCTGATACCAAATGATAGGCCAGATCATGTTGAGATTGAGAGAAACGATAAGATAGAATGAGATTCGGTAGGTGAGAAGGAGATTCGGTAAGAGAGAGAATCGGTACAAATTACATTCCACAGCTTCTAGAACTCAGTTACAATGCAATGTCTATCTAATTAGGACTACTTAGGTTCCTTATATAGCCCTCTTCTAAGGAACCTTCATTTAAGCTTATTTCACATTAACACTATACAACTTCGGGGTCCTAACAGCTTCCCAACTCCACTTTTTGAATACCTCAAAAATACCATACCTTCCCCACGTTACCCTAGTTAAATCCCATTCGTACAACAACCCTTTCAGTAGCGTAGTCTTTTTCTCCAAATATAATTGAGCTTGTATCGCATATGGTGTATCTTTCAATTTTGAAAAATTTGACCAATCAGGGATTGAACTTGAATCCCCGGCTACTTCCTTACCCCTGTTTACTCATGCTCATTTAGTCATTTTCTGAAAACAAAAACTTATTCACACAATCAGTATCCAACAAAACATTCACTTTACATACATTTTCTTTAATAAAAATCATTCAAGTACAAAGCAAAACAAGTATTACTAGCAAATATCTCCATATCTTATGCCTAATAAGAACTAACTAACTCATGCACTTTATTTCAAACTTATAATCCAACCCATTTGTTCCTCTTAACTTCTTAAAGTCATACAAACTTACTTACTCAATCTTAAGTCAAAAGAGAACTTACTTATGCCACTACTTCCATTATCACCATCAAAGTATTCTATTAACATAAACATAATAAACCCAATTTTAAGCACTTAAAAATAAACTAGAACACAAGGCATCATCAATTTACTCTTAAAAGTCCAACTTAGTCAACTACTAGTAAGCAATTTCCCAAATTCAACCTAAGTCATAAATTAATCATGAAAACACAATCTAATACATTCTATTAGACAAAAAAATTTTGAATTTAAACAATATATACACAAAACACTAACAAATTCGGATCTATATGAACCCTAAACATAATTATCACCAAAAATTAAAAATTGAACAAAGAAAAAGAAAGAAAAACATAGGAAACGAAGTACTTTGATGGATGATTAAAGCAATTTGCTCAATAAGTGACAAAATTAAACCAAACTTTAAAACTCTTGAATTTGGGTTTTTCTCAAGAACACCCAATTAAACCCACAAAGTTTTGATTTTTATGATCATTTGATGTTAGATTGATGTTATGTTATGATTAATTGATGGATTGTGGAAGGATTTGCGAAAAAAAATAAAAAATTTCGGCTTTTAGGGTGTATGAACTTGTCGACTAGCGGCTAGGATTAATGGGTTTTTGATTTTTTTTTTTATAAATGGTAACCGACCCCCCCCCCCCGAAATTTGCGGTTTTTGGGCGCAAAATACGGCCCGACCGTAAAATCTTGGCGCAAAAAGGCGCCGTTTTGGGCTCTGTTGGTGTCCGCATAAATACCCGACCGCAATTTGCGGCTGGCCAAAGCATTTTGCGGCTGTGACTCATTTTATTATTTTTTTCCGAATATAATCAGGACTAAGTCTTGACCCCCTCCCACACTTAGAGCAAAGCATTGTCCTCAATGCTCTAAGATAAAAATAGTCCATAAGTTTAACCCATTTTTCCTCATAAAAGATGATCCGTTTTTCGCCCGTATGTACAAAAATAATAAGAAACGCTTGCAAACTTTACAAGGTTGTACGGTGTTTATTCCAAAGTCGTGCACTCGACCCTCTTCCATGCTTAGCAATCGTCAGGATCCTCGACTCCGATGTTGCTTGAGTCGAATACATATCCAAATCGCTCATTGAGAGTGATTATTATATCTTCGTCTTTTATCACCAATGTTCCCATCTCGAAATCTAACGACATTCGAGGGGTTGCCAAGAAACCCTGCCCCAACACTATTGGAATCTCCTCATCCGGTGTACAATCCATTATGAAGAAGTCTTCTTTATACCCGACACCGTGAATAATAAGAGGAACATCTTCCGCTATTCCTATTAGTTTATCAACCGTTTGATTTCAGAAACGAATATCCGTGTTGGTACGAACTAACTCCCGAATACCCAAAGATATTTCAATTATAGCCGGCATGGTATTAACACTCGCACCCAAATCTAACAATGCCGAGTAAGTCTTTTCATTTCGAAATCGACACACAATCGAAAAGTCACCCGGATCTCTCAATCTTCTACGAGGCTTGAATTGACATTGTGGTGTAGGCTTAATGTACTCAACATCTTCAATTGTCCAACTCTCATCATCGAAAAAAGAAGTTTTGGTGTTTTTCATGAACTTGTCCGTTTGTTCCTTATCCCACATATTCTCAAGTGTTTCTCGAATCTCCTCCACATTTATGTCCGGTTCCTTTTCTTTGTTTGGTGCTTCTTCTATCTTTTTCATACGCATAATTTCAACTTTGCTTGAACCTTCATCACTTTTCCTCTTCAATTGTCTTTCCAAGTAAAAATGAAATGACTTTTCTTCTTCAATAATTTCTAGAATCACATATCGTTCTTCCAGTTTTAATTCAAACAAGATTCTCTCGGTCAACTTGTAATCACCTCTAGCTTTCTTGAATTCTTTGTACACTCGTTTCATTGAATCGTACAAAATTTTAGCTTTCTCATCTTCACTTAATTCAGAATTTTAAGCGTTGATCGGGTAGATTACCCCTACACTCAACACTTTAATAGATCTCTTCCATATCTATAATATCATTAACCTCTTCTTCATTAATCACCGCATTCATTTCATCCTCTAGCACCCCGAGCATCATAGCATAATCATCAATGAACTCCCTTTCAATTATATATGCCGAAGGAAATCTCATGTTTTTCGAATTACAAAATCTGAAAATTCCCTTTCCTCTTTCAAAAGTGATAGCACCCACCACCGGATTTATTTTACCACCCACGGTTGCAATAAAAACACGTCCTACTAACAAAGGAACTTCTTCATTCGTTGGCATATCGAAAATAGTGAAAGGAACTTCAAGAAAAACTCCCTTAACACTTACCATCACATTACGAAGTAGCTCATATGCCTTACACTTTGTGTTGTTGCCAAATGTAATTACAGAATTTGATTCACTCAACAAAAATAGAGAACACTCATCATGAAACAATCGCTTGTGCATCTCATATGACATGATATTAATTGAAGACCCCTAATCGGCAATCACTTTGAATTCACGATGATCGTTAAGAAATGGGGTAATACCCCGATGAAACTTATCTCGAACAATACCTCACCCGGATCTTATTCTTGACGAAGAATCTCCAGTATTCCTCTAGCATCTTCTTCTAACGACAAATCTTCATGAAACTCATCAAAACACTCATCCAAAATAACTTCGGATACCGCCTCATCGGGCGCTTCATCAAATCGCCCATCATAATCCCAAGTGTCATAATCGGGCACGTGACTAATAATAACATTTTGATCAAGCCATGCATCAATACTGTAACGACCCGGATTTTTCCGATCGTTTTATACTTATGAGATTAATATTTACATAAAATAAACCTTACCAACATGATAAGCAATCCAAACTGTTGAGACTTATGTTTTTGAAAAGAGTTTCACACAACGTTTGACCGTCCAATTTGACCGATGATTTCACGAACTATATAACACACGATAATTATACGATTATGTATATGTACATATCTATACATATTTAACATGATTTAAGGATGGTTTAACATTTCATTGTGAACTAACAACAATGAGTTATAAGTATACTTTGAGACCACTAACTTAAGTTATCAAAACGATAACTATATGTAACATTCTTTGACATATATACTTACAATATATAATGTGTTGGTGATCTATGTCACCAATATGATTTAAGTGTAATGCGATTAATTTGTAACCAAAATAATCTTGATAAATATCGAACAAGTTTGGGGAAGTGTGGAGTGCACACTTGTTTAAACTTATGTTGATTATGACGGGGGTTCGGGGGCAGCGCCCCCGATAAGCGGGGTCCAAGGGGTGGCAACCCCTGGCGGGGTCCAAGGGGCAGAGCCCCTGGCTGGGGTCGAGAAAACAAACTAAATCTCCTATATATCCATCCCATAATCATGCTATTTTGCACACACACACACACACTAATAAACCCGTCCATATTTGAATTCTCGTTCCGATTCCTCAAAATTTCTACAAGTATATCTAGGGTATATGTAACCGTATCATACCTAGCTTCTATACGTATTTACTATTAGTATATACCAACAATAAACTTCAATGATCAGCCACTAGACATGATGTTACATGTGGGAACCAGCCATTTAACCTCATGTGTGACTTTTGTGCAAGAAAACAAACTAAATCTCCTATATATCCATCCCATAATCATGATATTTTGCACACACACACATACAATTTCATTTCCAATTTTCTTTCAAGTTAATTCACTCCCTAATCTCTCTTCATTTACCTACTCAAGAACGTATCAATATAGTTATCCGATTTCAAGGAGATTATTTCCAATCTTTCAATCCCACTCCACCACTCTTTTGATTCTAAGATTTTTCTTACCTTTTCCAGTAGCTTTGTCCAAGTAACTTGAGGTAGTAACCTTATTCATAACCTTATTCGATTCATATTTATATAGCTATTTTATTTTGTGTTATAAAATTTTAACAACAAGAACATAGTTTGAGTGATTTCAAACTTGTTCGCAAACTAAATAGATCCTTCTAATTTGATTTCTAAAAACACTTCAAGACCTGTAATATATCATATTATGACAAAATCGGATTAATCATATCTTGGCTAATTAACATAATATTTAATATATATTTACTTATGATTTTATTTTATATATTTCAGGACTACCCGTAAACAACACGAGAAGATTAATCATAAGACCTCATGATTGTACGCAACACGTCATTTGACAACACGGTACTTTATGTACGCAACACGTCATTTGACAACATGGTACCATGGGTCAAGATTAATTCTGATCAACACGAATACGATGGTGTCTTTATTTATTTTATTTAAGCAACTAATTGTGGACCACTAACATCGGACTGCTAACTACGGACTAAGAAAATATTAAAAGTATTAAAAGTATATATATATATATATATATATATATATATATATATATATATATATATATATATATATATATATATATATATATATATATATATATATATATATATATATATATATATATATATATATATAACGATTACTTGAAAAGAAAATATGTTGATATATTATATATATGGTTAGGTTCGTGATATCTATCGGAGACCAAGTCGAGTTAAATACCTTCAAGACAAAAGTGAGTATATAGTCCCACTTTTAAACTCTAAATATTTCGGGATGAGAATACATGCATTTTATGATTTACGTTATGGACACAAGTGATTAAAAATATATATTCTACGTTGAGTTGTACCACTGGCATACTACCCTGTAACTTGGTAACTACTATTTACATGAGGTATTGTAAACGCGAATCCTGTTGATAGATCTATCGGGCCTGACAACCCCAACCGGACTGGACGACCAGTATTCAACGGTTGCACAGTACTTCGTTTCGGTGACTACACTTGGTACGGTGTAGTAAGATTTCATAATAAAGGGAATATGCGACGTTGATTAAATGTTAAGTATGGTTATCAAGTGCTCAACAACTTAGAATATTTTTATTAAAACGTTTATATATGAAATCTTGCGGTCTATATTCATAACGCTGCCGACTTTAAACCTATATCTCACCAACTTTATGTTGACGTTTTAAGCATGTTTATTCTCAGGTGATAACTAAAAGCTTCCGCTGCAACATGTTGAATTTAAGCAAGATCTTGAGTATGCATATTTGTGTCAAAAATAAAACTGCATATCGGAGGATTTGTAATGTAAAATATGTTGGAGGTCGTATTGTTATTATCACATGTAAAGTTTGTAAGTCTAAGATTATCGCTAAACGATAATCATTATTAAGTTGTTTAAACCTTGTATTTGTAATAAAAGCTATGGTTTGTATTGTAAAAACGAATGCAGTTTTTGAAAAATGTCGCATATAGAGGTCAATACCTCGCGATGAAATCATATGTTATTGTATTCATCCTTATGGTTAAGGTAGGGTTATGACATGTGGTATCAGAGCGTTGGTCTTAGAGAACCAGAGAATTTGCATTAGTGTGTCTTATCGAGTTTGTTAGGATGCATTAGTGAGTCTGGACTTTGACCGTGTTTGATTTCGAAAACTATTGCTTATCCTTGTTGGTTAAAAATTAATATGTAAATATTATGTGGTATTAACGTGCTAGTTGTTATGTGATAGATGTCTGGCTTAGAACTTATTATCACATTCAGCGACTCCGAGCCAGACTCTTCAGATGGTGTTCTAGTCATTAATCTATCTGATGATGAAAACGATACCTTTGGGGAAGAGTCACAAGTTCCGGATGAATTAATTGAAGAGGAACCGGAAAGTGATCCTGAGGAGGAAGAAATACAGGAAATTACGAAAGACAAGTTCGAACGAGGAAAGAAACGAAAGGCTACTGAAATGGAAAATCTAAATCCCGAGTCTAGAGAGGATGTTGTGGCACCAACTCCACCAGATACTTCCACACCTATTCTCGCTATTCCTATTAGTTCTATCCCGACATCCAGTTCTTCGGTTCCTCAGCCAAAATGCAGGGAGACAACCAGGATAACCTTAAAGCGATTTCTTTGAACATAAACGCTTTGGGTTAAATGATGCGCTGTTGTTTTAAACCATGGGATCATATAATGTTTTGTATAATATTACTAGTGTGGTTTGCTTAATGTTTGATGTAAGATAAGCATATGTAAAATAGTGAAGTGTGAAATGCAATAATTTTCCATGGTTAAGTATTATTTGGGTGGTAGTAATTGATTTTCGTACTAAGCTATTAAGTATGAACTTTAACGGGTAGGTACTACCCTAGATATAATTATAAAACTCTAATAAGAAGAAAAGGCTTTTATAATAATAACTGGTTCATATTATTAATAAGCTACGATGTACTGTAAATACATACTACATCTATAATATTCCATGTGAATAATTATTTTTTTCATTCTTGTTGAAGATTATGGCGCGATTGAACCGAATGACGGAACAAGAAATCCAGGAACTCATCAATCAGCGAGTGAACGACAGAATGTTATGGGTCGAGGCTGCAAGAGGTGCTGCAGTTAACCCAAATCCTCGTGTGGGGTGCACTTACAAAACTTTTCAAGGTTGCAAGCCCTCATCATTCAGTGGAACAGAAGGACCGGTTGGTTTAACCCGGTGGATCGAAAAGATTGAGTCTGTGTTTAAAATTAGTGGTTGTATTGAGAAGGACATGACCAAGTATGCATCGTGCACCCTACAAGATAGTGCACTCACGTGGTGGAAAAACTATGTGAAGGCCGTAGGAGGAGATGTAGCTTATGATACTCCTTGGGAAGAATTCAAAACAATGCTAATCAACGAATATTGTCCAAGGAATGAGGTTAGGAAGTTGGAAGCTGAATTACGAAGCCTGAAAGCTGTTGGTACTGAACTCACCACCTATAATCAGCAATTCATGGAATTAGCTTTGCTATGTCCCGAATTGGTACCAACCGAAGAACGGAAGATTGAACTGTACAAAGACGGTTTACCTAAAAAGGTCAAGGCAAATGTTACAGCATCCAAACCCAAGACTATTCATGAAGCTATCACCATGGCGAACGAGTTGATGGACCAGATTATTCTGGATAAGAACACCGATGTCAAGACATCGGGAAATAAAAGAAAGTGGGAAGGTAATCATCAACAATCCAACAAGAAACAAGAAACCACACAAGGTGCGGGTAGCGGTTCGAACTCAGGTTACAAGGGACGAAATCCTTTATGTAACAGATGCCACAAATATCACTCTGGTTATTGTAATGTGGTGTGCAACAATTGTAATCAAAAAGGTCATCTTGCTGAAGATTGTAGGGTTCCCGCTATAAATATAAACGGTACCAAGACTCCTGCCACCAATGCAAATAGAACTGCCTTGGCCACTATTACTTGTTATGGGTGTGGGAAACAGGGTCATTATAAGAGTTAGTGCCCGAATCCAGAGAAGAATAACGGATCTGCACGTGGAAGAGCATTTGTTATTAATGCTAGGGAGGCGTATGAAGACCCGAAGCTTGTTACGGGTACGTTTACCATTAATAACTTATCCGCATCTATTATATTTGATACTGGTGCCGATAGAAGTTACGTGTGTAGAGATTTTCATGCTAAATTGAATTGTTCATCATTACCTCTAGATGCTAAGTACATGATTGAGTTAGCTAATGGTAAACTAATTAAAGCCGATAAAATTTGCCATGATTGTAAAATAAATTTAGCCGGAGAAACATTTAAGATTGATTTGATAGCCGTAGAATTAGGAAGTTTTGATGTAATAGTCGGCATGGACTGGATGTCCAAAATAGGAGCTGAAGTTGTGTGTGCCAAGAAGGCAATTCGCATTCCTCGTAAGGATAGAACGCCATTAATGATTTATGGAGAGAAGGGTAACTCAAAGCTAAAACTCATTAGTTGTTTGAAAGCTCAAAAGTGCTTGAAGAAAGGGTGCTATGCTATCCTAGCACATGTTAATAAAGTCAAAACGAAGGAAAAAGTAAAGAGCATCAACGACGTGCATGTGGCAAGAGATTTTCCTGAAGTATTTCCGGAAGAGTTGCCGGGATTACCTCCATTTAGATCTGTAGAATTTCAAATAGATCTAGTACCAGGAGCTGCACCAGTGGCTCGTGCTCCATATAGACTTGCACCATCTGAGATGAAAGAGTTACAAAGCCAGTTACAAGAATTACTGGACCGCGGTTTCATTCGACAGAGCACTTCACCGTGGGGAGCTCCGATTTTATTCGTCAAGAAGAAAGATGGATCTTTCCGAATGTGTATAGATTATCGTGAATTAAATAAGTTAACTATCAAGAATCGGTATCCACTACCGAGAATTGATGACTTATTTGATCAATTACAAGGATCATGTTTGTACTCGAAAATCGACTTAAGATCGGGCTATCATCAATTACGTGTCAAAGAAGAAGATATTACGAAAACTGCTTTTCGGACACGCTACGGTCATTATGAATTTTTAGTCATGCCGTTTGGGTTGACTAATGCGCTAGCTGTATTCATGGACCTCATGAATTGAGTTTGTAGTCCGTATTTAGATAAGTTTGTTATCGTTTTCATTGACGATATTCTTATCTATTCCAAGAGTGAGCAAGAGCATGAGCAGCATTTAAGGTTGGTATTAGAATTGTTAAGAAAAGAACAGTTATACGCCAAATTTTCTAAGTGTGCATTTTGGTTGAAAGAAGTGCAATTTCTTGGCCACGTTGTTAGTAGCAAAGGAATTCAGGTTGATCCAGCTAAAATTGAGGCCATTGAAAAATGGGAGACTCCTAAGACACCAACGCAGATACGCCAATTTTTGGGTTTAGCCGGTTATTATAGAAGGTTTATTCAAGATTTTTCCCGAATAGCTAAACCATTGACAGCGTTAACACAAAAAGGGAAGAAGTACGAATGGACCGTTGAGCAGGAGAGTGCATTTCAATTACTCAAGAAGAAGTTGACCACGGCACCTATTTTATCGTTACCTGAAGGGAACGATGATTTTGAGATATATTGTGACGCTTCGCGACAAGGTTTTGGTTGCGTCCTTATGCAACGAAAGAAAGTTATTGCATACGCATCTCGACAATTGAAGATTCACGAGCAGAATTATACGACGCATGATCTAGAATTGGGGGCAGTAGTGTTTGCATTGAAGATATGGAGACACTATTTATATGGAGTTAAATGCACTGTGTTTACTGATCATAAAAGCCTTCAACATATTTTCGATCAGAAACAGCTGAACATGAGGCTACGTAGGTGGGTCGAGCTGATAAACGACTATGATTGTGAGATTCGCTATCATCCCGGGAAAGCGAATGTAGTAGCCGACGCTCTAAGCAGAAAGGAACGGGAACCAATTTGAGTACGAGCAATGAACATAAAAATTCGCATGAATCTCAACTCACAAATCAAAGAGGCTCAATGAGAAGCTCTTACCAAAGAAAACATAGGAAATGAAATAATGAAGAAGTATGAGAAGCAACTCCTTATGCGGGAAGACGGAATTCGATATTTTGCAAACCGAATTTGGGTACCGAAGTTGGGTGGATTAAGGAAGTTGATATTGAATGAGGCACATAAGACAAGATACTCGATACATCCTGGAGTTGGAAAGATGTATCAAGATCTTAAGACGCATTATTGGTGGCCTAATTTAAAGACAGATGTTGCAACATATGTTGGGGAATGTTTAACTTGTTCCAAAGTAAAAGCAGAACATCAGAAGCCATCAGGGTTACTTCAACAACCAGAAATCCCAGAATGGAAATGGGATGGTATTACCATGGATTTCATCACAAAGTTACCTAAGACTGCCTGGGGTTATGACACCATTTGGGTAATAGTTGATCGTCTCACAAAATCTGCACATTTCTTGCTTATAAAGGAAACAGATAGAATGGAGAAACTATTACGATTATACATAAAGGAAATTGTTTCAATGCATGGAATACCTATTTCCATTATATCCGATTGTGATAGTAGATTTACATCAAAGTTTTGGCAATCACTACAGGAGGCCCTGGGAACCCGTTTGGATATGAGCACCGCATACCATCCGCAAACTGACGGGCAGAGTGAAAGAACAATTCAGACTCTTGAAGACATGCTCAGGGCATGTGTGATCGATTTTGGAAATGGATGGGATAAATATCTACCATTAGCAGAATTCTCGTATAATAATAGTTATCATGCGAGCATTAAAGCTGCACCATTCGAAGCACTGTATGGAAGGAAGTGTAGATCCCCTATCTGTTGGAATGAAGTAGGAGATCGACAATTAACTGGTCCCGAGATCATCCATGAAACTACTGAGAAGATAGTGCAAATCAAGGAGAGATTGAAAACAGCCCGTAGTCGCCAAAAGAGCTACGCCGATGTCCGAAGGAAACCATTAGAGTTTCAGATCGGTGACATGGTTATGCTAAAGGTGTCACCTTGGAAAGGTGTAATACGTTTTGGAAAAAGGGGTAAACTGAACCCAAGGTATGTAGGCCCGTTCAAGATCATCGAACGCATCGGACCGGTAGCTTATCGACTCGAGTTACCACAACAACTCACTGGGGTACATAATTCATTTCACATCTCAAACCTCAAGAAATGTCTTGCAAAGGAAGATCTCACCATTCCTCTTGAAGAAATCCAAGTCGATGAGAAACTACAATTCATAGAAGAACCAGTCGAAATCATGGACCGTGAAGTTAAACGGCTCAAGCAGAGCAATATACCAATCGTTAAGGTTCGTTGGAATGCTCGAAGGGGTCCCGAGTTTACTTGGGAACGAGAGGATCAGATGAAACAAAAGTATCCACATTTGTTTCCGGACAACGCAAAATAGGTACAACTTTAAAATTTCGGGACGAAATTTATTTAACGGGTAGGTACTGTAACGACCCGGATTTTTCCGATCATTTTATACTTATGAGATTAATATTTACATAAAATAAACCTTACCAACATGATAAGCAATCCAAACTATTTAGACTTATGTTTTTGAAAAGAGTTTCACACAACGTTTGACCGTCCAATTTGACCGATGATATCACGAACTATATAACACACGATAATTATACGATTATGTATATGTACATATCTATACATATTTAACATGATTTAAGGATGGTTTAACATTTCATTGTGAACTAACAACAATGAGTTATAAGTATACTTTGAGACCACTAACTTAGGTTATCAAAACGATAACTATATGTAACATTCTTTGACATATATACTTACAATATATAATGTGTTGGTGATCTATGTCACCAATATGATATAAGTGTAATGTGATTAATTTGTAACCAAAATAATCTTGATAAATATCGAACAAGTTTGGGGAAGTGTGGAGTACACACTTGTTTAAACTTATCTTGATTATGACGGGGGTTCGGGGGCAGCGCCCCCGATAAGCTGGGTCCAAGGGGTGGCAACCCCTGGCGGGGTCCAAGGGGCAGAGCCCCTGGCTGGGGTCAAGAAAACAAACTAAATCTCCTATATATCCATCCCATAATCATGCTATTTTGCACACACACACACACATACAATTTCATTTCCAATTTTCTTTCAAGTTAATTCACTCCCTAATCTCTCTTCATTTACCTACTCAAGAACGTATCAATATAGTCATCCGATTTCAAGGAGATTATTTCCAATCTTTCAATCCCACTCCACCACTCTTTTGATTCCAAGATTTTTCTTACCTTTTCCAGTAGCTTTGTCCAAGTAACTTGAGGTACTAACCTTATTCATAACCTTATTCGATTCATATTTATATAGATATTTTATTTTGTGTTATAAAATTTTAACAACAAGAACATAGTTTGAGTGATTTCAAACTTGTTCGCAAACTAAATAGATCCTTCTAATTTGATTTCTAAAAACACTTCAAGACCTGTAATATATCATATTATGAGAAAATCGGATTAATCATATCTTGGCTAATTAACATAATATTTAATATATATTTACTTATGATTTTATTTTATATATTTCAGGACTACCCGTAAACAACACGAGAAGATTAATCATAAGACCTCATGATTGTACGCAACACGTCATTTGACAACACGATACTTTATGTACGCAACACGTCATTTGACAACATGGTACCATGGGTCAAGATTAATTCTGATCAACACGAATACGATGGGGTCTTTATTTATTTTATTTAAGCAACTAATTGTGGACCACTAACATCGGACTGCTAACTACGGACTAAGAAAATATTAAAAGTATGAAAAGTATATATATATATATATATATATATATATATATATATAACGATTACTTGAAAAGAAAATATGTTGATATATTATATATATGGTTAGGTTCGTGATATCTATCGGAGACCAAGTCGAGTTAAATACCTTCAAGACAAAAGTGAGTATATGGTCCCACTTTTAAACTCTAAATATTTCGGGATGAGAATACTTGCATTTTATGATTTACGTTATGGACACAAGTGGTTGAGTTGTACCACTGGCATACTTCCCTGTAACTTGGTAACTACTATTTACATGAGGTATTGTAAACGCGAATCCTGTTGATAGATCTATAGGGCCTGACAACCCCAACCGGACTGGACGACCAGTATTCAACGATTGCACAGTACTTCGTTTCGGTGACTACACTTGGTACGGTGTAGTAAGATTTCATAATAAAGGGAATATGCGACGTTGATTAAATGTTAAGTATAGTTATCAAGTGCTCAACAACTTAGAATATTTTTATTAAAACGTTTACATATGAAATCTTGTGGTCTATATTCATAACGCAGCCGGCTTTAAACCTATATCTCACCAACTTTATGTTGACGTTTTAAGCATGTTTATTCTCAGGTGATAACTAAAAGCTTCCGCTGCAACATGTTGAATTTAAGCAAGATCTTGAGTATGCATATTTGTGTCAAAAATAAAACTGCATATCGGAGGATTTGTAATGTAAAATATGTTGGAGGTCGTATTGTTATTATCACATGTAAAGTTTGTAAGTCTAAGATTATCGCTAAACGATAATCATTATTAAGTTGTTTAAACCTTGTATTTGTAATAAAAGCTATGGTTTGTATTGTAAAAACGAATGCAGTTTGTGAAAAATGTCGCATATAGAGGTCAATACCTCGCGATGAAATCATATGTTATTGTATTCGTCCTTATGGTTAAGGTCAGGTTATGACAAATACTCCCTTTACTAACACACTGTAGTGTCAACCAAAAGGTTGGTGAGTTCATAGGTTTATCTTAAAACAATAAAATTCATCATTTTAATAGACCACAAGATTTAAATGCTGCATGGTACAAATGAGCCTGAATCCTATACCCACCTGTAATGTACATGCGATATCTTTTAAATACAGTACACCTTTCTTGCGTACGAAACCATTTTCATAAATCTTAGTAACCGTACACATATCTAGTGCACAAAAACTAATACACATAACCTGTGTATAAAAATCATTCTCTCGATACATAACATTCACATCAATTTGTGGCAATTATCATGTCCACATAATTCAATGGTGGCAATTATCATGTACACATAGTTCAATCGTGGCAATTATCATATCCACATAATTCAATTGTGGAAATTATCATTTCCACATAATTCAATAATAATCCGCAGTACTTTTGTCTGCATAATAATTCATTCGAGGAATGTTTTGCTTGTGTCTATCTCGTCAAACATTTATAAAAGCATTTCATGTATTCGCAGTTCAAAATATATTTCAAAAGCATTTAATAAAGCAGTTATAAAAATAGCGCATGTATTCTCAGTCCCAAAAATGTAAAGAGTAAAAGGGAGCAAATGAAACTCACAATACTGTATTTCGTAGCAATTACGTATATGACGGTACTGAACAAGTGCAGGGTTGACCTTGGATTCACGAACCTATATCATATATATATATATATATATATATATATATATATATATATATATATATATATATATATATATTAACACATATAAATTGTAATCGAACAAATTTACATGTTATTAGTGATATAATTGTTATTTTAAAAAATTATATGTTTCATTAATAACTTAATTAGATATGTTTATTTTTATATATTTTAAATAGATAATTAATATTCATTACAAAAATGTTAATATAGTTATGTTTTATGTCATAAATATATTTTTATATAGGAAATCTTCATTTGATATATTAATAATACTAATAATAATAATACTACTAATTATGATAAAATTTATGATAATTCTAATAATAAAGATAATCTTTTTATAAAGGATAATTCTAATACAAAAATTAATTTTAATACTTTTAATAATAAGAATGATAATAATAATACCAATAATAATAATTATTATAATATCTATTATAATAATACTTTTACTAATAATGATAATAATAATAATAGTAAGAATAATAATAATAATGATATTACTAGTATTAACAATAATGGTGATAATATTAATTGTATTAATGATAGTAATAATAATAATTATCTTCACAATAATAACATAACACTAACTAATAATGATAATGATAATAATAATAATAATAATAATAATAATAATAATAATAATAATAATAATAATAATAATAATAATAATAATAATAATAATAATAATAATAATAATAATAACAATATTAATAACTACCTCTCGAGAAAAAGTCCCAAAAATAAATGCCTATGCCCAGGCTTGAACCCGAGACCTCCCGTTCTCCTACACACACTCAACCATTCGTCCATAATTGTTTTTCTGCCTTATTAGCACCATAAATATATATAATCCGTATAAATGCTTCTCTTTTCTTCTTCTTCCACAGCTTACTCGACCAGAGGCCCAAAAGCGTTAATACAAGCCCATACAAGTACTTAATGGCCTAATATAAAAATTAGAAGTCCACGTATACAACCTAAATTCAAAGTATATGTTTTGTGGTGAGGTCGTACGTCAAGAACATAAAGAGAAATAAGTCGTAACCTTCAGTCAGGAGTAGCAGCTCGTTCGTCATCAATATTACCATGGTATCATCATTTATAATCATAGTCATCGCTTGTCATCTTTTCTAATCATCATCATCATCTAACAGGGTTACTGTTCATCGTCTTTATTCCATGAAATCAAAACCTAAACGTGCAGTAACAGAAGTGGTATTTTAATGGGTGGTGTTTGGCTGGAAAAACGATTAAAACAAGAGTACAGAAACTAGAATTGAGCAGTAGAATAGCTGTGGTTTCATGGCTGTAAGAATAGAAAGAAAACGGAAAAAAAATATCGCAGGTGAGCGTGAAGGTTTGTGATAACAAATAGCAGACTAATAACAGAAACGAGTGGACTGTAGTAGCAGTATCACACGAGTGGTTTTCGAGCAGGAACAACAAAAGTGGCGAGGGTTTATGGAGTGAAACAAGAAACATAGCAATAATGGCGATCGAAACTGTTGTAGTGATGGTGGTTTTTGGATTCTCATAGAAAAAAATTAGGGAAAAAGAAAAAGACTGAGATGGGTTTCGATGGTGATTCATGGTGGGTTTTAGAAGTGGTGGATGACGGTGGTTGTGGTGGTGCTTAAGGTGGTGCCGGTGGACGTGGGTGATTATAGGGTGATGATGGAGCTTGGGTTCGACAGGAAAACATAAATAGAAACATGTCGGGTGGTGGCGGTGAGGTGATTATAGCAGGGATGGGTGGAGGTCTCCGAACGTTGTGGAGAGAGAGAGACAGACGAGAATCTTTGTGGTGGTTGGTGTTGGAGATTGAAGATGGTGGCCGGAGTTCAAGTGGTGGCTGGTGGTTGGGTGATACGGTGGAAAGTGGTAGTAGCTGTGAGGTAGTGATGGCCAAGGATGGCTGTTATGGTGTTCCCAAGTAGTCACTTAAATTCCATCATACATGTGATGACCCGAAAATTTTTGACTTATTTAAACCAATTCTCTATACGATTTATTATTTTAACACGCTAAACAAAGTCTGTTAGATTGAGTCTCAAAATTTTAGAACTGTTTCATATATACAATTACCTTTGATTACTCTCGACGATTCATGAACAATTATATGTATGTATATATATATGTACAAGTAAAAACGACTTTCCTACAGTAAAACCCTATTTGCTACAGTAAAACACTATTTGCTATAGTGAAACCGTATTTTGCTACAGTGCTACAGTGAAAACGACTTTGCTACAGTGATTTGCTACAGTAAACACTATTTGCTACAGTAAACACTATTTGCTACAGTAACACACTATTTGTTGCTGTAAAACACTATGAGCCTAGGTCTGCTGGTTCTGAGAGATCATAAGCTGGTACTGATTCTACTGATATTGATCAGCAACCTTCTGTTGCTGCTCACTCATCTGAACCAGCTGATGATCAAGATGCTGTGTGTTCTACAACTAGCTATTTGATGAACCAGCATCCGATTGAGCAGATTATTTGCTACAGTAAAACACTATTTGCTACAGTAGCACTATTTGATGTCGACGAACTACCAAACAAAAACAGAAAAGGCGGCCATGCGATCGCATGGCAAAAACACTGAAAACTCATGCGATCGCATGAGCTACAGTAAACGGAAAAGTAATATAAATACGCCTGTTTTGCTCGACGAATTATCACATATTTTTTCTTCAGTAATAAAAATTTATATTTAAATTATAATTATAATTTTAAATTTAAGTTTAATAATAATAAAGTATATTCGAGGGTGTTTTAATTCGGGTTTTAAACCACTTTAAGCTAAGGAAATATTGGGTATTGTTCAGGGTATTGTTCTTGAATCCAAGGCCAACCATACAGTCGTCTACCATCATTACGTCTACGCAATTTGCCTACAATATTGAGTCTCAATATTGAACTGTGAGTTTATAGTCTCCCTTTTTAAATACTTTAAATATTTTTGGGCTGAGAATATATGCAATTTATTTTAAACGCGATAAGACACAAGTACATACTAAATTCTACACTGAGTTAAACCGAAAATCCCTTAGCTTTGGTAACTAGTAGCTGCCAGTACATAGGATATGGACTGGTGGGCGCGAATAATTGTATATGGATCCATAGGGCTTGACATCCCCGTCCGAGCTAGAGCACTAGCCTTTTAACGGACGTATGTTATTTGAGTTTAAGACACGTTGGTTTGCGTGTATTAAAACGAATGGGGTAATTATCACTATAGCGTTAAGTTTAGTTACCAGGGTGCTCTGTTACGTAGAATCTATTGATAAACTTTTGATGAAATCTTGTGGTCTATCTTTATATATGTTTATGACTCGAGCAATTAAACCTATAACTCACCAACATTCTTGTTGACTTTTTAGCATGTTTTATTCTCAGGTCCTTAGAATGCTTCCGCTGTGATGTGCTTGTTGCCTGCATGGAGTCTCTCATGCTTTGTACAAAGTTTATTGCATTCAAAATAAAACTGCGTTGTGTAATAAATAATTGGACTGTGATGTCAACCTGTAAATTAAAGACTTATGTATTTCGGGGTTTTGCTTATACCTAAGCACTCGCCCACATGTTTATAACTTTCTATGTTTAGAAAGTTACTTATTTTAATGAATGCAATATTTTATCAAAACGTATCATATAGAGGTCAAAACCTCACTGTGGAATCTATGATTAACGTGCCGCGTCAATAGCGATTTTGACGGGTCATTACAGTTGGTATCCGAGCTTGAGGTCATAGGGAACCAGAAATTACATTATTGTGTTTAACTGGTAATTGTTAGGATGCATTAGTGAGTCTGGACTATGACCATATCTGTTTTTCCTGATTTTTGCTTATTATTTGGTCAAAAACATTATATGTGATATATTTATATGCTAACGTAATTGTTGTTTCAATTATGTGATAGATGACTTCTTCTAATCCTATCATTTTGTACGACTCGGAATCGGACACTGAATCTATTCTATCCACAACTGAAAAGGGCGTTCCAATACCTATTAAAGAAGAAATTGTGTTAGCCGGGGAATCTCAACTCCCGGTAAACCCAGAGGAGGTTCCAGCTCCACCCAGCTTTAGTTTTCCGGAGCCACAATATCGTTGGCATGGACCCATGATCCCTGGAGTAAAAGAGGATCGTCCATTTCTAAACAAATATGGACATTGGTCCAGATATACCGCCGACGGGCGGGTTGTGCCGATTACGCCTGGCAGATTTCGGTTCATGACCACCGGTACATATTCTTGCAGTTCGTCATCATATTCTCCTACACATGACTCAGACAGTTCGTCATCAGATGAGATCAGTAAGGAGGAGGATTTCGCTAATGAAATAAAAGAGATCACTAAGGAGAAATTCCAACTTGCTATAGATAATAAAAACAACCACAATAATAAAATGTCCTTAATTATTAAAAAAGAACAGGACCATTCGATCCGTAACCACCCTTATTGTATTAAACCCACTGAGGCAACGGGTACCTCAAAACCCCAACTAAAAATAAAATACACTGCCAGAATGTCTGTCGGACCATGTGCACACAAACAATTGGCAGAGAGAACCAAATGGGAAGAAGTTTCTGATAGTTCTGAATGAACGACCTCGCAACCATAAATCTTCCATGCGCTATTTTATTGCTTATGTGTGCTACTCTATCTTGTTATATAAAATAAGCATATGTAAAATATCAGTATTGTATGGTATTGTATTATTTTGGTTTATTAATAATAAATGCATGGAATGATTATTTGTATTATTACTACTTCTTATTATTATTATTATTACATAATAATGTAGTAACTCGCTATAATTTTTTAGAGTGGAATATTATTAGGATTTTAGTAGTTAATTCCTTGTACTAGCTATTATGTATGAACTTAACGGGTAGGTAATACCCTAGAAATAATTATAAAATGCTAATAAGAAGAAAAGGCTTTTATAATAATTGGTTCATATTATTAATATGCTACGATTAACTATTGACAACTCATTTTACCTATAATATTCTATATGATTAAATTATATCTGTTGTGTTTATTGAAGAAACATGTCTCAAATGTCGGATGCTGAGTTTGAGCAACTAGTCGAGAAACGTGTGAATGAAAGAATTGCTGCAACCGAAGCAGCAAAAGCAACAGCCGAAGCAGCAGCCAAAGCAGCAGCCGTAAACACAAACTCACAAAACGGATGCTCATACAAAACTTTTCAAGGATGCAAACCACAGACGTTTAGTGGAACCGAGGGACCAGTCGGTCTAACCCGATGGTTTGAAAAGATGGAGTCCGTTTTCAAAATCAGTAATTGTGCGAACGGAGACAAGTCAAAGTATGCTTCGTGCACGTTGCAAGATGGTGCACTTACTTGGTGGAACAATTATGCTAAAGCAGAAGGAATAGATACGGCATATGATATCTCTTGGGAAGAACTGAAAAAGATGCTAATCGAGGAGTACTGTCCTCTAAACGAGATCAGAAAAATGGAATCTGAGTTACGTAATCTGAAGGTTATCGGCGCGAATCTCAATAACTATGAAAAGCGTTTCATGGAACTAGCCTTGTTGTGTCCCGAATTGGTGCCAAACGAGAAACGAAAGATAGAAATGTATATTGACGGTTTATCGATCAATATCAAAGGAAATGTTACATCGTCCAAACCAAATACGATGCAGGAAGCCATGACAATGGCACACCAACTCATGGACCAGATCACAGAGAGTTCGATTAAGGCACCAATTACCGAAGTCAAGACAACTGAAGGAAAGAGGAAATGGGAAGACTATAAGGGAAAAAGTACTCACCTGAAGAAACAAGAAACTTTTAAAGGTAAACAAGATGGGGCAACTGCAAGTCCAAACTATAAGGGACCCCATCCGTTCTGCAAAAGATGTTACACACATCATGCAGGTTATTGTCAAGTGGTCTGTGATAAGTGCAACAAGAAAGGACATGTGGCGAAAGATTGTTATGCCACCGTTTCTGAAGTAAAGACAAAACTGACCGATGTCAAGAAATGTTTTGGATGCGGGAAGTCTGGTCACTTTATAAATCAATGCCCTGATAAGGAGAAGAACAAAGAACCCGCACGTGGGAGGGCATTTAATGTTAGTGCCAGTAAAGCACGTGAGGATCCTAATCTTGTCACGGGTACGTTTACCGTTAATAATCAACTAGCTTCTATTATGTTTGATACGGGTGCTGATAGAAGTTATATGTGTAAAGACTTTAGTTTTAAACTAAAATGTGCATCATTACCTCTAGACGATAAATATACTATTGAATTAGCTAATGGTAAACTGATAAAAGCCGATAAAATTTGCCATGGTTGCGAAATGAATCTCGCTGGTGAAACCTTCAAAATCGATTTGATACCCGTAGAATTAGGAAGTTTTGACGTAATCGTTGGCATGGACTGGATGTCCAAAACAAGAGCGGAAGTTGTTTGCGCTGATAAAGCAATTCGCATCCCTCGTAAGGATGAAACGTCATTAATGATTTATGGGGAGAAGAGCAACTCAAAGCTGAACTTTATCAGCTGTATGAAGGCCCAGAAACTTATAAGAAAAGGTTGTTATGCTATTTTGGCACATGTAAAGAAGATCGATACTGAAGAAAGAAGCATTAATGACATGCCGGTTGTAAGAGAATATCCCGGAGTATTTCCAGAAGAATTACCGGGGCTACCTCCACACAGATGTGTAGAATTCCAGATTGATCTCATACCAGGAGCTGCACCTGTAGCCCGATCTCCATATAGACTTGCACCTTCAGAAATGCAAGAATTACAAGACCAGTTGCAAGAATTATCGGACCGTGGATTTATTCGTCCTAGTTTTTCACCTTGGGGTGCTCCTATTCTGTTCGTCAAGAAGAAGGATGGATCTATGAGAATGTGCATAGATTACCGAGAATTAAACAAATTAACGATCAAGAATCGGTACCCATTACCGAGGATTGATGATTTGTTTGATCAATTGCAAGGATCAAGTGTTTATTCCAAGATTGATCTACGCTCCGAATATCATCAGCTGAGAGTGAAGGAAGAAGATGTTCCTAAAACCGCGTTCAGAACCCGTTACGGTCACTATGAATTTCTAGTCATGCCTTTTGGATTGACTAATGCTCCAGCAGTATTCATGGATCTAATGAATCGCATCTGTAGACCGTATTTAGACAAATTTGTCATTGTTTTTATCGACGACATATTGATTTACTCGAAGAACAAGGAAGAACATGAGCAACACTTAAGACTGGTACTAGAGATACTCAAGAAAGAAGAATTGTACGCAAAATTTTCGAAGTGTGATTTCTGGTTACAAGAAGTACAATTTTTGGGACATGTTGTCAGTAAACATGGAATTAAAGTTGACCCTGCCAAGATCGAAGCCATTAGTAAATGGGAAACACCGAAGACTCCAACACAAATCCGCCAATTCTTAGGTCTTGCTGGTTACTACCGAAGATTCATTCAAGATTTCTCTAGAATCGCCAAACCCTTAACTTCATTGACTCAAAAGGGAAAGAAGTATGATTGGTCCACGGAACAGGAATCCTCATTCCAGTTGTTAAAGAAGAAGTTAACATCTGCACCCATTTTGTCATTACCAGAAGGAAATGATGATTTCGTGATCTATTGTGACGCTTCGCGCCAAGGTTTAGGATGTGTATTAATGCAACGCACAAAAGTTATCGCATATGCCTCACGACAACTAAAAATTCATGAAAAGAACTATACAACACACGATTTGGAACTTGGAGCTGTAGTTTTTGCACTCAAAATATGGAGACACTATCTATATGGCACCAAGTGTACAGTGTACACTGACCATAAGAGTCTTCAGCATATTTTTGATCAAAAACAACTCAATATGAGACAACGTCGCTGGGTAGAGTTGTTAAACGATTACGATTGTGAAATCCGTTACCACCCTGGAAAGGCTAATGTTGTAGCTGATGCCCTAAGTCGAAAAGAAAGAGTAAAACCTCTTAGGGTCCGAGCTTTGAATATTACAATTCGTACCGATCTCACAAAGCAAATTCAAGCAGCACAGTTAGAAGCTTTAAAAGAAGAAAATGAAAAAGGCGAAATGAGCAGAGGGTTAGAAAAACAGCTTGAGGTAAAAGCCGATGGAACCCTGTATTTTGCTGATAGGATATGGGTACCAAAATATGGTAATCTAAGGCAACTAGTACTAGATGAAGCACACAAAACGAGGTACTCAATTCACCCAGGAAACGGGAAAATGTACCACGATCTCAAGAAGTTTTATTGGTGGCCTAATATGAAGACAGAAATTGCTACTTATGTAAGCAAATGTTTGACGTGTGCAAAGGTCAAAGCTGAGCACCAAAAGCCGTCAGGATTACTGCAACAACCAGAAATTCCGCAGTGGAAATGGGAAAGAATAACTATGGATTTCATTACAAAATTGCCAAGGACTGCAAGTAGTCATGATACTATTTGGGTGATAGTTGATCGTCTAACTAAATCAGCTCACTTTCTACCAATAAAGGAGACAGACAGTATGGAGAAATTAGCACGCCTATATTTGAAGGAAGTAGTTTCCAGGCATGGTGTACCCATCTCTATCATATCTGATCGCGACACCCGATTCACATCACGTTTCTGGCAGTCATTACAAAAAGCATTGGGAACTCGATTAGATATGAGCACCGCTTATCACCCACAGACAGATGGTCAAAGTGAAAGAACAATACAAACATTAGAAGACATGTTACGGGCATGCGTGATTGACTTTGGAACCAGTTGGGATCGACACTTACCGTTGGCAGAATTTTCATACAATAACAGCTATCATACGAGCATCAACGCAGCGCCATTTGAAGCACTTTACGGTAGAAAGTGCAGATCTCCTATATGTTGGAGTGAAGTAGGAGAAAGACAACTTACTGGACCAGAAATTATTCACGAAACCACCGAAAAGATCATTCAAATACAACAGCGATTGAAAACGGCCATGAGTCGCCAAAAGAGTTATGCTGATGCAAGAAGAAAACCGCTAGAATTTCAAGTGGGCGACAAAGTCATGTTGAAAGTGTCACCCTGGAAAGGCGTTGTACGATTCGGTAAACGAGGAAAGCTAAGTCCTAGGTACGTAGGACCCTTTGAAATCACCGAAAGAATTGGAACAGTTGCTTATCGATTAAAGCTACCGCAGGAACTTAGTAGTGTTCACAACCCATTTCACGTGTCAAATTTGAAGAAATGTTTAGCTGAAGAGGATGTCGTAATTCCTCTTGACGAAATACGAATCAATGATAAACTCCATTTTATCGAAGAACCTGTTGAAATCATGGACCGTGAGGTCAAACAATTAAAACAAAGCAAAATACCGATAGTTAGGGTTCCTTGGAACGCAAGACGAGGACCCGAGTTTACTTGGGAACGTGAAGATCAGATGAAGCAAAATTTGAAATGTCTCGTTCTTATTGATTAAAAACGTTCCATATTAATTGATTTCGTTGCGAGGTTTTGACCTCTATATGAGACGTTTTTCAAAGACTGCATTCATTTTTAAAACAAACCATAACCTTTATTTCATAAATAAAGGTTTAAAAAGCTTTACGTAGATTATCAAATAATGATAATCTAAAATATCCTTTTTACACACGACCATTACATAATGGTTTACAATACAAATATGTTACATCGAAATCAGTTTCTTGAATGCAGTTTTTACACAATATCATACAAACATGGACTCCAAATCTTGTCCTTATCTTAGTATGCAACAGCGGAAGCTCTTAATATTCACCTGAGAATAAACATGCTTTAAACGTCAACAAAAATGTTGGTGAGTTATAGGTTTAACCTATATATATCAAATCGTAACAATAGATCACAAGATTTCATATTTCAATACACATCCCATACATAGAGATAAAAATCATTCATATGGTGAACACCTGGTAACCGACATTAACAAGATGCATATATAAGAATATCCCCATCATTCCGGGACACCCTTCGGATATGATATAAATTTCGAAGTACTAAAGCATCCGGTACTTTGGATGGGGTTTGTTAGGCCCAATAGATCTATCTTTAGGATTCGCGTCAATTAGGGTGTCTGTTCCCTAATTCTTAGATTACCAGACTTAATAAAAAGGGGCATATTCGATTTCGATAATTCAACCATAGAATGTAGTTTCACGTACTTGTGTCTATTTTGTAAATCATTTATAAAACCTGCATGTATTCTCATCCCAAAAATATTAGATTTTAAAAGTGGGACTATAACTCACTTTCACAGATTTTTACTTCGTCGGGAAGTAAGACTTGGCCACTGGTTGATTCACGAACCTATAACAATATATACATATATATCAAAGTACGTTCAAAATATATTTACAACCCTTTTAATATATTTTGATGTTTTAAGTTTATTAAGTCAGCTGTCCTCGTTAGTAACCTACAACTAGTTGTCCACAGTTAGATGTACAGAAATAAATCGATAAATATTATCTTGAATCAATCCACGACCCAGTGTATACGTATCTCAGTATTGATCACAACTCAAACTATATATATTTTGGAATCAACCTCAACCCTGTATAGCTAACTCCAACATTCACATATAGAGTGTCTATGGTTGTTCCGAAATATATATAGATGTGTCGACATGATAGGTCGAAACATTGTATACGTGTCTATGGTATCTCAAGATTACATAATATACAATACAAGTTGATTAAGTTATGGTTGGAATAGATTTGTTACCAATTTTCACGTAGCTAAAATGAGAAAAATTATCCAATCTTGTTTTACCCATAACTTCTTCATTTTAAATCCGTTTTGAGTGAATCAAATTGCTATGGTTTCATATTGAACTCTATTTTATGAATCTAAACAGAAAAGTATAGGTTTATAGTCGGAAAAATAAGTTACAAGTCGTTTTTGTAAAGGTAGTCATTTCAGTGGAAAGAACGACGTCTAGATGACCATTTTAGAAAACATACTTCCACTTTGAGTTTAATCATAATTTTTGGATATAGTTTCATGTTCATAATAAAAATCATTTTCTCAGAATAACAACTTTAAAATCAAAGTTTATCATAGTTTTTAATTAACTAACCCAAAACAGCCCGCGGTGTTACTACGACGGCGTAAATCCGGTTTTACGGTGTTTTTCGTGTTTCCAGGTTTTAAATCATTAAGTTAGCATATCATATAGATATATAACATGTGTTTAGTTGATTTTAAAAGTCAAGTTAGAAGGATTAACTTTTGTTTGCGAACAAGTTTAGAATTAACTAAACTATGTTCTAGTGATTACAAGTTTAAACCTTCGAATAAGATAGCTTTATATGTATGAATGGAATGATATTATGAACATCATTACTACCTTAAGTTCCTTGGATAAACCTACTGGAAAATAGAAAAATGGATCTAGCTTCAACGGATCCTTGGATGGCTCGAAGTTCTTGAAGCAGAATCATGACACGAAAACAAGTTCAAGTAAGATCATCACTTGAAATAAGATTGTTATAGTTATAGAAATTGAACCAAAGTTTGAATATGATTATTACCTTGTATTAGAATGATAACCTACTGTAAGAAACAAAGATTTCTTGAGGTTGGATGATCACCTTACAAGATTGGAAGTGAGCTAGCAAACTTGAAAGTATTCTTGATTTTATGTAACTAGAACTTATAGAATATATGAAGAACACTTAGAACTTGAAGATAGAACTTGAGAGAGATCAATTAGATGAAGAAAATTGAAGAATGAAAGTGTTTGTAAGTGTTTTTGGTCGTTGGTGTATGGATTAGATATAAAGGATATGTAATTTTGTTTTCATGTAAATAAGTCATGAATGATTACTCATATTTTTGTAATTTTATGAGATATTTCATGCTAGTTGCCAAATGATGGTTCCCACATGTGTTAGGTGACTCACATGGGCTGCTAAGAGCTGATCATTGGAGTGTATATACCAATAGTACATACATCTAAAAGCTGTGTATTGTACGAGTACGAATACGGGTGCATACGAGTAGAATTGTTGATGAAACTGAACGAGGATGTAATTGTAAGCATTTTTGTTAAGTAGAAGTATTTTGATAAGTGTATTGAAGTCTTTCAAAAGTGTATAAATACATATTAAAACACTACATGTATATACATTTTAACTGAGTCGTTAAGTCATCGTTAGTCGTTACATGTAAGTGTTGTTTTGAAACCTTTAAGTTAACGATCTTGTTAAATGTTGTTAACCCAATGTTTATAATATCAAATGAGATTTTAAATTATTATATTATCATGATATTATCATGTATGAATATCTCTTAATATGATATATATACATTAAATGTCTTTACAACGATAATCGTTACATATATGTCTCGTTTAAAAATCATTAAGTTAGTAGTCTTGTTTTTACATATGTAGTTCATTGTTAATATACTTAATGATATGTTTAATTATCATAGTATCATGTTAACTATATATATATATCCATATATATATGTCATCATATAGTTTTTACAAGTTTTAACGTTCGTGAATCACCGGTCAACTTGGGTGGTCAATTGTCTATATGAAACATATTTCAATTAATCAAGTCTTAACAAGTTTGATTGCTTAACATGTTGGAAACATTTAATCATGTAAATATCAATCTCAATTAATATATATAAACATGGAAAAGTTCGGGTCACTACAAAAGTATCCACATTTGTTCACTGATATCGCTCATGAAACAGGTACTACTCAAAATTTCGGGACGAAATTTTCTTTAAGGGGGAGGTACTGTGATGACCCGAAAATTTTTGACTTATTTAAATCAATTCTCTATACGATTTATTATTTTAACACGCTAAACAAAGTCTGTTAGATTGAGTCTCATAATTTTAGAACTGTTTCATATATACAATTACCTTTGATTACTCTCGACGATTCATGAACAATTATATGTATGTATATATATATGTACAAGTAAAAACGACTTTCCTACAGTAAAACCCTATTTGCTACAGTAAAACACTATTTGCTACAGTGAAACCGTATTTTGCTACAGTGCTACAGTGAAAAACGACTTTGCTACAGTGATTTGCTACAGTAAACACTATTTGCTACAGTAAACACTATTTGTTGCTGTAAAACACTATGAGCCTAGGTCTGCTGGTTCTGAGAGACCACAAGCTGGTACTGATTCTACTGATATTGATCAGCAACCTTCTGTTGCTGCTCACTCATCTGAACCAGCTGATGATCAAGATGCTGTGTGTTCTACAACTAGCTATTTGATGAACCAGCATCCGATTGAGCAGATTATTTGCTACAGTAAAACACTATTTGCTACAGTAGCACTATTTGATGTCGACGAACTACCAAACAAAACAGAAAAGGCGGCCATGCGATCGCATGGCAAAAACACTGAAAACTCATGCGATCGCATGAGCTACAGTAAACGGAAAAGTAATATAAATACGCCTGTTTTGCTCGACGAATTATCACATATTTTTTCTTCAGTAATAAAAATTTATATTTAAATTATAATTATAATTTTAAATTTAAGTTTAATAATAATAAAGTATATTCGAGGGTGTTTTAATTCGGGTTTTAAACCACTTTAAGCTAAGGAAATATTGGGTATTGTTCGGGGTATTGTTCTTGAATCCAAGGCCAACCATACACTCGTCTACCATCATTACGTCTACGCAATTTGCCTACAATATTGAGTCTCAATATTGAACTGTGAGTTTATAGTCTCCCTTTTTAAATACTTTAAATATTTTTGGGCTGAGAATATATGCAATTTATTTTAAACGCGATAAGACACAAGTACATACTAAATTCTACACTGAGTTAAACCGAAAATCCCTTAGCTTTGGTAACTAGTAGCTGCCAGTACATAGGATATGGACTGGTGGGCGCGAATAATTGTATATGGATCCATAGGGCTTGACATCCCCGTCCGAGCTAGAGCACTAGCCTTTTAATGGACGTATGTTATTTGAGTTTAAGACACGTTGGTTTGCGTGTATTAAAACGAATGGGGTAATTATCACTATAGCGTTAAGTTTAGTTACCAGGGTGCTCTGTTACGTAGAATCTATTGATAAACTTTTGATGAAATCTTGTGGTCTATCTTTATATATGTTTATGACTCGAGCAATTAAACCTATAACTCACCAACATTCTTGTTGACTTTTTAGCATGTTTTATTCTCAGGTCCTTAGAATGCTTCCGCTGTGATGTGCTTGTTGCCTGCATGGAGTCTCTCATGCTTTGTACAAAGTTTATTGCATTCAAAATAAAACTGCGTTGTGTAATAAATAATTGGACTTTGATGTCAACCTGTAAATTAAAGACTTATGTATTTCGGGGTTTTGCTTATACCTAAGCACTCGCCCACATGTTTATAACTTTCTATGTTTAGAAAGTTACTTATTTTAATGAATGCAATATTTTATCAAAACGTATCATATAGAGGTCAAAACCTCACTGTGGAATCTATGATTAACGTGCCGCGTCAATAGCGATTTTGACGGGTCGTTACAATACATATCCATGATCTACAATATTGTTTTGGATTATTTTATTTCATGTTATTTGATAATATGCATGTTCTAGGTTTGTAGGTAGTAGTAACCGTTGGTTGTTTTGTAGTTTAAATATTCACTTGTTTAGTTGTAATGGATGATGAATGAAAAATTGGTTTCAAGGTGATGCATGGTTGTTTGGATTGGTGATCTGACAAAAGGCAAGAAATAGTAGTAAATAAGTGAGTTCTTGTGTAGTAAAATAGCAAGGAATAACAAGAGATTTAGTGGGTTGTTAGTGGGTGCAGTAAACATGACCCGAAAGTTAGAAAAGAGTAATTCATTTGTGTGCTTGTAGGTGCTATCTAATAATATATATTAATACAGCAGTATGAAATATCAAACACACTACATGGAAAATTATTGGAGATGTGAAAGTCATTGGACAAACTTTAAGTCAATTATCATTATCATAAACCATTATTTAACAACAAAAACGTGAGAAATAAAGAAATATGGCTGTCAATTTGTCTCACTCTACCGACGGTTTTTCACGGAATGATAAATCGTGTCCATTGCTAAATAGTTAACATTTAAAAGTGTTCTAAAAAAATCTCAAATTTTTAGATTAAATATATTTAGTTATTTCACTCATTAACTGTTTGAAACCTGATCAAAAAGGTTCGATAATTATTTATTTTCTGGTCCAATTTATATGTACGGAGTACTAATATTTAAACTTAAAAAGGTAAAAATATTTTTAACAAATCTAACATCTTCGTAATCGATTTACAGTTTAACTTTTATTTTAGTCCTTCATGAACATGTAACATATCTATATTAAAACTAACGAAATGTCAACCGAGTGTTACTGACGTTTACTAATTAGGCTCGAAATCATTCATTTTCAATATACACATTATATATATATATATTCAAATCCAAATTAACAAGTTTAAGTAAATAAATATATTAATTATATTCTTTTAAACAACTGAATATAGTATTATATATTTACAAGTAATATTTATATATATATATATATATATATATATATATATATATATATATATATATATATATATATATATATATATATATATATATATATATATATATATATATATATATATATATATATATTTAAATATATATGTAACTATTTACAAATAGTTGTTCGTGAATCGTCGGAAATGGTCGAAGGTCAATTGAATATATGAAACAGTTCAAAATTTTTGTGATCCAACCTAACAGACTTTGCTTATCGTGTTGAAAATACAATATCGTATCGAGAGTTTGATTTAAAATTAGTCGAGATTTTCCGGGTCACTACAGTACCTACCCGTTAAAGAAATTTCGTCCCGAAATTTGAGTGTGGTTGTCATGGCTAACAATAAATATGTTTTCATGACGAATATGAGTTGATAAATAGAGTTTTATCATTATTGATAAATATAGATAAAATGATTCGATTTTGTGAAGCGTACGAATGAAGCTATTACAAAAGAGTGAAATGAGGAAATAAAGATTCGCCTTAGCTTTTGGCATAGTCACGTTTGAATTTCAGAATTCAAGGGATTTAAAGAAAATCTTCGAATCTATGAAAGACTTGATTCTTCGGTAATTCAGGAAATTAGGATTTCTATAATTAAATACGGTGATCTGCCTCGATTACTCTGTCTGATATTTCTATTATAAAGTAAACTTTTTGCGTTTCATTATTTTCCACTCCTATACTAAATTCCCAAATTCAATAGATTATGAAAATGCTTAATCCAGTTCTGATCATTGGTCTTATTCTTACTATCGCAATGATCGTTCTTCTTTTCTAACTCCCCCCGGAAGAATCTGTTTATTTCTACTATGCCCTAGGGATTATTGTATTAATAATTCTCCCGTATCTTTATATTGCTATACACATTGATATCCACGGTTTGTAATTTCGGTGTTGTTGTTGGACTTTATATTTTCCATTATATTTCGGAGCTCCATGCTCTTGTTTTCTCTTCCCAATTCTAAATCAAGTGAATAATAGTCCAGAATTCATAGATATAGAGTTTTGAATGATTATAATGTTCTAAGTAGGAAGGAACGGTAATAGCACGAATTGTTTTGTCAAATTACCAGAATCACTGAGAATAGAACTATCAAGAATATATTTTCTTGATATGTTTAGAGGTTGAATAGAATGAAAGAGTTATGTAACATAACACATGATGATGGTATGATATACTGTGAACCATCATCACGTTTCATTAGAAACTCAGCATGATTTACTGTAATATAATCACGTTGGCCAAGCGTCATTATATTATACTAACTCATGCTTCAATTCCCAACACTTTTCCAGCAATCATTCATAATTTATACTCAAATTTATAGAAGGATAGAAACTAAAATAGTTTCTTTTATGATGTAACATAGATAGTACGAGGAGATAGATAATTTCGGATGAAAATATTTATGAAAATATCCTCAGAAATATCGAAGATATTTATTATGATATTTTCAGAATTTCTATGATCGAAGGTTGATAAAGAAAGATTTTCCACAAGATTTAACATGGATACGGAGCAAGATATTCTCTAAAGATTTCATTGGATCCAGATTTATCTGGGTTCTTTGAATATATGATATGTTCCTTGTATTTGTCCTTGACCTCCTTCATGGTGTGCTCAATCCGTTTTTCAGTACCAAATTTTCTATCGAGCGTTTCTAACACTCCATTCTTTTATCATCACTTTTGGCCATTAAGACCATTTACTACATGCTGCTTCGTCAGCATTTTCAATGTTAACGGATCTGGATCATTGGTTATCAAACCAAGGGGTTTCAAGAGAATTGTGTTTTTAGATGATTAAATGCTGATTTCTGGTAATTGGTATGGCAATTCTTGTTACAAGGTGCAGATGAGTTCCTGATAAGACTTCAATAGATAAATATAGTGATTTGTCGGACAGATTTAATCCAAGGAGCAACGAAGTTGCTGGTACGTCTGCTGGTGATGTGGTGGAATATAAAAGGTTCTCTGATAACAATAAAAGAGCACGCATATATATCAAGGTTATAATAAGGTTGTTTCGAATAAAAAAGTCGAAGTTGACTTGCTGGAGCTGTGACAAAATTGGCTAATTTAAAAAGGGATTGCAAAGTTATTTTTGGTAATAACAACTCCCAAAGGGTTAGTACAGATACGTTTTAAACATTTACTCAGGTTTCGAGTGTTTTCAGGTGCATAACTATATGCATCAATCTTTTCTTCCATAGATGAAGTGCGGTTGGTTCATCCTCTCGATTGAAGTGTTTTTAAGAATTATGAAATGTTTGAACGAAGATTGGAATCGTCAAGGTACAAATGAGGTTTAAGATGAAATCAAGTGGCAGACTTGAAGAATTGTTTAGTTTCTTATGTTATAATCAATATTTTAATTCATTATAAATATCCAATGTTTTCTTCATTATGCCACTTGTTGGATTCTGATAAGTTAAAATCTAAATATGAAATCGAATAAAAATGGTTATTCTGCGGTGAACGGATACGTATATCTGTGGATGTAAGTAGGATAGTAAATGACTGTTGAATCAAATTGAAAGAATGTACAGTGTAACTTATTAACGTGAAGCTAAATATTCCTTGGGTATTACCTACCCGTTAAAATATTTTCACCATTAACAGTTTGTACGAAAGATTTTTTTTAAATACAATCTTTATGAAAATATACTTACATATATATTTTCTTCAGATGTTATCATAGATTTAATGAATTAATATAATATTAATCTCATTTGCTTTACGGTTAGAACTAGAGTACATAATCTCAAAAACATTAGAGGTTACATAACCATCATGTCGAACAAAAATAAATGATGTAGAACGATACATAGAACGATGATTATACTCGAGGTATAGAATGAGATGTTTAGGCATGGATTGTTGATGGTACTGGTGCTATTACTGATGGTACTGTTGGTGCCGATGATGTTGCTGAAGCTGGTAAATTTTGCACCATATTCTCCAAAAATCATTACTCAGACGCGAAGCTCGTTGACTTCTTCGATTACTCCGGGATGATTGTCGGTAAGAACGAGTGAATGAATAAGGTTTAGAATCTGAGATATTATGTAATCATGACGAGATATTCGGGAAATGAGGGTGAAAATGATTTTTCAGACTGGTTCACCGGTAAGTGCTTCAGGTTCATTGTCAAGAGGTGAATTCGATTGGTGGAAGGAATCGCCTTCTTCGTGTCTCCATTGATTAAGTCGACTACGAACCCATCAGATGAATTCGGGATGGTTGATTGGTTGATTCATTCTGGTGACGTTGCCTTCGAAGCTTAGGTGAACATCCATGTCAGAATAGCTGTCGGAATAACTATCGAAATAGCTATCAAAATATGAGGGACTCGAACTGGTTGAGGGATTCATCTCGTACGATCAGATGAAGGATTTTCGATAAGAAATAGATTATAGGATGTAGATTAGTACCCTGCAATACATAAGTTACATATGCATATATAATACTAAAATCCCATAAGTTACGAAGGAATCTACGAAAGCTGTCAGGCAAAGTTTACAGTAACAGATACGCTAAGATATGAATTAGCAGATACGCTAGGATATGAATTTTGTCTATACACTAATCATGCAATCAATGTAGTAAGATGTGTCTAGACTTAAGAATGATAAGCAGGTGATTCCCTAAGAATGATAAGCAGGTAATTTTCGACACGATATGATAAGCAAAACTTTTGACATGCAGAAACGGTCGAAGTCCAGACCCACTAATGCATCTAAACAACTATTAGTTAGACACACTAATGCAAGACCTGGTTCGCTAAGACCACCTCTCTGATACCTCCTGTAGTGACCCGTCCTAATCCATCTGGACGAAGTCATCAACATTTCGTCCCATTGCGATGATCGACTCCAAGTAATGTCTTTAAAATGAGCAAATGCACATCAAAAGATTTCTTTCATACCTGAGAATAAACATGCTTTCAAGTGTCAACCAAAAGGTTGGTGAGTTCATAGGTTTATCTTAAAACAATAAAATTCATCATTTTAATAGACCACAAGATTTAAATGCTGCATGGTACAAATGGGCCCGAATCCTATACCCACCTGTAATGTACATGCGATATCTTTTAAATACAGTACACCTTTCTTGCGTACGAAACCATTTTCATAAATCTTAGTAACCGTACACATATCTCGTGTACAAAAACTAATACACATAACCTGTGTATAAAAATCATTCTCTCGATACATAACATTCACATCAATTTGTGGCAATTATCATGTCCACATAATTCAATGGTGGCAATTATCATGTCCACATAGTTCAATTGTGGCAATTATCATATCCACATAATTCAATCATGGCAATTATCATGTCCACATAATTCAATAATAATCCGCAGAACTTCTGTCTGCATAATAATTCATTCGAGGAATGTTTTGCTTGTGTCTATATCGTCAAACATTTATAAAAGCATTTCATGTATTCGCAGTTCAAAATATATTTCAAAAGCATTTAATAAAGCAGTTATAAAAACAGCGCATGTATTCTCAGTCCCAAAAATGTAAAGAGTAAAAGGGAGCAAATGAAACTCACAATACTGTATTTCGTAGCAATTACGTATATGATGGTACTGAACAAGTGCAGGGTTGACCTCGGATTCACGAACCTATATCATTTATATATATATTAACACATATAAATTGTAATCGAACAAATTTACATGTTATTAGTGATATAATTGTTATTTTAATAAATTATATGTTTCATTAATAACTTAATTAGATATGTTTATTTTTATATATTTTAAATAGATAATTAATATTCATTACAAAAATGTTAATATAGTTATGTTTTATGTCATAAATATATTTTTATATAGAAAATCTTTATTTGATATATTAATAATACTAATAATAATAATACTACTAATTATGATAAAATTTATGATAATTCTAATAATAAAGATAATCTTTTTATAAAGGATAATTCTAATACAAATATTAATTTTAATACTTTTAATAATAAGAATGATAATAATAATACCAATAATAATTATTATTATAATATCTATTATAATAATACTTTTACTAATAATGATAATAATAATAATAATAATAATAGTAAGAATAATAATAATAATAATAATAATAATAATAATGATATTACTAGTATTAACAATAATGGTGATAATATTAATTGTATTAATGATAGTAATAATAATAATTATCTTCACAATAATAACATAACACTAACTAATAATGATGATAATAATAATAATAATAATAATAATAATAATAATAATAATAATAATAATAATAATAATAATAATAATAATAATAATAATAATAATAATAATAATAACAATATTAATAACTACCTCTTGAGAAAAAGTCCCAAAAATAAATGCCTATGCCCAGGCTTGAACCCGAGACCTCCCGTTCTCCTACACACACCCCAACCATTCGTCCGTAATTGTTTTTCTGCCTTATTAGCACCATAAATATATATAATCCGTATAAATGCTTCTCTTTTCTTCTTCCACAGCTTACTCGACCAGAGGCCTAAAAGCGTTAATACAAGCCCACACAAGTACTTAATGGCCCAATATAAAAATTAGAAGTCCACGTATACAACCTAAATTCAAAGTATATGTTTTGTGGTGAGGTCGTACGTCAAGAACATATAGAGAAATAAGTCGTAACCTTCAGTCAGGAGTAGCAGCTCGTTCGTCATCAATATTACCATGGTATCATCATTTATAATCATAGTCATCGCTTGTCATCTTTTCTAATCATCATCATCATCTAACAGGGTTACTGTTCATCGTCTTTATTCCATGAAATCAAAACCTAAACGTGCAGTAACAGAAGTGGTATTTTAATGGGTGGTGTTTGGCTGGAAAAACGATTAAAACAAGAGTACAGAAACCAGAATTGAGCAGTAGAATAGCTGTGGTTTCATGGCTGTAAGAATAGAAAGAAAACGGAAAAAATATCGCAGGTGAGCGTGAAGGTTTGTGATAACAAAAAGAAAACAAATAGCAGACTAATAACAGAAACGAGTGGACTGTAGTAGCAGTATCACACGAGTGGTTTTCGAGCAGGAACAACAAAAGTGGCAAGGGTTTATGGAGTGAAACAAGAAACATAGCAATAATGGCGATCGAAACTGTTGTAGTGATGGTGGTTTTTGGATTCTCATAGAAGAAAATGAGGGAAAAAGAAAAAGACGGAGATGGGTTTTGATGGTGATTCATGGTGGGTTTTAGAAGTGGTGGATGACGGTGGTTATGGTGGTGCTTAAGGTGGTTCCGGTGGACGTGGGTGATTGTAGGGTGATGATGGAGCTTGGGTTCGACAGTAAAACATAAATAGAAACATGTCGGGTGGTGGCGGTGAGGTGATTATAGCAGGGATGGGTGGAGGTCTTCGATCGTTGTGGAGAGAGAGAGAGAGCCGAGAATCTTTGTGGTGGTTGGTGTTGGAGATTGAAGATGGTGGCCGGAGTTCAAGTGGTGGCCGGTGTGAAACAACCCAACCCGTATTCCATACGATAAATTTTTTTTTTATAATAATAATAAACATTTACGCGCCAATTAAATGTGTAAACCATTTCACACGTTTCGTTAAAACATACATCAAGTTTAGTGTTTACAAAAGGCACGAAGGCCATTAATAAATGTGATACAAGTTTGACCTACTACAAATGATAGTTTATAATCCAAACGACACATGAGCATGGTTTGGGACTAAACTACCCAAAACGTTAGGCCAACATCAAAAAGCCAACACCACAAGCACTCCCCGACAACATAAGCGGGAGACCACTAGTCCAAACGTATGCCCTTACCCTTGTCCAAGCCGGAACCTAAAAAAATGGTAAACAACGAGAGGGTAAGCAAGGCTTAGTGAGTGCAACAATTATACATACATATATATAACCTACTTACTTGAAAACACTTACCAAATCTGCATACGTACTAGTTACATAATTAGCATACCTTTCACATGTATAACGCTAAGTACCACGACAACAAGGCTAGTATAACAATAGCATATAACACAACAATACAATATGCTATAATACAAGTATAACGATGATGTTCACAACATCTATAGTACTCAAAATCTCAAGGCTAGCCTAACGAATGGTATCGTCAACATCGAACTTAAAACCCATTCGCCTATAATAATGTGGTATCGTCAACACCGAACTTTAAACCCACATATGAGGTATCGTCAACATCGAACTTTAAACCCTCATCCAACGTCACTACTATAGTCGTATGGCATCGTCAACATCGAACTTAAATTCCATACGTTTATATTAATGTGGTATCGTCAACAACGAACTTTGAACCTACATATATACTCTAGGGTACGGTATCGTCAACAACGAACTTTAAACCCTTACCCCACAAATAAATAAATCATATATATATACATATATAATTATTCCACTCACCTTGTCACAAGGATGATGATCTAGTACTTCCGAGCTTCAACGCAATGTACCTAAATCATTAAGTGCACATTCAATTTCACAACTAATGGGATTAACCACAATACTCCCACTTGAGCATTTAATGACCCAAATTGCATTAAATGGCTCAACTACTCACAACCGCCCATAAATGGCCAAGTCTCGACTTAAATCACTAAGACTAGTGAATCAAGGTCTATTAACTTCAATTAACACAAAACTTAGGGTAATCCATACCCATTTCATCTAATTAGGTCAACTAGTACATTTTGACCCATTTTACATTACTTAGACTCATAATCAAGTCAAACTTACCCATTTACACTTCTTTCATAAATCTTAAAGTGCATTAGTGACTAACACACCAATTGGCACTTACAACCTCAAATCACAAGGCCAAAACCCTAGATTATGGCTATTAGGGTTTCATTGCAACAACATAACCCAAACTCGCCCATTTTACCACCAAATGGGTCTTACAAATCTCTAGTACCCAAACCCTAGTCATTAACCAATTAAAACTCAAAACTTAGAGTTAGAACTTACCGAGACTATCTTCTTATAGCTAGTAACAAGGAGAACAACTTTAAATCTCGCTCCTAGGTTCGATTCACAAATCTCCAACTTCAAATCTCAAGATCAAGCTAGGTGGGTTTTGTGTTTTGGGAGAGAAATAGGAAAGAAAATAGAAAAGAAAATGAAATAAATGAGTATGTGGTTGAGAGTTAAAGCTCCCATCAGATCCACATATGAATTTACCATTTTACCCCTTAAAATCCCTTAAATTGAGCTAAAATCCGAATCTGTCCAGCAGAATTGCCGCGGCGCGGCCCCAAATGTCGCGGCGCGACATATCGAAGGAAAATGAACCCTTCTTAACCCAACTTCTGATCTTGATTTGCTTTATGTGTCGCGGCGCGGCCTTCTATGCCGCGGTGCGGAATTTAACTAAGTTTTCGAGCTGTCTTAATACTTTTTCTGAAATTGGTTAGCGTTGTTTGTCGCGGCGCGACAAAGGCCTCCGCGGCGCGGCATTAGCCGTCACCTGACCACTTCGACTATGAAAAACCAAATATCAATTTATACGACTTTTAAGCTTCGTTCACGTTTCTCTTATACACTAAACTCCAACTTTAAGCCCCACAAGACTTAATACCTCACCTAAACCATGTGTATACTCGTACACCTATACATTCTCATGCGTAATATAACAATTAACACTTTGAAGCGTTTAAACACATATACGAGCAATATATAATGTTCTAAATCAATAAAATAAGTACCTTAAGACACGTACGGGAAAACGGGATGTTACAACTCTCCCCCACTTGAATCGGAGCGCGTCCTCGCGATCCAAGCCGCGTGACAAGAAGGAAGATAAACCAACACAAATTTTTCGGGCTCCCAAGTGAACTCGGAATCCTTACTACGACGCCATTGAACTTTAAAAGTCCTTACCTCTTTATGTCTCAACCTTTTGACCTTCTCATCAAGTATGGCAATCGGTTCCTCAATATATTCTAACTTATTGTTTAGCTCGATCTCGTCTAAAGGCACCCAAGATGAATCATCCACAAGACACTTACGGAGGTGGGAAACATGAAATGTATTATGGATCCCCGCAAGCTCTTCGGGTAATTCCAAACGATACGCGACTTCACCAACACGAGCTAAAACCTTAAACGGTCCAATAAACCGAGGAGCTAACTTTCCTCGTTTCTGGAATCGAATAATACCTTTCCATGGCGAAACCTTAAGCATCACCATGTCACCTTCTTGAAATTCGATCGTTCGTCTACGTTTGTCGGCATACGACTTTTGCCTATCTTGAGCCTTTTTCAAATGCTCTCGAATCACGGCAATCTTACTATTCATCTCTAAGACCAAATTGGTACTCCCGATTTCCTTTTGTCCCACTTCACCCCAACAAATCGGAGTTCGACACCTTCGCCCATAAAGCATCTCATACGGTGGCATCCCGATACTAGTATGATAACTATTATTGTACGAGAATTCCACCAAAGGTAAATGCTCATCCCAACTACCACCGAAATTAATAATACACGCCCGTAACATATCTTCCAATGTTTGATTTGTACGTTCGGTTTGACCGTCCGTTTGAGGATGATATGTCGTGCTCAACTTCAATTGCGTACCCATATCTTCATGAAACTTTTCCCAAAACCGAGATGTAAAACGGGTATCTCGATCCGAAATAATAGATATAGGAACCCCATGTCGAGAGACCACTTCCTTGATAAACAACTTAGCCAAGGTCTCCGACGATATCGCTTCTTTAATGGGAAGAAACAAAGCGCTTTTTGTCAATCGGTCAACTATAACCCAAATCGAATCGAATTGGGTTCTCGCCGTTTTAGGTAACTTTGTAATGAAATCCATGGTAATGTGCTCCCATTTCCATTTCGGGATTTCTAACGGTTGTAATTTACCATACGGCTTTTGGTGTTCGGCTTTTACTTGCAAACACGTGACGCATTGCTCAACATACTTCACAACATCACGCTTCATGCCCGGCCACCAATAATCTTTCATTAAGTCAAGATACATTTTCGTCGCCCCCGGATGAATGGAGTATTTTGACTTATGTGCTTCATCAAGTAGCACTCGTCGGTAATCACCCATCTTAGGCACCCACACCCTTCCTTGGAAGGACAACAAACCACGCGGACCCATAGTAATAAACTCCGTTTGGCCCACGATTCGCTCCGTATGCTTGTTGTGAACATAAGCCTCTATTTGAATCTCACCAAGCTTTTCAAGAAAATCGTTGGTAATAATCAAATGTAACGACCCCACTTTTATCGCCGGATGTTGACTCTTTCGACTCAATGCATCCGCGACCACATTCGCCTTACCCGGATGATAAAGTATCTCACAATCGTAGTCTTTCACCACATCCATCCACCTACGTTGGCGATAATTCAAATCTCGTTGATTAAAGAGATGTTTCAAACTCTTATGATCCGAATAAATCGTACACTTGACACCATACAAGTAATGGCGCCAAATTTTCAACGCATGCACTACCGCCGCCAACTCAAGATCATGAGTCGGATATCTCATTTCGTGTTCTTTTAATTGTCGAGAGGCATAAGCGATGACTTTACCTCTTTGCATTAGAACACACCCGAGTCCATTTAAAGACGCATCACAATAGACCGTCATGTCTTCTACACCTTCTGGCAACACTAACACCGGAGCTTGACACAACTTCTCTTTTAACAATTGAAAAGCAATTTCTTGCTCGTCCTCCCAATTAAATCTCGTGTTCTTTCTCGTCAACTTCGTCAATGGAGAAGCAATCTTAGAAAAGTCTTGGATAAACCGACGATAATAACCGGCCAATCCGAGAAAACTTCGGATTTCCGTAGGCGTAGTCGGTCGTCCCCAACTCTTCACCGTCTCGATCTTCCCCGGATCTACTTGAATACCATTCTCATTCACAATATGACCAAGGAATTGAACTTCCCTTAGCCAAAATTCACATTTGGAGAACTTTGCATACAACTTCTCCTTTCGTAGCGTCTTCAATACTTCACGCAAATGATGTTCATGTTCGTTCATACTTTTCGAGTAGACTAGTATGTCGTCAATGAACACTATTACCGACTTGTCCAACATAGGTTGGCACACTCGGTTCATAAGATCCATGAATGCCGCCGGTGCATTCGTAAGACCAAAGGGCATAACTACAAACTCGTAATGCCCGTAACGCGTTCGAAAAGCCGTCTTCTCTATGTCTTCCTCACGGACCCGCATTTGGTGATAGCCGGACCGTAGGTCGATCTTAGAGAAATACGTTGCACCTTGAAGTTGATCAAATAAATCGTCAATCCTAGGTAATGGATAACGATTCTTGATCGTCACTTTATTCAACTCACGGTAATCAATGCACATACGCATACTACCATCTTTCTTCTTCACAAATAACACCGGAGCGCCCCATGGCGAAGCACTCGGTCGAATAAAACCCTTCTCGAGCAACTCTTGGGTTTGATTTAACAACTCTTGCATTTCCGTTGGTGCTAAACGATAAGGAGTTTTAGCAATGGGAGTAGCTCCCGGAACCAACTCAATACGAAACTCAACCTGTCTTTCCGCCGGAACACCCGGTAATTCGTCCGGAAAAATGTCTTCGAATTCACTAACAACCAGAATTTCACGAATAGGTGGTGGCTCATCACGAGTATCAACAACATGGGCAAGAAAAGCCATGCCACCACTAACAAGAAAACGACGTGCCCGTGCAAAAGAACATATCGGCACAAGTCTTCTTCGTTTATCGCCGTGAATAACTAACTCTCCCCCACTTGGGGTCTTCACGCGGATAAATTTATCATGGCATGCAATATCGGCTCTATTCCGATCGAGCCAATCCATGCCAACAACGATATCAAAATCGCCCAACGTCATAGGGATAAGATCGATTTTAAAGTTTTCAGCACCAAAAACAACGTCACAGTTCTTGCACACATCAACCACTAGCACCGTCTTGCCGTCCGCTATTTCGACTTCTACCGGACGACTTAACTTAGCTAACGGTCTATCAAGTTTAGGCACAAATTTTGGAGATACAAACGACAAATTTGCACCGCTATCAAATAAAATCCTTGCTGGATTAGAGTTAACCATAAAAGTACCTGAGACAACATCGTGGGATTGCTTGGCTTCGTCATTCGTCATCAAATAGTTTCGCCCTCGAGCCGTACCCGCCGACTTCTCTAGCCTTTTAACATTATCGTTGTTCAAATCGGGACACTCTGACTTTCGGTGTCCTTCTTTGTTGCAATTAAAACAAGTGAGCTTGTTTGTTGAATTTGGCTTCGGACAATCTCAAGCCATATGTCCACGTACCCCACAATTGTAGCAAGTAGGGACAAAGTTCCCAAAACCACCGGTAGCGCCCTTCTTCACACTATTGACACTTTCGGAACCCTTTTTGTTCTTGTTCTTCTTATTTGAAAAATTCGAATGACTCGAACCTTCAAACTTTCTTTTTGAAAAAGTGAAATCGCTTTTTCTTGGAACCTCCGGCTCAAAACCCCGAGCCAACTCGTATAGCTCTTCAAAAGTCTTAGCCATCCCCCGACTAATCTTACCCTTGAACTCGTCATTCAAAGTACGATAAAAATCCTTCATTAGCTTATGATCATCACCAACATATTCCGGGCAAAAACGAGTCTTTGCCAAGAAGGTAGACTTTAGAGTAACCAAGTCCATTGAACCTTGTTGCAAATTGTGCAGCTCTTCCCGGATTCTATCGAGGTCGGAAGAAGTTCAGTATTCTTTGAAGAATTCCTTCTTAAACTCCTCCCACGTCAAGCTCATGCATTGTTCCTCACCATATAATTGGATTTTATCATCCCACCACAACTTCGCCTCTTCTCGTAACATGCTAGAACCATACCTTGCCTTCTTCTCGGGAGGACATTCCGCGGTACGGAAAGCTCCCTCGATATCGGAAATCCAACATGTGCTTTTCAACGGATCTCGTACTCCATTAAACATCAGAGGTTGAGCATCCTTGAAGTTTTTGTAGTGGAAATCTCGCCTTCCATGACCACCATTACTATCACCCCCTTCACCACGAGGATGAATGTTTCTAGCTTCTAATGCCTCCTCGATTGCGGCATTCATTCGCTCATTTATCATTTCGGTTACTTGCCCATCAACCGATTCTTGAAAAACCTTTCGGACATCCTCAAGGAATTCCGCTCTTTGCCTTTTAATAATGGCCTCAACCTTGGCCGTGAACCCGGCATCTTCACTAGTACCTCCGCCGTTAATATCATGTCCGTTTCTCATCTTCATTCTATAAGATGGAAAAGATTAAACAATGAATCGATAGGACTTAACACATAAGTATATACATATACACCACACTACCCCATCTTGCTCAACAATCGTCGTACATCACTTGTTTGACACGATTTGAACCCGTAACAATGGTAGCTAATCATTGTTACGCGAGCACGTCGCATTAACTTGCTAGTACAACGTCTATCTCGCTTGATGATTTGCTAAACACAACACAAAACAATTAGTGCAAGGTTAGTTCACATAAACCTAAGCACTAACCGATCCCCGGTCCGACCCGCCTCCTACAAGTCCCGCATAAAGCGCATACACAATAAAGTCTAAGTCTAGGCACCTATCTCAAGTCGCCTAAATCCCTTAGACCATGCTCTGATACCACTTGAAACAACCCAACCCGTATTCCATACGATAAATTTTTTTTTTATAATAATAATACACATTTACGCGCCAATTAAATGTGTAAACCATTTCACACGTTTCGTTAAAACAGACATCAAGTTTAGTGTTTACAAAAGGCACGAAGGCCATTAATAAATGTGATACAAGTTTGACCTACTACAAATGATAGTTTATAATCCAAACGACACATGAGCATGGTTTGGGACTAAACTACCCAAAACGTTAGGCCAACATCAAAAAGCCAACACCACAAGCACTCTCCGACAACATAAGCGGGAGACCACTAGTCCAAACGTATGCCCTTACCCTTGTCCAAGCCGGAACCTAAAAAAATGGTAAACAACGAGAGGGTAAGCAAGGCTTAGTGAGTGCAACAATTATACATACATATATATAACCTACTTACTTGCAAACACTTACCAAATCCGCATACGTACTAGTTACATAATTAGCATACCTTTCACATGTATAACGCTAAGTACCACGACAACAAGGCTAGTATAACAATAGCATATAACACAACAATACAATATGCTATAATACAAGTATAACGATGATGTTCACAACATCTATAGTACTCAAAATCTCAAGGCTAGCCTAACGAATGGTATCGTCAACATCGAACTTAAAACCCATTCGCCTATAATAATGTGGTATCGTCAACACCGAACTTTAAACCCACATATGAGGTATCGTCAACATCGAACTTTAAACCCTCATCCAACGTCACTACTATAGTCGTATGGCATCGTCAACATCGAACTTAAATTCCATACGTTTATATTAATGTGGTATCGTCAACAACGAACTTTGAACCCACATATATACTCTAGGGTACGGTATCGTCAACAACGAACTTTAAACCCTTACCCCACAAATAAATAAATCATATATATATACATATATAATTATTCCACTCACCTTGTCACAAGGATGATGATCTAGTACTTCCGAGCTTCAACGCAATGTACCTAAATCATTAAGTGCACATTCAATTTCACAACTAGTGGGATTAACCACAATACTCCCACTTGAGCATTTAATGACCCAAATTGCATTAAATGGCTCAACTACTCACAACCGCCCATAAATGGCCAAGTCTCGACTTAAATCACTAAGACTAGTGAATCAAGGTCTATTAACTTCAATTAACACAAAACTTAGGGTAATCCATACCCATTTCATCTAATTAGGTCAACTAGTACATTTTGACCCATTTTACATTACTTAGACTCATAATCAAGTCAAACTTACCCATTTACACTTCTTTCATAAATCTTAAAGTGCATTAGTGACTAACACACCAATTGGCACTTACAACCTCAAATCACAAGGCCAAAACCCTAGATTATGGCTATTAGGGTTTCATTGCAACAACATAACCCAAACTCGCCAATTTTACCACCAAATGGGTCTTACAAATCTCTAGTACCCAAACCCTAGTCATTAACCAATTAAAACTCAAAACTTAGAGTTAGAACTTACCGAGACTATCTTCTTGTAGCTAGTAACAAGGAGAACAACTTTAAATCTCGCTCCTAGGTTCGATTCACAAATCTCCAACTTCAAATCTCAAGATCAAGCTAGGTGGGTTTTGTGTTTTGGGAGAGAAATAGGAAGGAAAATAGAAAAGAAAATGAAATAAATGAGTATGTGGTTGAGAGTTAAAGCTCCCATCAGATCCACATATGAATTTACCATTTTACCCCTTAAAATCCCTTAAATTGAGCTAAAATCCGAATCTGTCCAGCAGAATTGCCGCGGCGCGGCACCAAATGTCGCGGCGCGACATATCGAAGGAAAATGAACCCTTCTTAACCCAACTTCTGATCTTGATTTGCTTTATGTGTCGAGGCGCGGCCTTCTATGCCGCGGCGCGACATTTAACTAAGTTTTCGAGCTGTCTTAATACTTTTTCTGAAATTGGTTAGCGTTGTTTGTCGCGGCGCGACAAAGGCCTCCGCGGCGTGGCATTAGCCGTCACCTGACCACTTCGACTATGAAAAACCAAATATCAATTTATACGACTTTTAAGCTTCGTTCACGTTTCTCTTATACACTAAACTCCAACTTTAAGCCCCACAAGACTTAATACCTCACCTAAACCATGTGTATACTCGTACACCTATACATTCTGATGCGTAATATAACAATTAACACTTTGAAGCGTTTAAACACATATACGAGCAATATATAATGTTCTAAATCAATAAAATAAGTACCTTAAGACACGTACGGGAAAACGGGATGTTACACGGTGGTTGGGTGATACGGTGGAAAGTGGTAGTAGCTGTGAGGTTGTGATGGCCAAGGATGGCGGTTATGGTGTTCCCAAGTAGTCATTTAAATTCCATTATACATATCCATGATCTACAATATTGTTTTGGATTATTTTATTTCATGTTATTTGATAATATGCACGTTCTAGGTTTGTAGGTTGTAGTAACCATTGGTTGTTTTGTAGTTTAAATATTCACTTGTTTAGTTGTAATGGATGATTAATGAAAAATTGGTTTCAAGGTGATGCATGGTTGTTTGGATTGGTGATCAGACAAAAGGCAAGAAATAGTAGTAAATAAGTGAGTTCTTGTGTAGTAAAATAGCAAGGAATAACAAGAGATTTAGTGGGTTGTTAATGGGTGCAGTAAACATGACCCGAAAGTCAGAAAAGAGTAATTCATTTGTGTGCTTGTAGGTGCTATCTAATAATATATATTAATACAGTAGTATGAAATATCAAACACACTACATGGAAAATTATTGGAGATGTAAAAGTCATTGGACAAACTTTAAGTCAATTATCATTATCATAAACCATTATTTAACAACAAAAACGTGAGAAATAAAGAAATATGGCTGTCAATTTGTCTCACTCTACCGACCGGTTTTTCACGGAATGATAAATCGTGTCCATTGCTAAATAGTTAACATTTAAAAGTGTTCTAAAAAATCTCAAATTTTTAGATTAAATATATTTAATTATTTCACTCATTAACTGTTTGAAACCTGATCAAAAAGGTTCGATAATTATTTATTTTCTGTTCCAATTTATATGTACGGAGTACTAATATTTAAACTTAAAAAGGTAAAAATATTTTTAACAAATCTAACATCTTCGTAATCGATTTACAGTTCAACTTTTATTTTAGTCCTTCATGAACATGTAACATATCTATATTAAAACTAACGAAACGTCAACCGAGTGTTACTGACGTTTACTAATTAGGCTCGAAATCATTCATTTTCAATATACACATTATATATATATATATATATATATATATATATATATATATATATATATATATATATATACATATCAAATCCTAATTAACAAGTTTAAGTAAATAAATATATTAATTATATTCTTTTAAACAACTGAATATAATATTATATATTTACAAGTAATATTTATATATATATATTTTTTATATTATATTATATATATATATATATATATATATATTTATATATACATATATATATATATATATATATATATATATATATATATTTAAATATATATGTAACTATTTACAAATAGTTGTTCGTGAATTTTCGGGAATGGTCGAAGGTCAATTGAATATATGAAACAGTTCAAAATTTTTGTGATCCAACCTAACAGACTTTGCTTATCGTGTTGAAAATACAATATCGTATCAAGAGTTTGATTTAAAATTAGTCGAGATTTTCCAGGTCACTACACACACTTCTTTGGTTCTTCGACCCGTATTGTCCTAAGTTGATGAACTTCCATTGGCTCAAAGTGAACAGTTTAGACTACTTTAGTGTCTTCAAGTGACGAATTCGAAGCGATCTTTAATCGTTGCCCATTAACCAAAAATGGTTCTCCACCTTTTAGATCTTTTATTTTAATTGCACTGTGCAGAGTAACCTTAGTGACAACATATGGCCCGTTCCATTTACTTCTCTATTTTCCTGCAAATAACTTTAACCTCGAATTAAAAACACACTTTATCCTACCACAAACATCCACCTTATGATTTGCTTATCATGAAATGCTTTTGTTTTCTCCTTGTAAATTTTTGAGCTTTCATATGCATCGCGTCTCAACTCTTCTAACTCTGACAGTTCTAACTTTCTTGCTTTTTCTGCCTCATTCATGTTCATATTCACCTGTTTAATAGCCCACTCTGCACGATGCTCTATTTCAAAAGGTAAGTGACATGCCTTCCCATATACAAGTCGGTAAGGTGAAGTACCAATAGAGGTTATATATGCAGTCCGATAGGCCCAAAGTGCATCGTCCAGTCTTAAAGACCAATCTTTGCGATTAGGATTCACGGTTTTTTCTAAAATTCTTTTGAGTTTTCTATTAGATACCTCCACTTGCCCACTTTTTTGAGGATGGGAAGGTGTAGCAATACGGTGATTTACCCCATAATCCCTCAAAAGTTTAGCAAAATGCGAGTTCTTAAAGTGTGAACTGTAGTGACCCGAACTTTTCCATGTTTATATATATTAATTGAGATTGATATTTACATGATTAAATGTTTCCAACATGTTAAGCAATCAAACTTGTTAAGACTTGATTAATTGAAATATGTTTCATATAGACAATTGACCACCCAAGTTGATCAGTGATTCACGAACGTTAAAACTTGTAAAAACTATATGATGACATATATATGGATATATATATAGTTAACATGATACTATGATAAGAAAACATATCATAAAGTATATTAACAATGAACTACATATGTAAAAACAAGACTACTAACTTAATGATTTTTAAACGAGACATATATGTAACGATTATCGTTGTAAAGACATTTAATGTATATATATCATATTAAGAGATATTCATACATGATAATATCATGATAATATAATAATTTAAAATCTCATTTGATATTATAAACATTGAGTTAACAACATTTAACAAGATCGTTAACCTAAAGGTTTCAAAACAACACTTACATGTAACGACTAACGATGACTTAACGACTCAGTTAAAATGTATATACATGTAGTGTTTTAATATGTATTTATACACTTTTGAAAGACTTCAATACACTTATCAAAATACTTCTACTTAACAAAAATGCTTACAATTACATCCTCGTTCAGTTTCATCAACAATTCTACTCGTATGCACCCGTATTCGTACTCGTACAATACACAGCTTTTAGATGTATGTACTATTGGTATATACACTCCAATGATCAGCTCTTAGCAGCCCATGTGAGTCACCTAACACATGTGGGAACCATCATTTGGCAACTAGCATGAAATATCTCATAAAATTACAAAAATATGAGTAATCATTCATGACTTATTTACATGAAAACAAAATTACATATCCTTTATATCTAATCCATACACCAACGACCAAAAACACCTACAAACACTTTCATTCTTCAATTTTCTTCATCTAATTGATCTCTCTCAAGTTCTATCTTCAAGTTCTAAGTGTTCTTCATAAATTCCAAAAGTTCTAGTTTCATAAAATCAAGAATACTTTCAAGTTTGCTAGCTCACTTCCAATCTTGTAAGGTGATCATCCAACCTCAAGAAATCTTTGTTTCTTACAGTAGGTTATCATTCTAATACAAGGTAATAATCATATTCAAACTTTGGTTCAATTTCTATAACTATAACAATCTTATTTCAAGTGATGATCTTACTTGAACTTGTTTTCGTGTCATGATTCTGCTTCAAGAACTTCGAGCCATCCAAGGAATCCATTGAAGCTAGATCCATTTTTCTCTTTTCCAGTAGGTTTATCCAAGGAAATTAAGGTAGTAATGATGTTCATAACATCATTCGATTCATACATATAAAGCTATCTTATTCGAAGGTTTAAACTTGTAATCACTAGAACATAGTTTAGTTAATTCTAAACTTGTTCGCAAACAAAAGTTAATCCTTCTAACTTGACTTTTAAAATCAACTAAACACATTTTCTATATCTATATGATATGCTAACTTAATGATTTAAAACCTGGAAACACGAAAAACACCGTAAAACCGGATTTACGCCGTCGTAGTAACACCGCGGGCTGTTTTGGGTTAGTTAATTAAAAACTATTATAAACTTTGATTTAAAAGTTGTTATTCTGAGAAAATGATTTTTATTATGAACATGAAACTATATCCAAAAATTATGGTTAAACTCAAAGTGGAAGTATGTTTTCTAAAATGGTCATCTAGACGTCGTTCTTTCGACTGAAATGACTACCTTTACAAAAACGACTTGTAACTTATTTTTCCGACTATAAACCTATACTTTTTCTGTTTAGATTCATAAAATAGAGTTCAATATGAAATCATAGCAATTTGATTCACTCAAAACGGATTTAAAATGAAGAAGTTATGGGTAAAACAAGATTGGATAATTTTTCTCATTTTAGCTACGTGAAAATTGGTAACAAATCTATTCCAACCATAACTTAATCAACTTGTATTGTATATTATGTAATCTTGAGATACCATAGACACGTATACAATGTTTCGACCTATCATGTCGACACATCTATATATATTTCGGAACAACCATAGACACTCTATATGTGAATGTTGGAGTTAGCTATACAGGGTTGAGGTTGATTCCAAAATATATATAGTTTGAGTTGTGATCAATACTGAGATACGTATACACTGGGTCGTGGATTGATTCAAGATAATATTTATCGATTTATTTCTGTACATCTAACTGTGGACAACTAGTTATAGGTTACTAACGAGGACAGCTGACTTAATAAACTTAAAACATCAAAATATATTAAAAGTGTTGTAAATATATTTTGAACATACTTTAATATATATGTATATATTGTTATAGGTTCGTGAATCAACAGTGGCCAAGTCTTACTTCCCGACGAAGTAAAAATCTGTGAAAGTGAGTTATAGTCCCACTTTTAAAATCTAATATTTTTGGGATGAGAATACATGCAGGTTTTATAAATGATTTACAAAATAGACACAAGTACGTGAAATTACATTCTATGGTTGAATTATCAAAATCAAATATGCCCCTTTTTATTAAGTCTGGTAATCTAAGAATTAGGGAACAGACACCCTAATTGACGCGAATCCTAAAGATAGATCTATTGGGCCTAACAAACCCCATCCAAAGTACCGGATGCTTTAGTACTTCGAAATTTATATCATATCCGAAGGGTGTCCCGGAATGATGGGGATATTCTTATATATGCATCTTGTTATTGTCGGTTACCTGGTGTTCACCATATGAATGATTTTTATCTCTATGTATGGGATGTGTATTGAAATATGAAATCTTGTGGTCTATTGTTACGATTTGATATATATAGGTTAAACCTATAACTCACCAACAGTTTTGTTGACGTTTAAAGCATGTTTATTCTCAGGTGAATATTAAGAGCTTCCGCTGTTGCATACTAAAATAAGGACAAGATTTGGAGTCCATGTTTGTATGATATTGTGTAAAAACTGCATTCAAGAAACTGATTTCGATATAACATATTTGTATTGTAAACCATTATGTAATGGTCGTGTGTAAACAGGATATTTTAGATTATCATTATTTGATAATCTACGTAAAGCTTTTTAAACCTTTATTTATGAAATAAAGGTTATGGTTTGTTTTAAAAATGAATGCAGTCTTTGAAAAACGTCTCATATAGAGGTCAAAACCTCGCAACGAAATCAATTAATATGGAACGTTTTTAATCAATAAGAACGGGATATTTCAGTTGGTATCCGAGCGTTGGTCTTAGAGAACCAGAAAATTTGCATTAGTGTGTCTTATCGAGTTTGTTAGGATGCATTAGTGAGTCTGGACTTCGACCGTGTTTTCTTTAAAAATGATTGCTTAATATTTTTGTTGGAAACTATATATTTTTAACATATGAATATTATGTGATATATTAATCTCTTAACGTGTTTGATATTATGTGATAGATGTCTACCTCTAGAACAAGTCCCATTGACTCACCTAATAATAATGAAGAGTCAAATGTAAATTGGAATGATTTGTGGACTGATTCACAAGTTCCCGAAGAGGAACCGGAAGAAGAGTCGGAACCGGAAGAAGAATCGGAACCGGAAGAAGAATCGGAACCGGATGAAGAAATAGAACCGGTGGGGGAAATAATAAAACGGTTAAGTAAAAGAAAATCCTCAACCAACCGACCAAAGTTAATTATGGTCAATGGTGTTTCCGCCAAGGAAGCAAAATATTGGGAGGATTACCAATTCTCCGATGAATCGGATTCCGACGAGAATTCCGATGATGTTATAGAAATTACCCCAACTGAATTTAAAAAGGCAAAAGAAAATAATAAGGGAAAGGGCATAAAAATAGAGAAATCTAATTCCAACCCCGATGAACTTTATATGTATCGTCAACCCCCGAAGTCCTTAAGTTGTAACAATGACCCGGGAACCTCTAAACCACCAGGTTTTTCTAAACCAATGTGGACAACGACGGCTCGTATTAGGGGAACATCATATATCCCTAGAAACTTGGCAAAACGAACCAAAACCAAAGAAGAAGAAACGAGCGAGTCGGAATAAGATAGTTGTATTCGTGTGGTGTAATATATGTAATATAGTGTTCTTATGCTTTATGATATATGTAAAAATTGCTTGTATTAATAAGTATTTTTTTATGAAACTAACTCTTGTCTATTTTACAGTTTAAAAACACAAAATGGATAGACAACCCAATATTTTAAGAGACCTACCCGGAGACATGATTGATGAAATCTTGTCTAGAGTCGGCCAGAATTCTTCGGCACAACTATTTAAGGCGAGATCAGTTTGTAAGACATTCGAAGAACGTTCCAAGAATGTCTTGGTTTATAAGAGACTTTCGTTTGAAAGATGGGGGATATCACATTGGGAAACCCATAAGTTACGATGTGTTTACTTTGACGCATATATTGCGGGGAACCCAAATGCTATTTTACGCAACGGGTTAAGAAATTATTTTGACTCAATATATCCGAATATTGGACTTCGTGATTTAGAAAAAGCGGCTAACATGCAACATAAAGAAGCATGTTATGCTTACGGATTAGTAATGTTCGCTTCTCACCAAAGTGAGAACAAGAACATCGGGCTACAACTATTAAACAAAACGTTTCCACAAGTGACGGAGTCGGTAATTGGGGTAAGAAATGAGGTTTTTAGATTATTACGGGACTGTTGGACATTACGTAACCCTCGTCCCTTTGATGACGTTACAACACGCTGTCTTATCAACGGCCATAACGGTTATGTTGCACAAGACCAAGGATGGGAAGTAGTCCTAGTAAAACCAGAATGCATGACTTGTTTCTGGACGTATGAATTACGTGTCTTTATTGCCTTTGCCGAACGACTTGCGTACTAGCTAGAATTGTCTTCACAACTATCTTGTATCAAAGTTATTGTGTGCTATATTTCATGCTTTATGTAAAATAAGCGGTATTGTAAGTTTGTAAAATATTGTATAAAAGTTTGAACGCGAAATATTATTACAATCAGTTTTTCATATAGAATTGTAGTAGTTGAATTGTATATTAGCTACTAAGTATGAACTTAACGGGTAGGTACTACCCGAATTTAAACTTATAAAACGCTAATATGAAGAAAAAGCTTTTATAAATGAGTTCATATTATGCTACGAAATACTATTAACTACTCTTAATATTCTGTATGATTAACTTGTTCCATTTAACTATTTTGAAGGAAATGGCACCGACTACTCGACACACCGTGAATATGAATGAAGAGGAATTCCGTACTTTTCTAGCTTCAAACATAGCCGCAGTACAGGCTGCGCTACATACCAACAATAACCTTGGATCTAGCAGTACAGGAAATCGTGTAGGATGCACCTACAAAGAATTCACTGCCTGCAAACCTTTGGAATTTGATGGAACCAAAGGACCGATCGGATTGAAACAGTGGACCGAGAAGGTTGAATCGGTGTTTGCCATAAGTAAGTGTACTGAAGAGGACAAAGTGAAGTACGCTACGCATACCTTCACAGGTTCTGCGTTAACATGGTGGAATACCTATCTAGAGCAAGTGGGACAAGATGATGCGTACGCACTACCGTGGTCAGCATTCAAGCACTTGATGAATGAGAAGTACCGTCCCAGAACCGAGGTCAATAAGCTCAAGACAGAACTTAGAGGGTTACGAACCCAAGGATTTGATATTACCACGTACGAAAGACGATTCACAGAATTGTGCCTATTGTGTCCGGGAGCATTCGAAGATGAGGAAGAGAAGATCGACGCGTTTGTGAAAGGATTACCGGAAAGAATCCAAGAAGATATAAGTTCACACGAGCCCGCCTCCATACAACAGGCATGTAGAATGGCTCACAAACTAGTGAACCAGATTGAAGAAAGAATTAAAGAACAGACTGCTGAAGAGGCCAATGTGAAGCAAGTCAAAAGAAAGTGGGAGGAAAACGGTGATAAGAATCACCAATACAACAACAACAGTAATTACAACAATAATCGCAACAATTATCCCAACAATCGCAACATCAATCGCAACTACAACAAACGGCCCAACAACAACAACAACAACAACAGCAACTACAACAATCATCCCAACAACAATAATAACCGCAACAACAACAACAATCAGAAGCAGCTATGCCAAAGGTGTGAAAAGAATCACTCGGGGTTCTGCACCAAATTTTGCAACAAGTGTAAAAGAAATGGTCATAGCGCGGCGAAGTGTGAGGTCTACGGACCAGGGGCTAATAGAACGAAAGGAACAAATGGTGTCGGAACGAGTAATGGCGGAGCAAGTAGTGTCGGAGCAAGTTATGCCAATGTAGTTTGTTATAAATGTGGAAAACCAGGCCACATTATTAGAAATTACCCGAACCAGGAGAACACGAATGGACAAGGCCGTGGAAGAGTTTTCAATATTAATGCGATAGAGGCACAGGAAGACCCGGAGCTTGTTACGGGTACGTTTCTTATTGACAATAAATCTGCTTACGTTTTATTTGATTCGGGTGCGGATAGAAGCTATATGAGTAGAGATTTTTGTGCTAAATTAAGTTGTCCATTGACGCCTTTGGATAGTAAATTTTTACTCGAATTAGCAAATGGTAAATTAATTTCAGCAGATAATATATGTCGGAATCGAGAAATTAAACTGGTTAGCGAAACATTTAAGATTGATTTGATACCAGTAGAGTTAGGGAGTTTTGATGTGATAATCGGTATGGACTGGTTGGAAGAAGTGAAAGCGGAGATCGTTTGTTACAAAAATGCAATTCGCATTATACGAGAAAAAAGGAAAACCCTTAATGGTGTACGGAGAAAAGGGCAACACGAAGCTACATCTTATTAGTAATTTGAAGGCACAAAAACTAATAAGAAAAGGTTGCTATGCTGTTCTAGCACACGTCGAGAAAGTACAAACTGAAGAAAAGAGCATCAATGATGTTCCCATTGCAAAAGAATTTCCCGATGTATTTCCGAAAGAATTACCGGGATTACCCCCACATCGATCCGTTGAATTTCAAATAGATCTTGTACCAGGAGCTGCACCAATAGCTCGTGCTCCTTACAGACTCGCACCCAGCGAGATGAAAGAACTGCAAAGCCAATTACAAGAACTTTTAGAGCGTGGTTTCATTCGACCAAGCACATCACCGTGGGGAGCTCCTGTTTTGTTTGTCAAGAAGAAAGATGGTACATTCAGGTTGTGTATCGACTACCGAGAGTTGAACAAACTTACCATCAAGAACCGCTACCCACTACCGAGAATCGACGACTTATTTGATCAACTACAAGGCTCGTCTGTTTATTCAAAGATTGACTTACGTTCCGGGTATCATCAAATGCGGGTGAAAGAAGATGATATTCCAAAGACTGCTTTCAGAACACGTTACGGTCATTACGAGTTTATGGTCATGCCGTTTGGTTTAACTAATGCACCAGCTGTGTTCATGGACCTTATGAACCGAGTGTGTGGACCATACCTTGACAAGTTTGTCATTGTTTTCATTGATGACATACTTATTTACTCAAAGAATGACCAAGAACACGGTGAACATTTGAGAAAGGTGTTAGAAGTATTGAGGAAGGAAGAATTGTACGCTAAGTTTTCAAAGTGTGCATTTTGGTTGGAAGAAGTTCAATTCCTCGGTCACATAGTGAACAAAGAAGGTATTAAGGTGGATCCGGCAAAGATAGAAACTGTTGAAAAGTAGGAAACCCCGAAAACTCCGAAACACATACGCCAGTTTTTAGGACTAGCTGGTTACTACAGAAGGTTCATCCAAGACTTTTCCAGAATAGCAAAACCCTTGACTGCATTAACGCATAAAGGGAAGAAATTTGAATGGAATGATGAACAAGAGAAAGCGTTTCAGTTATTGAAGAAAAAGCTAACTACGGCACCTATATTGTCATTGCCTGAAGGGAATGATGATTTTGTGATTTATTGTGATGCATCAAAGCAAGGTCTCGGTTGTGTACTAATACAATGAACGAAGGTGATTGCTTATGCGTCTAGACAATTGAAGATTCACGAACAAAATTATACGACGCATGATTTGGAATTAGGCGCGGTTGTTTTTGCATTAAAGACTTGGAGGCACTACTTATATGGGGTCAAAAGTATTATATATACTGACCACAAAAGTCTTCAACACATATTTAATCAGAAACAACTGAATATGAGGCAGTGTAGGTGGATTGAATAATTGAATGATTACGACTTTGAGATTCGTTACCACCCGGGGAAGGCAAATGTGGTAGCCGATGCCTTGAGCAGGAAGGACAGAGAACCCATTCGAGTAAAATCTATGAATATAATGATTCATAATAACATTACTACTCAAATAAAGGAGGCGCAACAAGGAGTTTTAAAAGAGGGAAATTTAAAGGATGAAATACCCAAAGGATCGGAGAAGCATCTTAATATTCGGGAAGACGGAACCCGGTATAGGGCTGAAAGGATTTGGGTACCAAAATTTGGAGATATGAGAGAAATGGTACTTAGAGAAGCTCATAAAACCAGATACTCAATACATCCTGGAACGGGGAAGATGTACAAGGATCTCAAGAAACATTTTTGGTGGCCGGGTATGAAAGCCGATGTTGCTAAATACGTAGGAGAATGTTTGACGTGTTCTAAGGTCAAAGCTGAGCATCAGAAACCATCAGGTCTACTTCAACAACCCGAAATCCCGGAATGGAAATGGGAAAACATTACCATGGATTTCATCACTAAATTGCCAAGGACTGCAAGTGGTTTTGATACTATTTGGGTAATAGTTGATCGTCTCACCAAATCAGCACACTTCCTACCAATAAGAGAAGATGACAAGATGGAGAAGTTAGCACGACTGTATTTGAAGGAAGTCGTCTCCAGACATGGAATACCAATCTCTATTATCTCTGATAGGGATGGCAGATTTATTTCAAGATTCTGGCAGACATTACAGCAAGCATTAGGAACTCGTCTAGACATGAGTACTGCCTATCATCCACAAACTGATGGGCAGAGCGAAAGGACGATACAAACGCTTGAAGACATGCTACGAGCATGTGTTATTGATTTCGGAAACAGTTTGGATCGACATCTACCGTTAGCAGAATTTTCCTACAACAACAGCTACCATTCAAGCATTGAGATGGCGCCGTTTGAAGCACTTTATGGTAGAAAGTGCAGGTCTCCGATTTGTTGGAGTGAAGTGGGGGATAGACAGATTACGGGTCCGGAGATTATACAAGAAACTACCGAGAAGATCATCCAAATTCAACAACGGTTGAAAACCGCCCAAAGTCGACAAAAGAGCTACGCTGACATTAAAAGAAAAGATATAGAATTTGAAATTGGAGAGATGGTCATGCTTAAAGTTGCACCTTGGAAAGGCGTTGTTCGATTTGGTAAACGAGGGAAATTAAATCCAAGGTATATTGGACCATTCAAGATTATTGATCGTGTCGGACCAGTAGCTTACCGACTAGAGTTACCTCAACAACTCGCGGCTGTACATAACACTTTCCACGTCTCGAATTTAAAGAAATGTTTTGCTAAAGAAGATCTCACTATTCCGTTAGATGAAATCCAAATCAACGAAAAACTTCAATTCATCGAAGAACCCGTCGAAATAATGGATCGTGAGGTTAAAAGACTTAAGCAAAACAAGATACCAATTGTTAAGGTTCGATGGAATGCTCGTAGAGGACCCGAGTTCACCTGGGAGCGTGAAGATCAGATGAAGAAGAAATACCCGCATCTATTTCCAGAAGATTCGTCAACACCTTCAACAGCTTAAAATTTCGGGACGAAATTTATTTAACGGGTAGGTACTGTAGTGACCCGAACTTTTCCATGTTTATATATATTAATTGAGATTGATATTTACATGATTAAATGTTTCCAACATGTTAAGCAATCAAACTTGTTAAGACTTGATTAATTGAAATATGTTTCATATAGACAATTGACCACCCAAGTTGATCAGTGATTCACGAACGTTAAAACTTGTAAAAACTATATGATGACATATATATGGATATATATATAGTTAACATGATACTATGATAAGAAAACATATCATAAAGTATATTAACAATGAACTACATATGTAAAAACAAGACTACTAACTTAATGATTTTTAAACGAGACATATATGTAACGATTATCGTTGTAAAGACATTTAATGTATATATATCATATTAAGAGATATTCATACATGATAATATCATGATAATATAATAATTTAAAATCTCATTTGATATTATAAACATTGAGTTAACAACATTTAACAAGATCGTTAACCTAAAGGTTTCAAAACAACACTTACATGTAACGACTAACGATGACTTAACGACTCAGTTAAAATGTATATACATGTAGTGTTTTAATATGTATTTATACACTTTTGAAAGACTTAAATACACTTATCAAAATACTTCTACTTAACAAAAATGCTTACAATTACATCCTCGTTCAGTTTCATCAACAATTCTACTCGTATGCACCCGTATTCGTACTCGTACAATACACAGCTTTTAGATGTATGTACTATTGGTATATACACTCCAATGATCAGCTCTTAGCAGCCCATGTGAGTCACCTAACACATGTGGGAACCATCATTTGGCAACTAGCATGAAATATCTCATAAAATTACAAAAATATGAGTAATCATTCATGACTTATTTACATGAAAACAAAATTACATATCCTTTATATCTAATCCATACACCAACGACCAAAAACACCTAAAAACACTTTCATTCTTCAATTTTCTTCATCTAATTGATCTCTCTCAAGTTCTATCTTCAAGTTCTAAGTGTTCTTCATAAATTCCAAAAGTTCTAGTTTCATAAAATCAAGAATACTTTCAAGTTTGCTAGCTCACTTCCAATCTTGTAAGGTGATCATCCAACCTCAAGAAATCTTTGTTTCTTATAGTAGGTTATCATTCTAATACAAGGTAATAATCATATTCAAACTTTGTTTCAATTTCTATAACTATAACAATCTTATTTCAAGTGATGATCTTACTTGAACTTGTTTTCGTGTCATGATTCTGCTTCAAGAACTTCGAGCCATCCAAGGAATCCATTGAAGCTAGATCCATTTTTCTCTTTTCCAGTAGGTTTATCCAAGGAAATTAAGGTAGTAATGATGTTCATAACATCATTCGATTCATACATATAAAGCTATCTTATTCGAAGGTTTAAACTTGTAATCACTAGAACATAGTTTAGTTAATTCTAAACTTGTTCGCAAACAAAAGTTAATCCTTCTAACTTGACTTTTAAAATCAACTAAACACATTTTCTATATCTATATGATATGCTAACTTAATGATTTAAAACCTGGAAACACGAAAAACACCGTAAAACCGGATTTACGCCGTCGTAGTAACACCGCGGGCTGTTTTGGGTTAGTTAATTAAAAACTATTATAAACTTTGATTTAAAAGTTGTTATTCTGAGAAAATGATTTTTATTATGAACATGAAACTATATCCAAAAATTATGGTTAAACTCAAAGTGGAAGTATGTTTTCTAAAATGGTCATCTAGACGTCGTTCTTTCGACTGAAATGACTACCTTTACAAAAACGACTTGTAACTTATTTTTCCGACTATAAACCTATACTTTTTCTGTTTAGATTCATAAAATAGAGTTCAATATGAAATCATAGCAATTTGATTCACTCAAAACGGATTTAAAATGAAGAAGTTATGGGTAAAACAAGATTGGATAATTTTTCTCATTTTAGCTACGTGAAAATTGGTAACAAATCTATTCCAACCATAACTTAATCAACTTGTATTGTATATTATGTAATCTTGAGATACCATAGACACGTATACAATGTTTCGACCTATCATGTCGACACATCTATATATATTTCGGAACAACCATAGACACTCTATATGTGAATGTTGGAGTTAGCTATACAGGGTTGAGGTTGATTCCAAAATATATATAGTTTGAGTTGTGATCAATACTGAGATACGTATACACTGGGTCGTGGATTGATTCAAGATAATATTTATCGATTTATTTCTGTACATCTAACTGTGGACAACTAGTTATAGGTTACTAACGAGGACAGCTGACTTAATAAACTTAAAACATCAAAATATATTAAAAGTGTTGTAAATATATTTTGAACATACTTTAATATATATGTATATATTGTTATAGGTTCGTGAATCAACAGTGGCCAAGTCTTACTTCCCGACGAAGTAAAAATCTGTGAAAGTGAGTTATAGTCCCACTTTTAAAATCTAATATTTTTGGGATGAGAATACATGCAGGTTTTATAAATGATTTACAAAATAGACACAAGTACCTGAAATTACATTCTATGGTTGAATTATCAAAATCAAATATGCCCCTTATTATTAAGTCTGGTAATCTAAGAATTAGGGAACAGACACCCTAATTGACGCGAATCCTAAAGATAGATCTATTGGGCCTAACAAACCCCATCCAAAGTACCGGATGCTTTAGTACTTCGAAATTTATATCATATCCGAAGGGTGTCCCGGAATGATGGGGATATTCTTATATATGCATCTTGTTATTGTCGGTTACCTGGTGTTCACCATATGAATGATTTTTATCTCTATGTATGGGATGTGTATTGAAATATGAAATCTTGTGGTCTATTGTTACGATTTGATATATATAGGTTAAACCTATAACTCACCAACATTTTTGTTGACGTTTAAAGCATGTTTATTCTCAGGTGAATATTAAGAGCTTCCGCTGTTGCATACTAAAATAAGGACAAGATTTGGAGTCCATGTTTGTATGATATTGTGTAAAAACTGCATTCAAGAAACTGATTTCGATATAACATATTTGTATTGTAAACCATTATGTAATGGTCGTGTGTAAACAGGATATTTTAGATTATCATTATTTGATAATCTACGTAAAGCTTTTTAAACCTTTATTTATGAAATAAAGGTTATGGTTTGTTTTAAAAATGAATGCAGTCTTTGAAAAACGTCTCATATAGAGGTCAAAACCTCGCAACGAAATCAATTAATATGGAACGTTTTTAATCAATAAGAACGGGACATTTCATGAACCCCCATCACTATTTATAGCCGTTGGGGTACCATGACGACATAGAATATTTTTCTTGAAAAACTTAAGAAGAACTTTGTGGTCATTGGTCCGAGTGGCCTCAGCCTCCACCCATTTGGAGACATAATCAACGGCCACTAATATGTACTCAAACCCGAAGGATGGTGGGAAAGGTCCCATAAAGTCTATGCCCCAAACGTCAAAAATTTCGCAAACCAAAATTGGGTTCATGGGCATTTCATTGCGCCTATAAATCCTCCCCATCCGTTGACACCTAGCACAATTTTTAATATACTCACATACATCTTTGATAATAGAAGGCCAAAAGAAACCCGAATCGAGTACTTTGTACCGGGTTTCATTATTCCATAGTGTCCTCCACATGCGAAAGTATGGCAATGAGCTAGTATGTCGTTATGCTCGTTTTCTGCTACACATCTCCTTATGATTTGATCCGGACAAATCTGGTAGAGAACCGGATCATCCCAAATGTAATGCTTAAGTTGAGAAAAGAAGTAATCTTTCCTATGCTTACTCCACTCCTCTGGCACTCTTCCCGTTACAAGATGGTTCACAATGTGAGCAAACCATGGTACCTGTACCTATGCAACACTAAACAAACACTCATCCGGGAATTTTTCCTGGATCGGTTTAGCGGGGTCAAAAGGTGGTGGAGGTATCCTAGACAAATGGTCCGCTACTACATTCTCTACCCCTTTCTTATCCCTTATCTCCAAGTCAAACTTTTGTAACAACAAAATCCACCTAATCAACCTTGGCTTGGTCTCCTTTTCTCTAACAAATGTCTTAAGGCGCTATGGTCCGAGAATACAACTACTTTAGATCCCCACAAATACGATATAAACTTATCTAAGGCAAATACTACCGCTAATAATTCTTTCTCGGTTGTGGTATAATTCACTTGGGAGTCCGAAAAGGTCTTACTAGCATAATAAATCACCACGGGTTTCCAATCTACCCTATGCCCCAAAACAGCCCCAGCTGCATAGTCGCTTGCATCACATATAATCTCAAAGGGTTTGGTCAAATCGAGTGATTGCAAAATAGGCGCCTCGATCAACTTACACTTAAGGGTACTAAAAGCCTCCTTACATTGGCCATCAAAGTCAAATGGTGCATCTTTTAACAATAAATTGCATAATAGTTTAGAGATAACACTAAAGTCTTTAATAAACCAACGATAGAAACCCGCATGACCCAAAAATGATATCACCTCCTTAACATTGGTCAGTGTGGCAACGTTGAAATAAGTTACACCTTATCCCTATCCACTTCAAATCCCCTTTTCGACACGACGTGACCTAAAACCACCCATTTCCTTACCATGAAATGACTCTTTTCCCAATTAAGGACAAGGTTAGTCTCGGTACATAGTTTTAAAACTTTCTCCAACATGTTAAGACATGACTCAAAAGACTTTTCAAAAATTGAAAAATCATCCATACAAATTTCCAATGACTCGCCTATTAATTCCGAGAAAATACTCATCATACACCTCTGAAAAGTAGCAGGTGCATTACATAAACCAAAAGGCATTTGTCTAAAAGAATAAGTTCCATATAGACAAGTAAAAGTTATTTTTTCTTGGTTGTTAGGGTGGATAGGTATTTGGTTGTATCCCGAATACCCGTCCAAAAAATAATAAAACTTTTAACCCGACAACTTCTCAATGATTTGGTCAATAAAAGGCAAAGGAAAATGGTCTTTTGAAGTCGCAACATTTAACTTCCTATAATCAATACATACCCTCCAACCCATCACGGGACGAGTTGTAATATTTTCTCCTTCCTCTGTTTCCATAACCGTGATTCCTGCTTTCTTTGGTACCATTTCAGTGGGGCTCACCCACTGACTATCTGAAATAGGGAAAATCATCCCTGCATCTAACCACTTTAAAACCTATTTCTTTACCACCTCTTTCATGTTCGAGTTTAACCTTCGTTGAGTGTCACGAGCAGGTTTAATCTCAGGATCTGTAACAATACGATGCATATAAATAGAGGGACTTATCCATTTTAAATCCGCTATTGTCCATCTCACCGCAGCCTTGTACTTATTAAGCACCTCCATTAAAGCTTGTTCATGCATACCTGTCAAATCTGAAGCAATAATAACTGGCAAGGTGCCATTAGTACCCAAAAAGGCATACTTTAAATGAGATGGTAATGGCTTAAGCTCAAGGGTCGGTGGTGATTCTAACGAAGGCTTTGTGTTCGTATCTATGGACTAGGTAGTGGTTCATACTTATGAGTCCAAGGTGCTAACCTAGAGTCCATTGTTCTCGCTATAGCCAACTCTACTGCCTTAACTTCCTCACATTCGATATCATCCTCATCACCTAAATAAAATACTTTCGCTAAATCATTTGTTATCAAATGGGAATCATGTTTCTCAACTTGTTCATCAATTATATCTACTTGGTAGCATTCTTGGACACATGGGGTATGATGAGAATTAAAGATGTTAATTCTCATTTTCCGGTTCCCAAATGATATGTCCATGGAACCCTTCCTACAATTTATATGGGCATTAATTGTGGCTAAAAACAGGGGCCCCATCACAATATCCATCACAATAAAGTCAACCGGGTAATAGAAATCCTACACTTTCACAATTACATCCTTTAACATTCCTCTAGGCATTTTAATCGAATGGTCCGCTAGTTGAATGATTATACCGGTTCTTTTCATTAAACCTAATTCAAAATGGCCAACTAGACAAAAAGGTAGGATATTAATGCTCACACCTAGGTAAAAACGACGCCTTTTTCACATTCACATTACCTATAATGACCACTATCAATGGGGTCCCTGGGTCCTTAAACTTAGGTGGAAGTGTATTGGAAACAACCGCACTTAGGTGCTCGGTTAACTCCACCTTTTTGGGTAAAGACGCCCCTTGCTTCCTCTTTTGAGTGCAAAGGTCTTTCAAAAACTTAGCAGAGGACGGGTGATGCGTGATTATGACTTTAAAAACGCAATTTAGAACAAGCTTTCTTCACCCAATAGATCTGAACACAAAGATCCAATTTGTAACAGTAACAGCCCCAAAAGCAGAGTATAAAACTCTGAAATAAGAACACAAGGATAGAAGAATCTAAACCCCAAATTGATAAAGATACCACCATAATTAGAGATCTAGAAACACTCCAAATCTTCAACTACAGCTGATAAAGATTCCACCACAACTATAATATCAGATATGAAGATTTGGATTTCACCACAATGTTTGATAAAGTAATACCACAAACACTGATAAAGAAACCACTCTTAGCCACCGGAATCAAAGATTCGTAAAGACACAGAGATTTTGTAAATAGATAAGCTCTATCAAACTTTTCATTCAATCATCAACCAAGTTTTACAATTACAAGAGCTCTCTATTTATAGGAGAAGCTTAACAGCCACTTTCTAGATAAGACAAAACATAAAAAGGAAAAGGAGACAAAAAGGACAAATAATTACAAACTAGCCAATAAGAATAAAGGACATAATATGTAAAAGGCCTGCCATTTGGTAGTGCTCCTCCCATGATAAAAAGCATCCAATGATAGATGGGAATCTTCCTTGGACAGCTAACATTCTTCTAGAACAGCCACACACATGTTAAGCACATGACCTGCCTGGTTTATTGAAAAGCATAAGTAAACTTTGAATCGTATCAGCAAGTTGGCCCCAAGAAAGAAAACAACGTCACTTGCTGGTTGAACTAAGTTTCGTATGCTGGTTGAACTAAAATTCTTCAACTGGTTGAACTAGCTGGTTCGCCTAAGTATTAACTTTGCTGGTTCAATTTGCTGGTTACCCGGCTAAGTGAATTAAAGCTTTACTGGCTGAACTAAGCTCATTTGCTGGTCCGGCTAGCTGGTTCTTCTTAATTGCTGGCTTGCCTTCAACTATCAAAAATTTTATTCATGAAAAACATAACTACTTCAGTTTAAGGACTGAAGTAGGGTAACCCCTGAGCTTGTTGAACCAGCTCCAAAAACACTTAGATTTTTATAAAGAGATGGCAACACGACCATTGCTTGACCAGATTCGAGTGTGACATCATTTGAGCTTGTGCTGGTTGTGTTGCTGGTTACATTGCCCAGCTCACCCGCATCATCCTCCCCCTCTAAAAAGGAACTTGACCTCAAGTTCTCGAGGTTGTCATCTTCCAAGTAGGGCATCAAATCACCAATATTAAAAGTGCTAGACACAGCAGTATCCCCAGGAAGCTCGACCTTGTAAGCATTATCACCAACTTTTTCCAACACTTTAAATGGACCCTCAGCTCTTGGCATTAGCTTGTTCTTCCTTTTTGCTGGGAACCTTTCCTTCCTTAGATGAATCCAGACAAGATCACCAGGAACAAAAGTGGGCTGCTTTCTGTGCTGGTTAGCTTTAGCCCTGTATTACTGGTTGGTCTTCTCAATTTTGGCCTTCACCTATTCGTACAGCCTTTTCATTTCTCTTGCCTTTGCTACTGCCTCAACACTTGCCTTAGGCTCAATTACAAATGGGACCAGATCAATAGGTGTTAGTGGATTTGCACCATAGTAGATTTCAAATGGTGATTTTCCAGTGGAGTAATTAGGTGCTCTATTGAAAGCAAATTCAGCATGTGGAAGCTTCAAATCCCACTCCTTCAAACTCTTCTTCACAAGTGTTCTTAGCCGCATCCCCACAGTTCTATTAGTAACTTCAGTTTGGCCATCAGTCTGGGGATGATGAGAAGTGCTGAACAAAAGCTTAGTACCAAGTAGCTTCCATAATGTCTTCCAAAAATAACTTAAAAACTTGGTATCTCGATCAGACACAATGGTTTTTGGCACTCCATGAAGACAAATAATCTCTTTGAAGAATAAAGCAGCAATAATAGTAGCATCATTAGTTTTGTTGCATGCTATGAAATGAACCGTCTTTGAAAACCTGTCAACAACAACCATAATAGAATCTTTGCCTCGCTGAGTCTTTGGCAAGGCAACAATGAATTCCATGGTCAAATCTTCCCATGGATGGTTGGGAACAGGAAGAGGAGTATATAAACCCTTGTGAAAAGTTGACTTAGCTTGACAGCAGGTAGCACAATGATTAATCACAGCTTTAACATCTTTATCCATACATGGCAAGTAAAAGTGTTCATTTAGCATCTCCAATGTCTTGTTAACCCCAAAATGACCAGCTAGACCCCCTCCATGTGCTTCTCTAATCAGCAACTCCCTGATTGAATCTTTTGGGATGCACAATCTGCTGCCCTTGAATAGAAAACCATCATGTTCAACATAATCTCTTTTAAACTCAGCAGGTGAACAATTCAAAATTGGAGCAAAGTCTGGATCAGCTTCATACAATTCCTTAACAAATGAGAATCCAAGAACTCTAGCTTCCAAAATTGACAACAAAGAATATCTCTTTGATAGAGCATCAGCAACAACATTAGAAGTACCAGCCTTGTGTTTAGACACAAAGGAGTACATCTGCAAGAATTCAACCCATTTTGCATGCCTTGGATTTAGTTTGTGCTGACCATTAATGTACTTCAAAGCTTCATGATCAGAAAAGAGAACAAACTGTCTTGGCTTCAAATAATGAGACCAGTGATCAACAGCTAGAATGATGGCATAAAATTCTTTATCATAGGTGCTATAATTTAGCTTGGACCCACTTAGTTTTTCACTGAAATAAGCTACTGGTCATTTTCCTTGCACTAGCACAGCTCCAATACCAACACCACTTACATCACATTCAAGTTCAAATAGCATATCAAAATTAGGCAAAGCAAGTATAGGTGCTGAACTTAACTTTTCTTTCAATGATTCCAATGCTGATTGAGCAGAACTAGACCATTCAAACACCCCTTTCTTCATACAATCAGTAATTGGAGCAACAAGTGTGGAGAAGTCCTTGATAAATCTTCTATAAAATGAAGCTAAACCATGAAAACTTCTGACTTCAGTGATGGAAGAAGGACTAGGCCATGATCTAATTGCTTCCACCTTAGATGGATCCATTGAAATGCCTTCTTCAAAAACCACATATCCAAGAAACACTACTTTGCTGACAAAGAAATCACACTTCTCCAGCTTTGCATATAACTGATTCTGCCTTAACAGCTCAAATACTTTCCTCAGATGATCCAAGTGTTCTTCTTTAGTTTTTGAGTACACTAGGATGTCATCAAAGTAAACAACCACAAACTGACCAATAAGTGGCCTGAGCACTTCATTCATAAGTCTCATGAATGTGCTGGGTGCATTAGACAACCCAAAAGGCATAACCAACCACTCGAATAATCCACCTTTGATCTTGAAAGCTGTCTTCCATTCATCTCCTTCTTTCATTCGAATCTGATGATACCCACTTCTAAGATCAACTTTGGAAAATACACAAGAACCATGCAGCTCATCTAGCATATCATCTAATCTAGGTATGGGATACCTATACTTGATGGTGATGTTGTTAATAGCTCTGCTGTCTACACAAATTCTCATAGAACCATCTTTCTTTAGAACCAGTAAAGCTGGTACTGAACAAGGACTCATGCTGGTTCTAACATACCCCTTGGCAACTAACTCATTAACTTGCTTTTCTAATTCTTTTATTTCATGAGGGGAACATTGATAAGCTGCTTTATTAGGAAGAACAGAACCAGGTACAAGATCAATTTGATGTTCAATACCCCTGATTGGTGGTAAGCCAGTAGGTAACTCAGTAGGAAACACATCAGCAAATTCAGATAACAATGGCTTTACCCTAGCTGGTATTTCATCACGCTGGTTCAACTCATCACTTTCAACCATCAGCAATAAATAAGCACCAGTACCACCCTTTAACTCAGTATCAACTTCAGCTTGAGTCATAAACAAAGTTTTATCATTCTTAACAGTAGGGTCAGCTCTAGGTATTTCACTTGGCTTTAAAGAAGTGATGGTGATCTTCTTTCCATTCACATACATTGAGTAAGTATTTTGATGTCCATTATGATAGACATACTTATCAAATAACCAAGGTCTACCAAGCAGCAAATGACAAGCATCCATAGGAATAACATCACAAGTGATCTCATCTTGATAAACAGTACCAATAGAAAATGGAACAGTAACTTGGCGAGTAACCTTTACCTCATTGCCTTGGTTAAGCCATTGAAGTTTGTATGGATGAGGATGCTTCTTTGTAATCAGCTCAAGCTTTTCCACCATGTGAGCAGATGTTGCATTCGCACAGCTGCCTCCATCAACAATAAGGCTGCACACTTTGCCCTTGACTGTGCACCTTGAATGAAAGATGTTTTCTCACTGGCTCTTATCTTCAATAGTCTCAGCTGAGTGCATTACTCTTCGAACCACTAAAAACTCTCCAATATCGGCAGCAACACTCTTCACTATCAGACTCATCATATGCTGGTTCAGTTTCAAAACCCCCTTCCAAATCTTTTATCTCCTTTAGTGTAAGAGCACGCTGGTTAGGACATTGAGCTTGAAAAAGCCCAAATCCATGGCACTTGAAGCATTTCCTTCTATCATCTTTAGGACCAGCTACAACCTGCTCTTTGCCTTTAGATACTTTGGATGCTGCCTTGTTATGCCTAGGCAGCATAGATGATTAACCCTTCATAGGCAGCACAGCTGGCTTGGAATTAGACTTAAAATTAATTTTCTTCTTTGCTTGTTTCTCTACTTGAATAGCCAGCTTGCAAGCACTCTCAAAAGTCCATAGAGGCTGCATTTCAACTTGATCAGTAATAGAAGTATTTATGCCTCCAACGAATCTTGCTATAGTGTGTTCTTCAGCTTCTTTAACATTTGTACGAATCTTGAGCTGCTCAAACTCTCTAATGTAATCAACAACATTCATGGTGCCTTGCTTGAGTGTATTCATCTGTATATACAGATCTTATTTGTAAGCTTGAGGAACAAATCTATTTTGCATACACTCTTTTAACTTGGACCAGGTTTTTATGGTCTTCTTTCCTTCATATTGCCTTTCTTTTTTTAGATTATCATACCACATTGAAGCATACTTCTTCAATCTGATTACAGCAACTTTAAAGGCCTTTTTTTCATCATAGCCTTTAACCTCCATAATTCTATAAATGGCCTGAACCCATTCAAAGTAATCTTCAGGATTAGAGGACCCTTCAAAATCAGGTGGATCTATCTTGATATCTTTCAAATCATCAGCTTTTTTCCTATGCCTTCTTCTTCTTTGTGAAGAAGCATGAGATCCATCAGTAGATTGGCTACCATCCTCAGATTCAGTACTAGAAGACACAATAGTTGTATCTCCATTTTTAGATCTGGGTCTATTTCTTCTTGGCACACCATCTTCCAACAAATTAACCATTCTTTCCATCTGATGTTGTAGAGCTTCAATAGCTTTATTTCTTCTAAGATTATGAGTTTCTTCAAGAGTCATGTTTCTAGGAATCTCAGCCATTTCAAATCAGATCTGGAAATAAGCTTTTCAGCTTCAAAACAGAGTATGAACTGAAACAACAATAAAAATGATAAGAAAGCTTCGATTTGAACAACCTAAGCTCTGATACCACTTTGATGCGTGATTATGACTTTAAAAACGCAATTTAGAACAAGCTTTCTTCACCCAATAGATCTGAACACAAAGACCCAATTTGTAAAAGTAACAGCCCCAAAAACAGAGTATAAAACTCTGAAATAAGAACACAAGGATAGAAGAATCTAAACCCCAAATTGATAAAGATACCACCACAATTAGAGATCTAGAAACACTCCAAATCTTCAACTACAGCTGATAAAGATTCCACCACAACTATAATATCAGATATGAAGATTTGGATTTCACCACAATGTTTGATAAAGTAACACCACAAACACTGATAAAGAAACCACTCTTAGCCACCGGAATCAAAGATTCGTATTTTGTAAATAGATAAGCTCTATCAAACTTTTCATTCAATCATCAACCAAGTTTTACAATTACAAGAGCTCTCTATTTATAGGAGAAGCTTAACAGCTACTTTCTAGATAAGACAAAACATAAAAAGGAAAAGGAGACAAAAAGGACAAACAATTACAAACTAGCCAATAAGAATAAAGGACATAATCTGCAAAAGGCCTGTCATTTAGTAGTGCTCCTCCCATGATAAAAAGCATCCAATGATAGATGGGAATCTTCCTTGGACAGCTAAAATTCTTATAGAACAGCCACACACATGTTAAGCACATGACCTGACCGGTTTATTGAAAAGCATAAGTAAACTTTGAATCGTATCAGCAAATTGGCCCCTCAAAAGAAAACAACGTTGCCTGCTGGTTGAACTAAGTTTCGTATGCTGGTTGAACTAAAATTCTTCAGCTGGTTGAACTAGCTGGTTCGCCTAAGTATTAACTTTGCTGGTTCAATTTGCTGGTTACCCGGCTGAGTGAATTAAAGCTTTACTGGCTGAACTAAGCTCATTTGCTGGTCCGGCTAGCTGGTTCTTTTTAATTTCTGGCTTGCCTTCAACTATCAAAAATTTTATTCATGAAAAACATAACTACTTCAGTTTAAGGACTGAAGTAGGGTAACCCCTTAGCTTGTTGAACCAGCTCCAAAACACTTAGATGATACGAAAGAGATGGTAACACGACCATTGCTTGACCAGATTTGTAACACCGGCCATTTTTTTTTTAAAACACAGCGGAAGACTTTATTAATAAACACAGTATAGGTCACGTCATTACATTAATCTGAGTAATTAAGTTTAAGTTTACACAACGGTGTTACGTTATTACAAAACATGATTTAAACAAAAGTCCACATCAGAGTAGGGTTGTCAAACATGTCTTCTGCAACAGCATCCATCTCGACTAGCAGTAGCTAAAACCTGCAAGGGGAGAATATGTGGGGGATTAGCGCACCGCTAAGTGAATGGAATCTATCTAACAGATATAGCTTAAGCCACACACAAGCTATATACTAACAACAACACCTGCTAACTACCAACTAGCATACAATAAGACAATACGAGGATCGGCGGCTTGTACGAGCACACGACTCCCAGCTGATCTGGCCTGAGTCTACCGATAGTCCCTGCTACTCAATTCATAGTATAGTTATCCAGATGCAGGGGATGCATCGTTCACACTATACTCCAAAATCAGTAGCCTATGGACCCAACCTTCCCTAGGCATGGTTGACCTCATATGGACTCTAACCTCTCCTAGGCATGGTCTCGAGTCCCTAGTCTCCCTAGGCCCGACTGGTGCCATTCACACAGTGTACACATAATTCACATACAACATCAGGCAAACGATATTATTCTATCATGGCAATTCTTACACTATGCATGGTAAAAGAGTCAACCACAGTAGCATGATATGCTACTTAAACTCTATCCGTAGATAGACCCACTCACCGAATACCAGCAACTAGCTCAGATAATCTATCACTGAGCGGCTTCCTTATCCTTATCACCTGAACATAAGGCAAATCAAGTTAGTTTCTGTCCGTTAACACAAAACAGCACAATACAGAAAATCAATCACAAAAAGCGCCGCTAAAAGTCCACCTAACACTTCTGCATTTTCAAAATTTACATTCTGAAAATCATAAAAACACTCGGACATCATAACGGCTATAAATCAACACTTAGTAAAAATTTCACTGCCAAAGACCATCGGTCGATGGTCCCATCCATCGGCCGATCGTCAACACACCATCGGTCGATGGTCTTCCCCAATCGGTCGATCGTCAGAATTACATCCGCTGGTCAGAAGTCATATACTATCGGTCGACGGTCTGTCCACCGGCCGATCGTCCCTCACCATCGGTCGATGGTCAACGACCATCGGTCGAAGGTAGTTCATCAGCTGCAACAGCAGCAAAGTGACGGGTTTCAACCCAAAATCACCAAATCTCGACTTTAGACACTTTTTTTACCTCAAAACTGAACACAACTCGTACACTAAACTTTTTGGAACATAAACCCACAACATTCAAACACAAACAACATCAATTTCTACCAATTTGCACAAAACCCCATTTTAACAAAAACTAACTTAAAAACCCAATTAATCACAGATTTGATCATGAAATCCTACAAAGCTTACCTTGTTAGAATCACAATGACACAAGGAACGTTTTGACACCAAAATCAAGCTTCCATTCGAGATCAAATTGTAACGACCCAGATTTTTCCGATCGTTTTATACTTATGAGATTAATATTTACATAAATTAAACCTTACCAACATGATAAGCAATCCAAATTGTTGAGACTTATGTTTTTGAAAAGAGTTTTACACAACGTTTGACCGTCCAATTTGACCGATGATATCACGAACTATATAACACACGATAATTATACGATTATGTATATATACATATCTATACATATTTAACATGATTTAAGGATGGTTTAACGTCTCATTGTGTACTAACAACAATGAGTTATAGGTATATTTTGAGATCACTAACTTAAGTTTTCAAAACGATAACTATATGTAACATTCTTTGACATATATACTTATAATCTATAATGTGTTGGTGATTTATGTCACCAATATGATTTAAGTGTAATGGGATTAATTTGTTAACCAAAATAATCTTGATAAATAGCGAACAAGTTTGGGAAAGTGTGGAGTGCACACTTGTTTGAACTTATCTTGATCATGAAGGGGGGTTCGGGGGCAGCGCCCCCGATAGCAGGGTCCAAGGGGTGGCAACCCCTGGCGGGGTCCAAGGGGCAGTGCCCCTGGCTGGGCTAGCATTGCTTTATTAAAAATGTCTTAAAATTTTATTTTGGCCCGGTTTGACCGAAAATAAAAGCCCGGTTTTGAGCCTCTTTTACAGTTATAAACCCGTCCATATTTGAATTCTCGTTCCGTTTCCTCAAAATTTCTACAAGTATATCTAGGGTATATGTAACCGTATCATACCCAGCTTCTATACGTATTTACTATTAGTATATACCAATAATAAACTCCAACGATCAGCCACTAGACATGATGTTACATGTGGGAACCAACCATTTAACCTCATGTATGACTTATATGCAAGAAAACAAACTAAATCTCCTATATATCCATCCTATAATCACATCATTTTGCACACACACACATACACATACAATTTCATTTCCAATTTTCTTTCAAGTTAATTCACTCCCTAATCTCTCTTCATGTACCTACTCAAGAACGTATCAATATAGTCATCCGATTTCAAGGAGATTACTTCCAATCTTTCAATCCCACTCCACCACTCTTTTGATTCCAAGATTTTTCTTATCTTTTCCAGTAGCTTTATCCAAGTAACCTGAGGTAGTAACCTTATTCATAATCTTATTCGATTCATATTTATATAGCTATCTTATTTTGAGTTATAAATTATAACAACAAGAACATAGTTTGAATGATTTCAAACTTGTTCGCAAAAAAAATAGATCCTTCTAACTTGACTTTTAAAATACTTCAAGACCTGTAATATATCATAATAATATGCTAACTTAACAAGATACAACTTGTTTTTACAAAGAACACCTTAAAACAAAATTGGGTATCCGAAGCTAGTTTAGCTATGAAATTAATTAGAGTAAAACTAAACTAATCATATTTTTGCTAATTAATATGATATTTTATATATATTTACTTATGATTTAATTTTATATATTTTAGGACCACCTGTAAAAAACACTAGAAGATTAATCATAAGACCTCATGATTGTACGCAACACGTCATTTGACAACACGGTACTTTATGCATGCAACACGTCATTTGACAACATGGTACCCTGGGTCGAGATTAATTCTGATCAATACGAATACGATGGGGTCTTTATTTATTTTATTGAGCAACTAATTGTGGACCATTAACAACAGACTGCTAACTACAGACTAAGAAAATATTAAAAGTATTATAAGTATATATATATATATGTAACGATTACTTGAAAAGAAAATATGTTGATATATTATATATATGGGTAGGTTCGTGATATCTATCGGAGACCAAGTCATGTTAAATACCTTCAAGGCAAAAGTGAGTATATAGTCCCACTTTTAAACTCTAAATATTTCAGGATGAGAATACATGCATTTTATGATTTACGTTATGGACACAAGTGATTAAAATTATATATTCTACGTTGAGTTGTACCACTGGCATACTTCCCTGTAACTTGGTAACTACTATTTACATGAGGTATTGTAAACGCGAATCCTGTTGATAGATCTATCGGGCCTGACAACCCCAACCGGACTGGACTACCAGTATTCAACAGTTGCACAGTACTTCGTTTTGGTGACTACACTTGGTACGGTGTAGTAAGATTTCATAATAAAGGGAATATGCGATGTTGATTAAATGTTAAGTATGGTTATCAAGTGCTCAACAACTTAGAATATTTTTATTAAAACGTTTATATATGAAATCTTGTGGTCTATATTTATAACGCTGCCGGCATTAAACCTATATCTCACCAACTTTATGTTGACGTTTTAAGCATGTTTATTCTCAGGTGATAACTAAAAGCTTCCGCTGCAACATGTTGAATTTAAGCAAGATCTTGAGTATGCATATTTATGTCAAAAATAAAACTGCATATCGGAGAAGTTGTAATGTAAAATACGTTGGAAATCGTGTTGTTATCATCACATGTAAAGTTTGTAAGGCTAAGATTATCGCTAAACGATAATAATTATTATGTTGTTTAAACTTTGTATTTTTAATAAAAGTTATGGTTTGTATTTTAAAAACGAATGCAGTTTTCTTTGAAAAATGTCGCATATAGAGGTTAATACCTTGCGATGAAATCATATGTTATTATATTTGTCCTTATGGTTTAGGACGGGTTATGACATGTGGTATCAGAGCGTTGGTCTTAGAGAACCAGAAAATTTGCATTAGTGTGTCTTATCGAGTTTGTTAGGATGCATTAGTGAGTCTGGACTTTGACCGTGTTTGATTTAGAAAACTATTGCTTATCCTTGTTGGTTAAAAATTAATATGTAAATATTATGTGGTACTAACGTGCTAGTTGTTATGTGATAGATGTCTGGCTTAGAACTTGTTATCACATTCAGCGACTCCGAACCAGAATCTTCTGATGGTGTTCCAGTCATTAACATATCCGAAGATGAAAACGACACCTTTGGGGAAGACTCACAATTTTCGGATGAATCAATTGAAGAGGAACCGGAAAGTGATCCTGAGGAGGAAGAAATACAGGATATTACGAAAGACAAGTTCGAAAGAGGAAAGAAATGAAAGGTTACTGAATCGGAAAATCCAAATCCCGAGTTTAGTGAGGATGTTGTGGCACCAACTCCACCAGACACTTCCACCCATATTCTCGCTATTCCTATTAGTTCTATCCCGGCATCCAGTTCTTCAGCCCCTCAGCCAAAATGCAGGGAGACAGTCAAGATAACCTTTAAGCGATTTCTTTGAACACAAATATTTGGGGTTAAATGATGCGCTGTTGTTTTAAACCATGGGATCATATAACGTTTTGTATAATATTACTAGTGTGGTTTGCTTAATGTTTGATGTAAGATAAGCATATGTAAAATAGTGAAGTGTGAAATGCAATAATTTTCCATGGTTGAGTATTATTTGGATGGTAGTAATTAATTTCTGTACTAAGCTATTAAGTATGAACTTTAACGGGTAGGTACTACCCTAGATATAATTATAAAACGCTAATAAGAAGAAAAGGCTTTTATAATAATAACTAGTTCATATTATTAATAAGCTATGAAGTACTGTAAATACACACTACATCTATAATATTCCATGTGAATAATTATTTTTTTCATTCTTATTGAAGATTATGGCGCGATTGAACCGAATGACGGAACAAGAAATCAAGGAACTCATCAATCAGCGAGTGAACGACAGAATGTTATGGGTCGAGGCTGCGAGAGGTGCTGCAGTTAACCCAAATCCTCGTGTGGGATGTACTTACAAAACTTTTCAAGGTTGCAAGCCCTCATCATTCAGTGGAACAGAAGGACCGGTCGGTTTAACCCGGTGGATCGAAAAGATTGAGTCTGTGTTTAAAATCAGTGGTTGTATTGAGAAGGACATGACTAAGTATGCATTGTGCACCTTAAAAGATAGTGCACTCACGTGGTGAAAAAACTATGTGAAGGCCGTAGGAGGAGATGTAGCTTATGATACTCCCTGGGAAGAATTCAAAACAATGCTAATCAACAAGTATTGTCCAAGGAACGAGGTTAGGAAGTTGGAAGCTGAATTACGAAGCTTGAAAGTTATTGGTATTGAAGTCACCAACTACAATCAGCGATTCATGGAATTAGCCTTGCTATGTCCCGAATTGGTACCAACCGAAGAACGGAAGATAGAACTGTACAAGGATGGTTTGCCTAAAAATGTCAAGGCAAATGTTACAGCATCGAAACCCAAGACTATTCATGAAGCCATCACTATGGCAAACGAGTTGATGGACCAGATTATTCTGGATAAGAACACTGATGTCAAGACATCGGAAAACAAAAGAAAGTGGGAAGGTAATCAACAATCCAACAAGAAACAAGAAACCACGCAAGGTGTGGGTAGTGGTTCAAGCTCAGGTTACAAAGGATGAAATCCTTTATGTAACAGATGCCACAAACATCACTCTGGTTATTGTAATGTGGTGTTCGATAATTGTAATCAAAGGGGTCATCTTGCTGAAGATTGTAGGATTCCTGTTACAAATACCAATGGCACCAAGACTCCTGCCACCAATGCAAATAGAACTGCCTTGGCCACTGTTACTTGTTATGGGTGTGGGAAACAGGGTCATTATAAGAGCCAGTGCCCAAATCCAGAGAAGAATAACGGATCTGCACATGGAAGAGCATTTATTATTAATGCTAGAGAGGCGTGTGAAGACCCGGAGCTTGTTACAGGTACGTTTATCATTAATAACTTATCAGCATCTATTATATTTGATATTGGTGTCGATAGAAGTTACGTGTGTAGAGACTTTTTCGCTAAATTGAATTGTTCATCATTACCTCTAGATGCTAAGTACATGATTGAGTTAGCTAATGGTAAACTAATTAAAGCCGATAAAATTTGCCGTGATTGTAAAATAAATTTAGCCGGAGAAACATTTAAGATTGATTTGATACACATAGAATTAGGAAGTTTTGACGTAATTATTGGCATGGACTGGATGTCCAAAGTAGGAGTCGAAGTGGTGTGTGCTAAAAAGGAAATTCGTATTCCTCGAAAGGAAAAATCAATGATAATGATTTACGGAGATAAAGGTAACCCAAACCTAAATCTCATTAGCTGTTTGAAAGCTCGAAAGTGCTTAGAAAAGGGTTGTTATGCCATCCTAGCACATGTAAAGAAAGTTGAAGAAAAGGAGAAGAATATTAACGATGTAAATGTAGTAAGAGATTTTCCCGATGTATTTCCGGAAGAATTACCGGGACTACCTCCTTTTAGGTCTGTAGAATTTTAAATAGATCTTGTACCAGGAGCTGCACTGGTTGCTCGTGCTCCATATAGACTTGCACCGTCCGAGTTAAAAGAACTTCAGAGTCAGTTAAAAGAATTACTGGACCGAGGATTCATACGACCAAGTACTTCACCGTGGGAAGCTCCAATTTTATTTGTTAAAAAGAAAGATGGATCTTTTAGGATGTGTATAGATTATTGTGAATTAAATAAGTTAACTATCAAGAATCGGTATCCACTACCGAGAATTGACGACTTATTTGATCAACTGCAAGGGTCATGTGTGTACTCAAAAATCGACTTAAGATCGAGCTATCATCAACTACGTGTCAAAGAAGAAGATATTCCAAAAACTGCTTTCCGGACATGCTACGGTCATTACGTATTTTTGGTCATGCCGTTTGGATTAACGAATGCACCAGCTGTATTCATGGACCTCATGAATCGAGTTTGTAGTCCGTATCTAGATAAGTTTGTTATCGTTTTCATTGATGATATTCTCATCTATTCCAAAAATGAGCAAGAGCATGAGCAGCATTTAAGGTTTGTATTAGAATTGTTAAGAAAGGAACAGTTATACGCCAAATTTTCTAAGTGTGCATTTTGGTTGAAAGAAGTGCAATTTCTTGGTCACGTTGTTAGTAGCAAAGGAATTTAGGTTGATCCAGCTAAAATTGAGGCCATTGAAAAATAGGAGACTCCTAAGACACCAACGCCGATACGCCAATTTTTGGGTTTAGCCGGTTATTATAGAAGGTTTATTCAAGATTTTTCCCGAATAGCTAAACCATTAACAGCGTTAACGCAAAAAGGGAAGAAGTACGGATGGACTTCTGAGCAGGAGAGTGCATTTCAATTACTTAAGAAGAAGTTGACTACAATACCTATTTTATCGTTAACTGAAGGGAACGATGATTTTGAGATATATTGTAACACTTCGCGATGAGGTTTTGGTTGCGTCCTTATGCAACGGAAGAAAGTTATAGCATACGCATCCCGACAATTGAAGATTCACGAGCGGAATTATACGACGCATGATTTAGAATTGGGAGCAGTAGTGTTTGCATTGAAGATATGGAGACACTATTTATATGGGGTTAAATGTACTGTGTTTACTGATCATAAAAGCCTTCAACATATTTTTGATCAGAAACAGTTGAACATGAGGCAACATAGGTGGGTCGAGCTGATAAATGACTATGATTGTGAAATTCGCTATCATTCCGGGAAAGCGAATGTGGTGGCTGACGCTCTAAGCAGAAAGGAACGGGAACCAATTCGAGTACGAGCAATGAACATAAAAATTCGCATGAATCTCAACTCACAAATCAAAGAGGCTCAACGAGAAGCTCTTACTAAAGAAAACATAGGAAATGAAATAATGAAGAAGTATGGGAAACAACTCGTTATACGGGAAGACGGAATTCGATATTTTGCAAACCGTATTTGGGTACCAAAGTTGGGTGGATTAAGGAAGTTGATATTGAACGAGGCACATAAGACAAGATACTCGATACATCCTGGAGTTGGAAAGATGTATCAAGATCTTAAGACGCATTATTAGTGGTATAATTTAAAGACAGACATTACAACATATGTTGGGGAATGTTTAACTTGTTCCAAAGTTAAAGCAGAACATCAGAAGCCGTCAGGGTTACTTCAACAACCGAAATCCCAGAATGGAAATGGGACGGTATTACAATGGATTTCATCACGAAGTTACCTAAGACTGCCTGGGGTTATGACACCATTTGGGTAATAGTTGATCGTCTTACCAAATCTGCACATTTCTTGCCTATAAAGGAAACGGATAGAATGGAGAAACTATTACGATTATACATAAAGGAAATTGTTTCAAGGCATGGAATACCTATTTCCATTATATCTGATCGTGATAGTAGATTTACATCAAAGTTCTGGCAATCACTACAGGAAGCCCTGGGAACTCGTTTGGATATGAGCACCGCATATCATCCACAAACTGACGGGCAGAGTGAAAGAACAATTCAGACTCTTGAAGACATGCTCAGGGCATGTGTGATCGATTTTGGAAACGGATGGGATAAATATCTACCATTAGCAGAATTCTCGTATAATAATAGTTATCATGCGAGTATTAAAGCTGCACCATTTGAAGCACTGTATGGAAGGAAGTGTAGATCCCCTATCTGTTGGAATGAAGTAGGAGATCGACAATTAACTGGTCCTGAGATCATACACGAAACGACTGAGAAGATAGTACAAATCAAGGAGAGATTGAGGACGGCCCGTAGTCGCCAAAAGAGTTACGCTGATGTTCGAAGGAAACCATTAGAGTTTCAGATCGGTGACATGGTTATGCTAAAGGTGTCACCTTGGAAAGGTGTAATACGTTTCGGTAAAAGGGGTAAACTGAACCCAAGGTATGCAGGCCCGTTCAAGATCATTGAACGCATTGGACCGGTAGCTTATCGACTCGAGTTACCACAACAACTCACCGGAGTACATAATACGTTTCACGTTTCAAACCTTAAGAAGTGTCTTGCAAAGAAAGACCTCACCATTCCTTTTGAAGAAATCCAAGTCGACGAGAAACTATAATTCATAGAAGAACCAGTTGAAATCATGGACCGTGAAGTTAAACGACTCAAGCAGAGCAACATACCAATCGTTAAGGTTTGTTGGAATGCTCGAAGGGGTCCCGAGTTTACTTAGGAATGAGAGGATTAGATGAAACAAAAGTATCCACATTTGTTTCCCGATGACGCAAAATAGGTACAATTTTAAAATTTCGGGACGAAATTTATTTAACGGGTAGGTACTGTAACGACCCGGATTTTTCTGATCGTTTTATACTTATGAGATTAATATTTACATAAATTAAACCTTACCAACATGATAAGCAATCCGAATTGTTGAGACTTATGTTTTTGAAAAGAGTTTTACACAACGTTTGACCGTCCAATTTGACCGATGATATCACGAACTATATAACACACGATAATTATACCATTATGTATATATACATATCTATACATATTTAACATGATTTAAGGATGGTTTAACGTCTCATTGTGTACTAACAACAATGAGTTATAGGTATATTTTGAGATCACTAACTTAAGTTTTCAAAACGATAACTATATGTAATATTCTTTGACATATATACTTATAATCTATAATGTGTTGGTGATTTATGTCACCAATATGATTTAAGTGTAATGGGATTAATTTGTTAACTAAAATAATATTGATAAATAGCGAACAAGTTTGGGAAAGTGTGGAGTGCACACTTGTTTGAACTTATCTTGATCATGACGGGGGTTCGGGGGCAGCGCCCCCGATAGCGGGGTCCAAGGGGTGGTAACCCCTGGCGGGGTCCAAGGGGCAGAGCCCCTGGCTGGGCTAGCATTGCTTTATTAAAAATGTCTTAAAATTTTATTTTGGCCCGGTTTGACCCAAAATAAAAGCCCGGTTTTGAGCCTCTTTTACAGTTATAAACCCGTCCATATTTGAATTCTCGTTCCGTTTCCTCAAAATTTCTCCAAGTATATCTAGGGTATATGTAACCATATCATACCCAGCTTCTATACGTATTTACTATTAGTATATACCAACAATAAACTCCAATGATCAGCCAATAGATATGATGTTACATGTGAGAACCAACCATTTAACCTCATGTATGACTTATATGCAAGAAAACAAACTAAATCTCCTATATATCCATCTGATAATGCTAAAAACGAACACATAATTCATAGCTTTATTCCTCAAAAAAGACAAGCTTTTAGTTGCAATTGTTCTATTTACAAATGATATTCGTTTAAATATTAAAAGGTGAAGACAAAAGGCAGATTCGACGATTTAAAGACGCAAATGACTAAAAAGCTCAAAAGTACAAAGTTCGATCCAAGAGGTTCAATTTATTGATGAGAAGCGTCAAGAAATGACAAAAGTACAAGTTACAAAACGAAAAGTACAAGATATTAAATTGTAATCAAGGACGTTCGAAAATCCGGAACCGGGACCTAAGTCAACTTTCAATGCACAACGCAACGGAGCGAAAATTACAAGTCAACTATGCATATAAATATAATATAATATATAAATAATTCTTAAAATTATATATATATTATATTTATTTATTAAAAAATCCGTCGGCAAGCTAGGAGCCAAACTTGGATGAGATGTAAACCACTACTCCGCGATCACGGAGATGTGAAGAAGAAACCCTTCGAGATCGCGGAGCACACCAACACTGAAATGGGGCCTATAAAAGGCAACGCATTCGATCGATATTTTACACTTCTTTTTCTTTTCATCATACGTAAAGATATATATATATATTATAATTTTAATTTTAATTTTAATTTTAATTCTAATAATAAGGGTATGTTAGCGAATGTTGTAAGGGTGTAAGTCAAAATTTTGTCCGTGTAACGCTACGCTATTTTTAATCACTGTATGTTATGGTTAATGTTATTTTTAATTTAATGTCTCGTAGCTAAGTTATTATTATGCTTATTTAAGACGAAGTAATCATGATGTTGGGCTAAAAATATTAAGATTGGGTAATTGGGCTTTGTACCATAATTGGGGTTTGGACAAAAGAACGACACTTGTGGAAATTAGACTATGGGCTATTAATGGGCTTTATATTAACTAAATGATACCTCGTTAATTTAATATATATACTTATAATTTGACGTATTTATATATAACCACATACGCTTGACTGGGTACGGTGGGCGGGATATCTATAATTACCAATAATTGTTCATTTTACCGGACACGGAATTGGATTAATAGTTAATAGACTTGTTGAAACAGGGGTGGATTACATTCAAGGGTAATTGGTGTAATTGTTAACAAAGTAGTAAAACCTTGGTTTACACGCAGTCGATAACCTGGTGTATTCATTAAACAAAGTATTAAGACCTTGTTACAATTCGAATCCCCAACTAGTTGGAATATTTGACTTCGGGAATAAGAATAATTTGACGAAGGCTTTTGCACTTTATATTTATGACTAATGGACTATTATGGAAAAATCCATATGGACATATTAAATAATCCAGGACAAAGAACAATTAACCCATGGGAACAAACTAAAAATTAACACGTCAAACATCATGATTACGGAAGTTTAAATAAGCATAATTCTTTTATTTCATATTTAATTACACTTTTAATTATCGCACTTTTATTTATTGTCATTGTATTTAATTGCACTTTTAATTATCGTACTCTTTAATTATCGCAATTTTATTTTATCGCACTTTTATTTATCGCAATTTCATTATCGTTATTTACTTTACGCTTTAAATTAAGTTATATTTATTTTTAATATTTTACATTAGGTTTTAACTGCGACTAAAGTTTTAAAAATCGACAAACCGGTCATTAAACGGTAAAAACCCCCTTTTATAATAATAATATCACTTATATATATATTTGTATTTTTATAAATTTAAAACTAATATAGCGTTAAGTTTGTTTAAGAGTTCTATGTGGACGAACCGGACTTACTAAAAACTACACTACTGTACAATTAGGTACACTGCCTATAAGTGTTGTAGCAAGGTTTAGGTATATCCATTCTATAAATAAATAAATATCTTGTGTAAGTTGTATCGTATTTAATAGTATTTTGTTGTAAAAATAATACTATTTTATATACACCTTGCATAACATCAAGTATTTTTGGCGCCGCTGCCGGGGAAAGCCAAAGCGAAACACTATAAAAAAATATATTTATTTTTAAAAAGTTTGTTCAAAATATATAAGATATAAAATTATAAAGTAATTTTATTTCTATTTTAGTTTTTTAAAATTAAGTTTTTATTTAATTTATATAAATATTTTATATAAATATCAAAAACAGAAAAAAAATTAATTAAAACTAAGAATTGGGCCGAAACCCGTCGAAGCCCAACACTGTTTTTATTTAAATATTGAAGTGGGCCGAACTGTTTTTAGCCCAATACTTAATCCGGTAATATTCATCTCGGCGATCTCGGAGTAGAAAAGGGCAGAGAGCTTCGAGATCGCGTAGCACACCCTGACACACCTGGTCAAACCCTAATTCTGCACTAATTACGGAGTATTATTTATTATTATTATTAAAACCCTAATTAGGGTTAAATTAATTAGTTTTAGTTTTTATTATTAATTTGTATTTTTAGTTTAATTAGTTTTAATAATATATAAAATTAATACTTTTATAAAATAAATAATATAAAAATAATATTTTTATAAAATTGTACTTTTTACAACTTCAAGTATATTTTTATATTTTGTTTTTTTTATTCGTTTTAGCGTAATATTTGTATTTTTCGCTCGTATTTAATTTTAAGTCCTAGTTTTTGCCATAGTATTTTTACTTCTAGATTTTTAGGCTTTGCCGTAAAATCCCTTAAGTACTTTTTCTTTAGACTAAGATTTAGGTGCATTAGAATTTTGCGACACCGTTTTTATATTTTAGTACCTTTTTAAGTTATTGCCATTTGGGATATAGAATTTCTTTTAAGCTTTAATATTTTTAGACGCAACTTTTAATTTTTAGTTTTTAGTTCCTTTTTAAGTTTCGACGCGCTACTTTCTTATTATTATTTTTTGACCTTTTATTTTTCGGCGTTTTTCGACGCGCTCTTTTTCTTTCTTATTTCTCGACGCTCTAGTTTTTAGGACTTAGATTTTTTCTATTTCTTATCTAAATTTCTTTAAACTTTAACGAAAAATTATTTTAAGTGGTTAAATTGATAGACATCAAAATTTTCTGGTTCGTAGTAATAGTTGAATTTGTACGTGGACCGGGTTATTGGAGCCAAACAGTACTCAATTATATTGAGACCAAACGAATCCTGCCCCTCTGCTGCATCTTTTGGCTATTCGAAACATGGGCAAAATCAGAAAAGTCTATTAATTGGATAACTTATATAATTTTTCTTTCTTTTTAAAACTAATAGGATATTCAGTGAATGCACCGAGCAAAACGATCACCACCTTTTGTACGTTCACCACCTGTAACTCGATCGAGACATCTAGAAAATATTGTCGCCGTTGATTTTTCTTTAGAATCGTCATCCAGTCGACCAAGTACTCCAATTCAAATTTCCAATAATCCATTTTTTGAACCCGACCTCACAATTGAGAATCCGGAGAATATTCAGGGACGATTCCGAGATCCTGAACCATTAAACTTTCCTCCGGAACCACCAATCATTCAAACCGAGATTGTTGAGGAACTAACCATTAAATCAGAATCCTCTAGTGATTCAGATTCAACAAATTCAATCATGGAAAATCTGGAACCTCTAAGTTTGGAAGACTGAATGAGAGCTAAACGCACTGGCCAAGGTCACGCAATTACTCAACCTGACATTAATGCGCCAGATTATGAAATCAAAGGACAAATCCTACACATGGTAACAAATCAATGCCAATTTAGTGGTGCGCCGAAGGAAGATCCAAATGAACATCTTCGTACCTTTAATAGGATCTGCACTCTATTTAAAACCAGAGAAGTGGAGGATGAACAGATATATCTCATGTTATTTCCATGGACTTTAAAGGGAGAAGCCAAAGATTGGTTGGAATCGTTACCTGAAGGGGCGATTGATACATGGGATGTTTTAGTTGAAAAATTTCTTAAACAATTCTTTCCGGCATCTAAAGCCGTGAGACTTCAAGGAGAAATTGTTACGTTCACACAAAAGCCAAATGAAACTCTATATGAAGCGTGGACAAGATTTGGAAAGTTATTAAGAGGATGTCCGCAACATGGTTTAGACACTTGTCAAATAGTACAAATATTCTACCAAGGATGCGACATCACTACAAGGAAAGACATCGATATAGCAGCTGGTGGTTCCATTATGAAGAAAACAGCAACCGACGCTTACAAAATTATTGATAACACTGCTTCCCACTCACATGAGTGGCACCAAGAAAAAGATATCGTTAGATCATCTAAAGCAGCTAGAGCCGATTCTAGCCATGACTTAGATTCCATTTTCGCAAAGATAGATGTTGTCGAGAGACGAATGGAAAAGATGACTAAAGATATTCACTACGAATTAGTTGTGAGCAGTGTGGAGGACCACATTTAACAAAAGATTGTCTCAGTATTGAACTAACAATGGAACAAAGAGAGAATGTTTCATACATAAACCAAAGGCCTGGAAATAATTATCAGAATAATTATCAACCGCCAAGACCGATCTACAATCAAAATTAGAATTATAACCGAAATGTTCCATACAACAACCAACAAGGTCCAAGTAATCAACAAGCATCCAATAATACTTACAACCAGCAAAGATCTATTTTTCAAAACAAACCACCACAAACCGATGATAAAAAGCCAAATTTAGAAGACATGATGTCAAAGCAAGTTGATTCTCAAACTCAGTTTTCACATCTCAGAAACAAACGAATGAATAAAATGCTCAAGCATTTAGAAATCAACAAGCTTCTATTCAAAATCTGGAACAAGAAGTGAGCAACCTAGCAAGGTTGATAGGTGAAAGAAAATCGGAAAGTCTACCAAGTGATACAAATGCTAACCCCCGGAATGAAACAGCTAAAGCCATTACCACAAGAAGTGGTATTAAACTTAAACCACATGAAATACCTGTAATTTCTGATGAAGCTATTCCTACTCTACAAGAACCACAATCTGAGCAAAATAAGGAAAAAGAACCGGTAGTTGAAAAGGTTAATGAAGATAACACAGTTAAGGCTAAACCTTATGTTAAACCATACCAACCACCACTTCCTTACCCGAGTAAAATGAGAAAAGAGAGAATTGAAGCCGAGCAATCCAAATTCTTGGATATGTTTAAATAGATAAATGTAAATCTTCCTTTCATTGATGTAATTTCAGGAATGCCTAGATATGCTAAATTTTTTAAAGATCTAATCACAAATAGAAAGAAAATGGAAGAACTCTCGGCTGTTACTATAAATGCTAATTGTTCAGCAGTGCTGTTGAATAAGATAACAGAAAAATTATCTGATCCAGAAAGTTTCACAATTCCATGTTTTCTGGGTAGTCTTAGTTCAATAGAAGCATTGGCAGACTTAGGTGCTAGTATAAATCTAATGTCGTATTCACTATACACTAAACTAGACCTTGGAGAATTGAAACCAACACGAATAAGTATACAACTAGCCGATAGATCAGTAAAATATCCTAGAGGGATAATGGAGAATATGCTAGTTAAAGTTGGAACTTTAGTATTTCCAGTAGATTTTGTTATTCTGGATATGGAAGAAGATTCTCGAGTACCTCTCATATTAGGAAGACCATTCTTAAACACGGCCAAAGCAATAATAGACGTTTTTGGTAAGAAACTGACCCTAAGTATAGAGGACGAGAGTGTTACTTTTTCTATGGATAGAGCTATGCAACAACCGCAATCTGCAGATGATATATGTTATTATATTCAAACTATAAAATCACATGCAGAATTGTTAGAAGAATTTCCAGAATTACAAGGAACAGGAGAATGTTCTTTAGGAGAAGGAACTGAACCAATTGATGAAACTGAAATGTTAGCTACACTTATGGCTAATGGATATGAACCAACAACAGAAGAAATTCAAATGCTAAAAGAAGAAGACAGATATCGATATAAATCATCGATAGAAGAACCACCGACATTAGAGTTAAAGCCACTTCCAAACCATTTGGAATACGCTTATTTACATGGTGAGTCTGAATTACCTGTAATAATTTCGTCTTCTCTTACTGAAAATGAAAAATCTCAACTCATTTCTGCGCTAAAAGCTCATAAACCAGCTATTGCATGGAAAATTCATGATATTAAAGGAATAAGTCCTTCGTATTGCACACATAAAATTCTTATGAAAGAAGGTCATAAAACGTATGTGCAACGCCAACGAAGACTAAATCCTAATATGCAAGATGTTGTTAAGAAAGAAATTATTAAACTGCTAGATGCAGGTTTAATTTATCCAATCTCTGGTAGTCCATGGGTAAGCCCAGTTCAATGTGTGCCTAAGAAGGGTGGCATGACTGTCATCACAAATGAGAAAAATGAGCTTATTCCTACTAGGACTGTAACAAGATGGCGTGTTTGTATTGATTATAGAAAATTAAATGACACCACCCGAAAAGATCACTTTCCTTTACCTTTCATTGATCAAATGTTGGAAAGATTAGCCAGAAATAGTTACTATTGTTTTCTTGATGGTTTTTCCGGATATTTTCAAATTCCAATAGCACCCGAGGACCAAGAGAAAACTACGTTCACGTGCCCTTATGGTACTTTTGCTTACAAACGCATGCCATTTGGACTTTACAACGCCCCTGCAACCTTTCAAAGGTGCATGATGGCGATTTTTCACGATATGATAGAAGAATGCATGGAAGTTTTCATGGATGACTTTTCAATCTTCGGTGATACATTTGAATCATGTCTAGTTAATCTTGAACGAATGCTTATTAGATGCGAACAATCAAATCTAGTACTTAATTGGGAGAAATGTGATTTCATGGTTAAAGAAGGCATCGTTCTTGGTCATAAAATTTCAAAGGAAGGAATTGAAGTGGATAGAGCTAAAGTAGATGTAATTTCTAAACTTCCACATCCCACCAATGTTAGAGGAGTTAGGAGTTTTCTAGGGCATGCCGGTTTTACCGACGTTTTATAAAAGATTTTTCTAAAATTGCCACTCCTATGAATAAACTCCTAGAAAAGGATGCTCCATTCATCTTTTCAGATGAATGCATCAATTCTTTTAATATACTTAAAGAAAAACTCACTAATACGCCGATCATTGTAGTGACCCGAACTTTTCCATGTTTTTATATATTAAATGAAATTGATATTTACATGATTAAATGTTTCCAACATGTTAAGCAATCAAACTTGTTAAGACTTGATTAATTGAAATAGGTTTCATATAGACAATTGACCACCCAAGTTGACCGGCGATTCACGAACGTTACAAAATTGTAAAAACTACATGTTGTGGTATATATAGACATATATATATGGTTGACATGAGATTATGATGAGTAAGTATCTCACTAAGTATATTAACAATGTGTGATATACATAAGAAATGAGATTACTAAGTTAAGAAACTTGAAATGATATATATAACGATTATCGTTATGATAACGTCTACTAAATACATATGTATAATATTAAGATATTGATACACTATATTTAACATGATAAAATGATATTTAAATATATCATTAATTGTGTTAACAATGAACTACATATGTAAAAACAAGACTACTAACTCAAGAATTACGAAACGAGACTTATATGTAACGATTATCGTTGTAACGATATTTTAATGTATATATCATATTAATAGATATTCATACATCATAATATCATGATAATATAATAATTTAAAATCTCATTTGATATTATAAACATTGGATAAACAACATTTAACAAGATCGTTAACCTAAAGGTTTCAAAACAACACTTACATGTAACGACTAACGATGACTTAACGACTCAGTTAAAATGTATATACATGTAGTGTTTTAATATGTATTCATACACTTTTGAAAGACTTCAAGACACTTATCAAAATACTTCTACTTAACAAAAATGCTTACAATTACATCCTCGTTCAGTTTCATCAACAATTCTACTCGTATGCACCCGTATTCGTACTCGTACAATACACAGCTTTTAGATGTATGTACTATTGGTATATACACTCCAATGATAAGCTCTTAGATGCCCATGTGAGTCACCTAACATATGTGGAAACCATCATTTGGCAACTAGCAAAAAATATCTCATAAAATTACAAAAATATGAGTAATCATTCATGACTTATTTACATGAAAACAAAATTACATATCCTTTATATCTAATCCATACACCAACGACCAAAAATACCTACAAACACTTTCATTCTTCAATTTTCTTTATCTAATTGATCTCTCTCAAGTTCTATCTTCAAGTTCTAAGTGTTCTTCATAAATTCTACAAGTTCTAGTTTCATAAAATCAAGAATACTTCCAAGTTTGCTAGCTTACTTCCAATCTTGTAGAGTGATCATCCAACCTCAAGAAATCTTTATTATTTACAGTAAGATATCTTTCTAATATAAGGTAATACTCATATTCAAACTTTGATTCAATTTCTATAACTATAACAATCTTATTTCGAGTAGAAATCTTACTTGAACTTGTTTTCGTGTCATGATTCTACTTCAAGAACTTTCAAGCCATCCAAGATCCTTTGAAGCTAGGTCCATTTGTCTATTTTCCAGTAGGTTTATCCACAAAACTTGAGGTAGTAATTATGTTCATAAAATCATTCGATTCATACATATAAAGCTATCTTATTCGAAGGTTTAAACTTGAAATCACTAGAACATAGTTTAGTTAATTCTAAACTTGTTCGTAAACAAAAGTTAATCCTTCTAACTTGACTTTTAAAATCAAATAAACACATTTTCTATATCTATATGATATGCTAACTTAATGATTTAAAACCTGGAAACACGAAAAACACCTAAAACTGGACATACGCCGTCGTAGTAACACCGCGGGCTGTTTTGGGTTTGATAATTAAAAACTATGATAAACTTTGATTTAAAAGTTGTTCTTCTGGAAAAATGATTTTTCTTATGAACATGAGACTATATCCAAAAATCATGGTTAAACTCAAAGTGAAAGTATGTTTTTCAAAATGGTCATCAAGACGTCGTTCTTTCGACTGAAATGACTACCTCTTACAAAAATGACTTGTAACTTATATTTACGACTTTAAACCTATATTTTTTCTGTTTAGATTCATAAAATAGAGTTCAATATAAAACCATAGCAATTTGATTCACTCAAAACGGATTTAAAATGAAGAAGTTATGGGTAAAACAAGATTGGATATTTTTTGATTTTTGTAGCTACGGGAAATATTAACAATTCTATACAAATCATATCCTAGCTAACTTATATTGTATTATACATGTATTCTAATATATTATGTAATCTTGGGATACCATAGACATGTATGCAAATATTTTGACATATCATATCGACCCATGTATATATATTATTTGGAACAATCATAGATACTCTATATGCAGTAATGTTGAAGTTAGCTATACAGGGTTGAGGTTGATTCCAAAAATATATATACTTTGAGTTGTGATCTAGCCTGAGACATGTATACACTGGGTCGTGGATTGATTCAAGATAATATATATTGATTTATTTCTGTACATCTAACTGTGGACAATTAGTTGTAGGTTACTAACAAGGACAGCTGACTTAATACACTCAAATCTTTAAAACATAATAAAAATGGTTGTAATTATATTTTGATCATACTTTGATATATATGTACATATTTGTATAGGTTCGTGAATCGATCCGTGGCCAAGTCTTATTTCCGAGAAAGGAAATATCTGTGAAAGTGAGTTATAGTCCCACTTTTAAAATCTAATATTTTTGGGATGAGATTACATGCAGGTTTTATAAATGATTTACAAAATAGACACAAGTACGTGAAACTACATTCTATGGTTGAATTATCGAAATCGAATATGCCCCTTTTTATTAAGTCTGGTAATCTAAGAATTAGGGAACAGACACCCTAATTGACGCGAATCCTAAAGATAGATCTATTGGGCCTAACAAACCCCATCCAAAGTACCGGATGCTTTAGTACTTCGAAATTTATATCATATCCGAAGGGTGTCCCAGAATGATGGGGATATTCTTATATATGCATCTTGTTAATGTCGGTTACCAGGTGTTCACCATATGAATAATTTTTATCTCTATGTATGGGATGTGTATTGAAATATGAAATCTTGTGGTCTATTGTTACGATTTGATATATATAGGTTAAACCTATAACTCACCAACGTTTTTGTTGACGTTTAAAGCATGTTTATTCTCATGTGAATACTAAGAGCTTCCGCTGTTGCATACTAAATTAAGGACAAGATTTGGAGTCCATGCTTGTATAATATTGTTTAAAAACTGCATTCGAAGACTTATGTTGATGTGTAATATTATTGTAAACCATTATGTAATGGTCGTGTGAAAAACGCTATATTTTAGATTATCATTATTTGATAATCGTCGTAATATTTTAAAGGTTATGGTTGTTTTAAAAATGAATGCAGTCTTTGAAAAACGTCTCATATAGAGGTCAAAACCTCGCAACGAAATCAATTAATATGGAACGTTTATAATCAATATGAACGGGACATTTCAATCATGATAACTCCAAATTGGAATCTACCATTTGAACTTATGTGTGATGCAAGTGATTTTGCAATGGGAGCCGTTTTAGGACAAAGGATTGAAAAACGATTTCAACCTATTTATTATGCTAGTAAGACGTTACAAGGAGCACAAACGAATTATACAACTACTGAAAAAGAACTCTTCGCTATTGTCTTTGCTTTTGACAAATTTCGTTCATATCTCGTTCTAGCTAAAACGGTGGTCTATACCGACCATTCTGCTCTTAGATACCTATTTTCGAAACAAGATGCCAAACCAAGATTAATCTGTTGGATCTTACTCTTACAAGAGTTCGATATTGAAATCCGAGACAAAAAGGGAGCAGAAAATCTTGCCGCTGATCATCTTTCTCGTCTTGAAAATCCCGAATTAGAAGTTCTAAATGAATCGGCCATACAAGACAACTTTCCTGATGAATATCTATTGAATATAGATTATAATGAAATTCCATGGTTTACAGACTATGCAAACTACTTAGTATGTGGATTCCTTGATAAAGGATTATCGTACCAAAAATGAAAGAAATTCTTTAGTGATATAAAACACTATTTCTGGAAAGATCCACATTTTTTAAAAAGTTGTCCCGATGAAATAATACGCCGATGTGTATTCGGAGACGAAGCTAGTCAAATCTAAAACCATTGTCACACCGGACCAACAGGAGGGCATTATGGGCCTCAACTTACAGCAAGAAAAGTTTACGATGCTGGATTCTATTGGCCTACAATTTTCAAAGACGCACACCTTCTTTGCAAATCCTGTGATGCTTGTCAAAGGGCCGGAAAAATAAGTCAACATGATGAAATGCCACAAAATGTCATTCAAGTATGTGAAGTATTTGACAATTGGGGTATTGACTTTATGGGTCCATTTCCAAAATCTCATAATAATCTCTACATTCTGGTTGCCATTGATTATGTATCTAAATGGGCGAAAGCACAAGCTCTCCCGACTAACGATGCACGAGTTGTAGTCAACTTTTTAAAACGTCTTTTTGCAAGGTTCGGAACACCGAAAGCTTTAATAAGTGATCGGGGTACTCATTTTTGTAATAATCAACTTGAGAAAGTTCTCAAAAGATATGGAGTAACTCATAAAATATCCACCGCTTATCATCCACAAACAAGTGGACAAGTTGAAAATACCAACCGAGCTTTAAAACGTATTCTAGAGAAAATCGTAGGATCAAATCCGAAGGAATGGTCCATGAAATTGGAGGATGCACTCTGGGCTTTTAGAACAGCCTACAAAACTCCAATTGGAACCACACCTTTTAAACTCGTTTACGGAAAAGCATGTCATCTTCCAGTAGAAATTGAACACAAAGCATTTTGGGCTTTGAAGACATGTAATCTTGATTTACATGAAGCTGGACGTCTACGGTTAAGTCAATTAAACGAATTAGAAGAATTAAGACATGAAGCATACGAAAATTCGTTAATCTATAAGGAAAGAACGAAGAAATGGCATGATAAAAGAATCAGAAGTTCAAAAGAATTCAAAGAAGGAGACAGAGTTCTTCTTTTCAATTCACGATTCAAGCTATTTCCTGGAAAATTGAAATCAATATGGTCTGGACCATTTATAGTCAAAAGAGTTTTCCCATACGGAACAGTAGAGTTAATAAATTCAAATGGGATTGAATTTAAAGTTAATGGTCACAGAGTTAAACATTACATACATGGTCCGATGGAAGTTGACAATGAAGTCAATCATAATTTCACCACCCAAGAAAACCTTCAAAATGAAAACATAAATATGTTATCAACAACATATGAAAAATCAAAATTGGAAAATAGGGAGGATTCAAATTGGAGTGATGAAGAAGAATTCTTATACAAACCTCCCATTCCAAGAAACGAAGAAAAATGTGAACAAGAAGTTCAAATAGAAGTGAAAGAACCAAGAAAAGAACACCCGAAAAAGGTTTACAAACCAACTCGACTTACTAAAGTAGGAGACCCAGGTGAATTTATCATTTCTTGCTTGCTTAATGATGGTGCTGTATATAATGGACTCGCAGATTTAGGAGCAAGTGCAAATATTATGCCTCTTTCCTTATACAAAATATTAAGTATGGGTAAATTAAAACCAACCAAAATAGGTGTTCAATCATTTGACCTAACCATTAAACACCCAGTTGGAATAGCAAATAATTTACTTGTTAACGTGGGAAGTTTGACCTTTGTTGCAAACTTCATAGTGATTAATATGGAGGAAAACCTTGATATTCCTCTAATTTTAGGTCGCCCATTTTTAGCAACCACCAAGGCATTCATTGAAGTAAGAGAAGGTAGAATGACACTTAGGGATGGTGATAAATCAATCACCTTTGTGAATCGAAAGTTTAGATCTCCACCAACCAAAACTTTTAGACCAATAAAAATGCATAAGTATGGGGAAGATGAAGAAACACTTAATGATGATCCGATCACAAAGAACCCCGTTGATGATAAGAAATTAGATGAACCCATTTTTAACAGTTCAACGAAGAAACTTTATAAACGGATTCACGATGCTAAGATTAAGGGAAACTTTAAAATATGTAACCGATTAATATCCAATTTATCGCCAAAAGAAAAGGCGATGTTAGTTGAATTTGTGAAAGTTACGGAGGAAATCAACAAATGGATTGAAGTAAAAGTCAGAGATATACAAGTTGTTAATGATCCAATTGAAAATAACGTTAATCACAATTTCAACTAAAAGTGGGGAGAATCGAATCTTTTTAGAGTAATATGTATTTCTGTTAGAGTTAGATTTTCTGTTTTCGTGTAGTTCTCGAAAATGAAACCCGAATGGTCTTTCCCTAGCAGACCCTAAAGAACTAGTCTTCTCCCCCCATTCTGAATTTTTATTTTTTTTTTAGGTTTAACGAGATGAAGACTTTCTGTGAATTAAACCATGGTCTAATGCTACACGCTTTGATCACTAAACGTAATAATGACACCCTTCCAAGTGAATTGGTATCATTAATCAGAGGTAAATTGGACGGAGTAAGAAAAGAATCGAGAAACGGAAATAATAAGTTACAATTTGGTAAAGGAAAATCAAAATCCGCAGCGAAAAGAAGAGCACGACACCTTAAAGATGTCACAAATGCGGAAAATGGTCACACGAAGGTAAATGTTCAAATAATCAAACCTATTCAAACACCGAATTTGTTACTTTATGTAGAGATGGACCGTTCATATGTTTAGAAGAAAAAATGTTGAATGCTCGAGGTTACGCCTATATAGCTATGGAAAACCAATTAGTCCGACTACTTATGAGTGGGCTAGATCATATCACTAAAAAATCTATCTCACAGGTAAGTATGTACAGTTTTTATTTTTATTTTTATTTTTAACCTTTTGATATTCGATAAAATTAGGTCTTGTGACCGAAATTATTGATATCATACAAAAATTTATTACATCACTGCGAAATTTACCGTTTATTCTTAAGGTATAAATATCTTTAATCAATCAACCCAAAATATTTCAAAAATTCGTCATGAGTTAAACTAGGTTATGAAACCGAAATTACTTTACCGAAAAGAGGGGTGCATATTTTTGATAATATTTGATTGATTAAAGTGGGATAAAAGCCAAAAATATTTTTAATTTTATTTTTACTTTGTTTTTAAAATTAATATATAAATTTTAAATTAATATTATAAAACTTTTAAAATCAATAGATTTAAGTTTGTAAATATTTGAAAAAAATTAATATTTTTTATAAGTTTGTATGCATAAAAACAAAATTATAATATAAATTTGGTGTGAATTTTTAAAATTTTAATATTATGAATTTTTAATTCTATGCATTTTAAATTTAAGTTTGGTGTGAATTTAAAAACAAATATTTACTTTATTTCGCTAAGTTAAAAATTGATTTCTAAAAATTCGTCTTGAGTTGAAGACTAGGTCGTTGAACCGAAATTGCTCTATCCAAGGGAGGGACGAGAATTTTTATTATCATTATTTTTAATGTTGTTGAATTAAAGTATGCCAAAAACATTAAAAATCCAAAATCTTTGTTTTTAAAACTGAGCTTTGAATTGACAAATTTTAAAATTTTGTCGAGGGACGGACTAGGACAACGATCCGAAACGCCCTCATCCTAAAAAGAAACAAAATTTTAATTTTTAATTAATTATATGTTTTATTAGTATAAGATTTTTTTTATTTAAAAAAAAAAAGGAACTTCGAGATCGCGGAGCAGCAAATTTCCAGAAAGCATAAACTGGTCGACAGACCAGTTTCATACACACACACACCACATATTTCTGCAAAAAACCCACGAAAAACACACACAAATCGCCATTTTGCACCATTTTTTATCAAATTTGTTGCTAAAAATTGATGTGGAGATTCCTACCTAGATCCCTTTCAAGAAGAATGGTAATTTCTACACCCCTAACACTCTTAAATTCGAATTTTTTGTGTTCTTGAGCTATTTTTTTTAATTTGATTTTTGTTAATTTTTAGTGTAATTAGTGTTAAATTGTTGATATATTATGCATGTATAACCTAGATTGATGCTATTTTAACATGATTTGAAGCCAAAAACTTCAAAAATTTTAGGAATCTAGGGTTTGTGTTCTTGAGCAATTTGGGGCTTTTTGATATAAACAGGTTATGGCCGATTTTTGTCATGAATTATTGCTAAATTAAGTAGTGTAACATGTTTAGGTAGCTAAATGATCAATACTTTGATCCTAAACATGATTTTTGAAAATTAAAGTGGACTTTTTAAGTCTAAAATTCATGAACTTGATTAATTTGATATAAAAGCCATTTGAAACTTGTTTAATTGCTAGTAATGATTATTTTGACATGTTATTTGAGTAGAATGCTTATAAACTTGGTAAACATTTTCATATATGCTTATTTGAAAAAGTGTAGAATTATTAAAAATATGAAAATGAGCATGAGTTTAATATGTATTAAATATGTCATGTTAGTTATTTTTAATTGTTATTTTGCTAATACCAATGCATTTTTGGATGCACAATTCCTTTTTGTTTAATGTGTTTAGCAGAATGAATGAGGTGAATCTTCATCCGCGCCACAAAATTTGAATACTTATAATGAAAATGACGAGGATCAAGATCTCAGTGAACAATACAAACAAAATCAACCGCATCCTTTAATTTCATTATCGCGATCAGTTGAAGCAAATCTACACCCTAACTTACGATTTGACAGATTTTGGATAGACTATCTAAAATATCAGAGGAACTTGAGCATTCTTTATCCCAAAGATGTTGAAGTGTCCAGGGTGATAGATTGGGCACCATTAGAAACAGTGGGATTAGCCGAGCCAATAAGAGAATTACTTACACAAAGGTATAGTAATTCTACTTTCAATGATTGAATTAATCTATTCACTATACGTAGACCTGTGTATAAGGAATGGTGCGTTGAGTTAGTAAGTACTATTGAACTAAATGATGAAGTAACTAGTTTAACGGATAGAAGTTTTATTAGATTTCTATTAGGAGGTGTGATGCGCCGTATGTCTTTATTAGATATGGCTGAAGCTTTGTGTATTTATACGGCTGAAGAATTATTAACTAATGATTGTAGACAGTTGATAAGTAATGGTAGAAGGGTTGATTATGATTTTGATAAGAATGAGTTGTGGAGTATAATGACTAGCCATAATCGTTTTCGTGGAGGTCATTATTCTTATACTGATATACATAGAGCTGAGCTTAGGGTAATCCATAGATTCATTTCCAACTCTATTACACAAAGGGGTAGAAATAAAGATAAAGTGACTGAAGATGATTTATTTTATCTGATGTGTATTAGAGACCCACAGAGCTTTATAAATATTCCTTATTGTGTGGGCTATTATTTGTCGGATATGATAAAGGGAATGCGAAACAATAGTATTATAGGAGGTGGTATTTTTGTGACTTTAATTGCCGAGTACCTCGGTGTGGATATTACTCGGGGAAGGGAGTTAGTACAAGTACCCATTCCTCGTGATCGGATTGATATGCGGGTATATGCTGGTGCAAAGGTTTTGTTGAAAAGAAATAATGTTGCACTTCCATATCAAGGGAATCATCCACAGGTAGAAAGAGGTCAACAACAAGGTAATGTGGGAGGAGGAAACCAAATGACCGATATACAAAGAATAATATCCCAAACTGAATACCAACGGGCTATGCAACAAGAGTATCAGGCTTGGCAATATCATCAAGAATATATCAAAGCCTATTTAGCCTCCCAAGGTAGGACCTACATTCCTACTGAGCCAGTCCATTTTTCTCCGTGGACCGAGGACACGAGACCACCTTTTCCTACCTATGACCCATTTCAAGCATATCAAGATAGATACAATGAACCATGGAACCCCTACTGGTTTCAGAATCAACCGTAGTTTACTTAGTCTTATTTATCTTATTTATTTGTAATGTTGCTATATTTAATACTTATGTTGGTATTGTATTAGTTTTTATAATTTTCTAACTTTTTTTATTATATTTTAATAATTTTTGAATGTGGGTTAATATACCAAACTTCAAAAATATGTATATATGTTTGCAGTTTATCTTATGTACACAACAGGGTAAAACAATGCATTTTCAAAAACTGGCATTAAGTTCAGCAAAAGCTACTAATTTTGATGACAAGATGCAAAATAAATGTGATGAAACAACAAACGAAATGAACAAATGATGTGCACCATTTATCATTCAACAAACAAACGCCAATATGTTTGGAAACTTTGGTAAAATTTAATCATTTTTCTACGCTAATCACCCTCAATAATTTAAATTGTTACAGATTTCTTGCAAATGAGGGCATTGCAAGATCTTAAGTGTGGGAAGGGGTTAAATTCTTTCGGATTTTTAAATTTCTTTTTTTTACACTTGGTTACCATTAAAAATACTAGTAACGCAGTAGTTGTATTAGAATCTAGTGCTCTCTGATAATAAAGAACAGCCATAGTCTTATATACTGACTACCCAATTCTAGTAAAAAATTTTAAAATTTTCAAATAAATGAATTCAAAATCATGTTTATACATATTTATGAACGATAAAACTAGGTGTTAACACCGAAATTATTGTTACCTCAGAAAGGACATAAATTGAGAAACAACCCAAAATGTTAGAATTCATTTAAAATGGAACAGAGGACAATAAAAAAGAAAATAAAAGCCAAGTGTGAGAAAATTTACCAAGTTATTTAAAACATATATCACATATTTTTGTACAAATAACTGAAGATACTTTTGCTTTGGACTAATCTAAACAGTTTTACCCAATTTACTGTAATATATTTGAAAGAAAAGATGGATCTACACGATGAATCAATTCCATCATTAAAAGGAATGTAAAGTCTTTCGAAAATGAAACGCGCTTCTTGATTTAGGTCATGAAGTTGTCGTCCAGACCAGCTGTAGGTTGACGAAATATCTAGAAAAGTCATCTCTAAAATTAGCAGGAAATTCACGGACCTCAGCATCAAACAGGGTCGCCATGTGGTCAGACTTATCCTAACCATGAGAGGATCTGTCTCGTAAAATGGGGAGGGCGTCGTGCAAATTAGCTTGATAAGACTAATGAATCAGACCTCCAGAAAGGATAATCTCCTAAAAGATTAAAAATCAGCTTTTAAGCCTGATATTACTCAATCCTTAAGATTGACCTTAAAGATTGAGAATTACAAACTCATGGAATTCGATGATATCTAAACTCGAGCTTGAACGAGAAAATATTTTGATCAAAATTACAAACTGATTTGTTTTCTGAAAACCCTATTTTTAATGCGTTCATTACCATTGAGCGTAAAATCCTAGGAATTCACTTGGAATTCATTAGGTCACCTGAACCAAATCGTGTGTCAATCGTAAGAACGGTGGTTGCATAGTATGGTCGAAGACAGGACCGTGTGCCAGACCGAAAAACTATAGGGTGAGCTTTACTATTGCTCCTACAAAGGATAGTAATTGCATCCGACACGTTACAGACCATAATTAAAAGCATGTCACGGGACATTGCCTTAACAGTTGCTTGTTCAACGCTTTTCTTTACAACCGGATGGTAGTTTTCCGAAAGGTAATATACGGAGAAAGTATATTGGACGTGTTGCTTTCCTAATACACGGTTAGCAAGTGGGTGACACAAAACCGCAAGTTTTGAGCTAAAATTTTCAAATATGAAACCCACCAAACCCACAAAAAGTTTTTGCAAACACCGGTGAAGGGTTATCCCGGAAAACTTATCTAGGGTAAAAGCTAGATTTAATTTTCAAAATATCAAATGTTTTCATAAAGATCCAATTTCATAAAGGATCTAAATTTTTATAGTCATGTGGGACTGTAAACAACGTCGTTACTACCATTGTTTATACCGCCGTATAGAAATCACTGATGTACAAAGTGTGAAGAATAAAGAAGTGATTCTAGTATTTTTATTTCAAGACTATATTGCTTGAGGAAAAGCAACGCTCAAGTGTGGGAATATTTGATAATGCTAAAAACGAACACATAATTCATAGCATTATTCTTCAAGAAAGACAAGCTTTTAGTTGCAATTGTTCTATTTACAAGTGATATTCGTTTAAATATTAAAAGGTGAAGACAAAAGGCAGATTCGATGATTTAAAGACGCAAACGACCAAAAAGCTCAAAAGTACAAAGTACGATCCAAGAGGTTCAATTTATTGATGAGAAGCGTCTAGAAATGACAAAAGTACAAGTTACAAAACGAAAAGTACAAGATATTAAATTGTACGCAAGGACGTTCGAAAATCCGAAACCGGGACCTAAGTCAACTTTCAATGCACGACGCAACGGAGCGAAAATTACAAGTCAACTATGCATATAAATATAATATAATATATAAATAATTCATAAAATTATATATATATATTATATTTATTTATTAAAAAATCCGTCGGCAAGCTAGGAGCCAAACTTGGATGAGCTGTAAACCACTACTCTGCGATCGCGGAGATGTGAAGGAGAAACCCGTCGAGATCGTGGAGCACACCAAAATTGAAATGGGGCGTATAAAAGGCAACGCATTTGATCGATATTTTACACTTCTTTTTCTTTTCATCATACGTAAAGATATATATATATATATATATATATATATATATATATATATATATATATATATATATATATATATATATATATATATATATTATAATTTTAATTTTAATTTTAATTTTAATTCTAATAATAAGGGTATGTTAGCGAATGTTGTAAGGGTGTAAGTCGAAATTCTGTCCGTGTAACGCTACGCTATTTTTAATCACTGTAAGTTATGGTTAATGTTATTTTTAATTTAATGTCTCGTAGCTAAGTTATTATTATGCTTATTTAAGACGAAGTAATCATGATGTTGGGCTAAAAATATTAAGATTGGGTCATTGGACTTTGTACCATAATTGGGGTTTGGATAAAAGAACGACACTTGTGGAAATTAGACTATGGGCTATTAATGGGCTTTATATTAACTAAATGATACCTCGTTAATTTAATATATAGACTCATAATTTGACGTATTTATATATAACCACATACGCTTGACTGGGTACGGTGGGCGGGATATCTATAAATACCAATAATTGTTCATTTTACCAGACACGGAATTGGATTAATAGTTAATAGACTTGTTGAAACAGGGGTAGATTACATTCAAGGGTAATTGGCGTAATTGTTAACAAAGTAGTAAAACCTTGATTTACACGCAGTCGATAACCTGGTGTATTCATTAAACAAAGTATTAAGACCTTGTTACAATTCGAATCCCCAATTAGTTGGAATATTTGACTTCAGGAATAAGAATAATTTGACGAAGGCTTTCGTACTTTATATTTATGACTGATGGACTATTATGGACAAATCCGTATGGACATATTAAATAATCCAGGACAAAGAACAATTAACCCATGGGAACAAACTAAAAATCAACACGTCAAACATCATGATTACGGAAGTTTAAATAAGCATAATTCTTTTATTTCATATTTAATTGCACTTTTAATTATCACACTTTCATTTATTGTTATTGTATTTAATTGCACTTTTAATTATCATACTCTTTAATTATCGCAATTTTATTTTATCGCACTTTTATTTATCGCAATTTCATTATCGTTATTTACTTTAAGCTTTAAATTAAGTTATATTTATTTTTAATATTTTACATTAGGTTTTAACTGCGACTAAAGTTTTAAAAATTGATAAACCGGTCATTAAACGGTAAAAAACCCCTTTTATAATAATAATATCACTTATATATATATATTTGTATTTTTATAGATTTAAAACTAATATAGCGTTAAGCTTGTTTAAGAGTTCCCTGTGGACGAACCGGACTTACTAAAAACTACACTACTGTACGATTAGGTACACTGCCTATAAGTGTTGTAGCAAGGTTTAGGTATATCCTTTCTATAAGTAAATAAATATCTTGTGTAAAATTGTATCGTATTTAATAGTATTTCGTTGTAAAAATAATACTATTTAATATACACCGCGCATAACATCACCATCCCATAATCACATCATTTTGCACACACACATACAATTTCATTTCCAATTTTCTTTCAAGTTAATTCACTCCCTAATCTCTCTTCATGTACCTACTCAAGAACGTATCAATATAGTCATCTAATTTCAAGGAGATTACTTCCAATCTTTCAATCCCACTCCACCACTCTTTTGATTCCAAGATTTTTCTTATCTTTTCCAGTAGCTTTATCCAAGTAACCTGAGGTAGTAACCTTATTCATAATCTTATTCGATTCATATTTATATAGCTATCTTATTTTGAGTTATAAATTATAACAACAAGAACATAGTTTGAATGATTTCAAACTTGTTCGCAAACTAAATAGATCCTTCTAACTTGACTTTTAAAATACTTCAAGACCTGTAATATATCATAATGATATGCTAACTTAACAAGATACAACTTGTTTTTACAAAGAACACCTTAAAACAAAATCGGGTATCCGAAGCTAGTTTAGCTACGAAATTAATTGGAGTAAAACTAAACTAATCATATTTTTGCTAATTAATATGATATTTTATATATATTTACTTATGATTTGATTTTATATATTTCAGGACCACCCGTAAACAACACGAGAAGATTAATCATAAGAGCTCATGATTGTACGCAACACGTCATTTGACAACACGGTACTTTATGTACGCAACACGTCATTTGAAAACATGGTACCATGGGTCAAGATTAATTCTGATCAATACGAATACGATGGGGTCTTTATTTATTTTATTGAGAAACTAATTGTGGACCATTAACAACAGACTGCTAACTACGGACTAAGAAAATATTAAAAGTATTATAAGTATATATATATATATATATATATATATATATATATATATATATATATATATATATATATATATATATATATATATATAACGATTACTTGAAAAGAAAATATGTTGATATATTATATATATGGTTAGGTTCGTGATATCTATCGGAGACCAAGTCGTGTTAAATACCTTCAAGGCAAAAGTGAGTATATAGTCCCACTTTTAAACTCTAAATATTTCGGGATGAGAATACATACATTTTATGATTTACGTTATGGATACAAGTGATTAAAAATATATATTCTACATTGAGTTGTACCACTGGCATACTTCCTGGTAACTTGGTAACTACTATTTACATGAGGTATTGTAAACGTGAATCCTGTTGATAGATCTATCGGGCCTGACAACCCCAACCAGACTGGACGACCAGTATTCAACGGTTGCACAGTACTTCATTTTGGTGACTACACTTGGTACGGTGTAGTAAGATTTCATAATAAAGGGAATATGCGACGTTGATTAAATGTTAAGTATGGTTATCAAGTGCTCAACAACTTAGAATATTTTTATTAAAACGTTTATATATGAAATCTTGTGGTCTATATTTATAACGCTGCCGGCATTAAACCTATATCTCACCAACTTTATGTTGACGTTTTAAGCATGTTTATTCTCAGGTGATAACTAAAAGCTTCCGCTGCAACATGTTGAATTTAAGCAACATCTTGAGTATGCATATTTGTGTCAAAAATAAAACTGCATATCGGAGAAGTTGTAATGTAAAATACGTTGGAAATCGTGTTGTTATCATCACATGTAAAGTTTGTAAGGCTAAGATTATCGCTAAACGATAATCATTATTATGTTGTTTAAACTTTGTATTTTTAATAAAAGTTATGGTTTGTATTGTAAAAACGAATGCAGTTTTCTTTGAAAAATGTCGCATATAGAGGTCAATACCTCGCGATGAAATCATATGTTATTATATTTGTCCTTATGGTTTAGGACGGGTTATGACACAAATGATTTAGGGTTAAGATGAAGATGGTGAAGTTAGGTATAGAGAGAGAGGAAATGAATTTTCTGGAAACATCACAAAAAGAGGTGGTCAAGGCTTATATATGTGTGTTAAACACAATACCCCATCATACATGGGTATTTATCAGTTATCTGATATCTTTCGTACCTCAATAGGCGGCCCTAACGGAGTCTAAATTAAATAAGCAAACCTGTTCTGTGACCCTTGTCACAAACTAGTCTTAACCAAGTAATAAAATAACAATAAATATTAACTTAAAATAAAAGCATATAAAACACATAATAAAATCCTAAGGGCAAAATAGTCCACTTACAACTAGCCCAGGTTTCAGTCTGTTACAAATCCATCCCTTAAAGAGATTCCATCCTCGGAATCTGGTCTTGGTCAAACAAACGAGGGTAGCGAGTTCTCATCAACTCTTCTGTCTCCCACGTAAGATTAGAACCCAAACTGTGTTTCCATTCAATCAACACCATCGGTATCTCTTTATTTCTCAACTTAGTCATCTTTTGGTCAACTACACGGACCGGCTCTTCCACCAATTTCTTATTCAAATCGACCCTTAAATCTTCTAAAGGAAGGAGTTGCATTTCATCATCGACTTTACACTTACGAAGATAACACACGTTAAATGTATTATGAATACCGGCTAACTCTGGCGGAAGATCTAACACCACAGTCTGATCATTCAACACTTCACTGATCGGAAATGGACCAATAAATCTTGGTGCTAACTTACCACGTTTACCGAATCTGATAACCCCTTTCCACGGCGAAACTTTTAGATACACTCGTTCACCCACACTAAAGGTTACAGGACGTCTATGCGAATCAGCATACATTTTCTGTCTGTCTCTAGCGGCTTTCAACTTTTCTCGCGTAATTGCAACTTTTTCGGCTGTCATTTGAACAATTTCGGGACCTGCAAACTGTTTCTCCCCGGCTTCTAACCAACAAGTCGGAGTTCTGCAACGACGACCGTACAACATTTCATAGGGCGGCATCCCTATACTCGAATGATATGAATTATTATACGCGAATTCAACCAACGGTAAATGTGTATCTCACGAACCACCGTATTCTAACACACAAGCCCTTAACATATCCTCCAAAGTTTATATCATTCTTTCACTCTGACCATCTGTCTGTGGATGATAAGCTGTACTTAAATTCACACGCGTACCCAAATTCTGTTGAAGACTATTCCAAAAATTCGACACAAATCTGGAATCTCTGTCTGAAACGATCGATAACGGTACATCATGTCGACTAACTATTTCTTTCACATACAATTCAGCTAACTCACTTAACGAAGCTGTTTCACGGGTAGCACGAAAATGAGCACTTTTAGTTAGACGATCCACTATTACCCAAATCATATCGTGTCGTTTCTGAGTTCTTGGTAGTTTGGTTACAAAATCCATCGTTATAAGTTCCCATTTCCACTCTGGAATCTGTAACTGACGTAACGAACCATAAGGTTTCTGGTGTTTTGCCTTCACTTAAGCACAAATATGATACTTTTCGACATATCGAGCGATATCTGTTTTCATTGTCGGCCACCAATACACTGTTTTCAAATCATGATACATCTTATTACTACCCGAATGTACTGTCAATCTGGATTTGTGAGCTTCTGTCATAATTAAATCCCTCAAATCTCCAAGCTTAGGCACCCAAATACGATTATTTAAAGTCTTTAGTCCACGTGAGTCATCAATTAGGTCTAATTTTCGTTTGATCATTTGTTCAGATTTAATATGTTCATCCTCCAAAGCACAGGCCTGAACTGTTCTTAAGCTGTTAATCAAATCTGAAGTTATATTTAAAAGAAGAAATTTCACATTTTCACTTGGCTTTTTACGACTTAGCGCATCTGCAACCACATTTGCCTTATCCGGATGATATTTAATTTCACAATCATAATCCTTGATCAACTCTTGCCACCGTCTTTGACGCATATTCAATTCTTTCTGTGAGAAGATATATTGCAAACTCTTATGATCTGTACAAATAACACAATGGGTTCCATACAAATAGTGTCTCCACAGTTTCAAAGCAAACACTACCGCAGCCATTTCAAGATCATGCACTGGATAATTCTTCTCATGAACTTTCAACTGTCGCGAGGCGTAGGCGATTACTTTATCTCTCTGCATTAAGACACAACCCAACCCAGCAAATGACGCATCACAGTATACCACGAAGTCGTCTGAACCTTCTGGTAAAGCTAACACTGGTGCCTGACACAGTAGCTGTTTCAAAATTTGAAAAGCTTTTTCCTGTTGATCAGTCCATCGAAAGGCTACATCTTTACGAGTCAACTTAGTCAACGGACCCGCTATTTTAGAAAAATCTTTGATAAACCTGCGATAATAACCAGCCAATCCCAGAAAACTCTTAATCTCAGTCGGAGTCTTCGGAGAATTCCAATTCATTACCGCTTCTATCTTTATCTTATCAACCTTTATACCTTCAGCACAAATCACATGACCCAAAAACTGCACTTCACGTAACCAAAATTCACATTTCAAAAATGTTGCAAATAGCTGCTCAAGTTTCAGCAAATTCAAAACCTGTCTCAGGTGTTCAGCATGTTCACTCTCTGTCTTTGAATACACTAGTATATCGTCTATGAACACAATCACAAACTTATCTAAGAACAGACGACACACTCTTTTTATTAAATCCATGAAGACTGTTGGCGCATTCGTCAACCCAAACGGCATGACAAGAAATTCATAATGACCATACCTAGTTCGGAACGCTGTTTTCGGTATATCTGATTCAGCAACACGAACCTGATGATACCCGGATTGTAAATCTATCTTGGAAAAGAATGAAGCACCCTGTAACTGATCGAACAAATCGTCTATTCGAGGTAATGGATACTTATTTTTCACTGTTCTTTTGTTCAATTCACGATAATCAATACACATACGCATTGACCCATCTTTCTTTTTAACAAACAATACCGGAGCACCCCACGGTGAAGAACTCGGTCGGATAAACCCACGATCTAATAACTCTTGAATCTATGACATCATTTCACGGATTTCAGATGGTGCTAATCGGTATGGAGCTTTTGCAACTGGAGTTGTTCAAGGAACCAACTCAATCTTATATTCGACTTCCCTTACCGGCGGCAGACCTGGTAACTCATCTGGGAACATTTCTGGAAATTATGATACTACGGGAATATCGGCCATTGTTTTCTTTTCTTTCTTCATATCAATCACATATGCAAGAAATGATTCACAACCCTTTGCCATCGACTTCTTCGCTTTTATCATGGTTATCAACAGAAAATTATACCCGCCCCGCTCCCCTCGGGCCACAACACGGGTTCCATCGGTCGAACGAAAGGTAATCATTTTCCTATCACACTTAATATTATCCCTAAGCGAGCTCAGCCAATCCATTCCTAATACTACATCAAAACTAGAAATAGGTAACACTAAACAAGTCACCGGAAAAGACTTCCCTTCAATTTCTATACAAACCCCAGACACATATGTTGTGACGGGTGTGATCTTACCATCGGCTACTTCTACACTAACCGGCTTGGGTAACACAGTAACTGGTAATTTCAACTTAGCACAGAAATCTAGGGACATAAAACATCTATTGGCACCACAATTAAACAATACACGATCAGGTATTGAGTTGATTAGAAACATACCGGTGATCACTTCGTCGGTTGCCACGGCATTCTCAACCGACATCTGAAAAGCTCTACCCTCTGCTGTTGGAGGGTTCTTCCTCTTTTGCCCACTCGAGGCAGTTGACCCTCCGGCTGATGCCGAACGCGCCCCTGACCCTGCCCCCGAACTACCACTCTTCGACGGACAACTAACTGCACGATGCCCTGGTTTGTGACAACTCCAACACACACTATTCGGATACGGGCATGCTGAAGACTCATGCCCAACAACACCACACTTTAAGCATCTTCTTGTAGCCTCAGAACACTGACCACTGTGAGAAGATCGACACGTGTGACACCAATTCCCTTTACCTGATCCAGACCCAGTACTACTCTGACCACTTTTACCCTTCGATTTAAACCTACTAGACTTCTTGGATTTAGACCCTGATTGACCAGATATTTGCCCACCTTGTTGTAGCACATTACCAAACATTCTATTTCTGGCGGCCTGCACATCACTTTCGACCATCTTAGCCATCACAACAGCTTGAGACAATGACGTAGCTGTTCTAACAAAAGTACGGTACTCTGGCAGAATGATATTAACAAAATGCTGTATACGAGATGCTTCGTCTGGCACCCACTGTTGTACAAACCTCAGTTTATCCATATATTTCTCTACTACCTCGCCGATCGTCATTTGAGGTGTCATCTTCATTTCAAGAAATTCAGTCTTGATTCGATTCATATCAAATGGATTACAATACTATTCACACACCTTCCCATGAAACTGCTCCCACGTGATTATACTCACTTGCTCTTTTGGTATACTGGATATCAAGGAATCCCACCAAATCATCGCCCTATGTAACGACCCGGAAATTTCCGACCAAATTTAAACCCTAATCTCTATATGTTTCCGACACGATAAGCAAAATCTGTGATGTTAAGTCTAGAAAGTTTGAAATCTATATTCGGATAATTAATTACCCTTTGACCATGCCTGACGATTCACGAACAATTGTGTATAGCAAATATGTATATAAATATATAATAAATTGAATTAAAAGAATACCTTTAGTTAATTAGAATTAATTAAGTAAAATAGTAAACATAACAAGAATGAATTATCAAAATGAACAAATATAGATGATTTTTAATAATTATGATTATATGTTAATATATAAAATATATAATTATAATTTAGAAATATATCTATATTATCATTTCTTTTATAATTACCAAAATATGTATCTATATTATTAATATTATTATATAAAAGTGAAAATATAAATTATTAATTGTATTATTATTCGACATTATCATTAACAATTATTAGGTATTAATATTATTATTATAAGATATATACAAATTATTACTATCATTAAAGTTATTATTATTATTATTATTATTATCTATTTATAGATTTTTTTTTTATAAAATTAGTTTTATATATATATATAAATATATGAATATAAATCAAATATAAATATATTTTATTATTATCAGTAATTATAATATTATTATTAATATAAATATACTTATATTTACAGAAATTTAAAATAAATAAAAAAAAAACAGATAAAACGTGTACTGCATTTTAGGTCTTTATCAGTTCCAATTTTTTCTAACGGTTCACTGTATCCTCGTGAGTACCTGTCGACCCTAGCCTCTTCATAAAAACCGAGTACATGTATTTGTGAGAAAATCATTCACTTACATACAAAAACACTGAATCAGATATGTACAGCGAATTGGGAATTTAGCAGATAAAAATAAAACAACCTCTGTTCCTTATTTGATTCGGGCAAAACAAGAGTTAGCATTTAATTTCAAAATTCGTTAATGAGGTCTTGTTAGGATTCATCCAATGAAACTTTCTGCAAAGTTTCGTAGATCAATTCATACTAGTGAGGTTTAATTTTCGAAGTCAAGGAAAGTCAAAAGTTTTGTTCTTTGTAAAATCCGATTTAACTCTAAGGTTTTAGATTAAGTTGAAGGTTCAGAAAGTTCATGGAAACGATTTATAACATATTCTGTGTAGTAAGTTTTTCCTGAAACAATCTCAAACTAAAAATCGAAATTTGAGTTAAAAGAATGCTCTTCGACACTGTTACAGTTTTTTTTATATATATATATTTTTTTGTTTGTTCCGTTTTAATCAATTTCAAATACAGCCAGTCGATTTATGATCAGTTTATTAAATTTTAAACGACCTATTAGACTGCTTTGTAAAGGTTATGTGTTATGCTCGAATCTGGGTTTCATGGGAAGAAGATGAAACAGTTTAAACGAATATACCAGATATATAAATATTTGTGGGAGTTTTCAATCAGAAAAGTGTAAACGGGTCGATGGCTATGGAGGTGTTCGGGTATCCAAGAGGTCACGGGTTCGAGTCCCTCTTGGAGCATTATTTTTTTTAAAGCCATTTGTTATTGGAGGTAGTCAAATTTTATTATTATTCATAATATTATTTTCATTATTATTATTATTATTATTATTGTTATTATTATTATTAGGATATGTATTAAAAAGATTAGAATTATTACTATTATTATTATGAAAATAATGAAAGATATTATTATTTTCAATAATATCATTTTATAAATATTAGTACTATCAAAATATTTATAATTATTAACATCTTTACTTTTAAAATCTATCATTAAAATTGGAAATATCATCGAAATTGATATTTTTATTAATTTGTTATCATTATTAAAGTTATTATTTTTATTAACTTCGTATTATTACAATATTCAATAGTTACAAACGGAAGATACATTTATATAAAAAAAAAGATATTTATTACCAGTTATATTAATATTATGTAATATTATGCTTCAACTAATATAATATTATAACGATAAATATGTATCATAACAAAATATATAATTGTTCGATTACCATTACATGAATTAATATACTTGATTGAATAATAGGTTCGTGAATCCGAGGCCAACCTTATAATTGACCAATGATGTCATATGTATTTTTACTACAAAATACAGTATGGTGAGTATATAGATCCCTTTTTGAACTTTAAATATTTTTGGGATGAGAATACATGCGCTATTTTTTATAAATGATTTACGTTATGGACACAAGTGACTAAAATTACGTTCTACATGGGTTTGAATCAAAAATCCCCTAGCTTGGTAACTTTAACTATTGGTTTATGAACTGGTAGGCGCGAATCCTAAAGATAGATCTATCGGGTTTTACACCCCCACCCAGATGTTGTTCTAGTAAACTAGAAGAACGGGTGTTTAGTACTTTGAGGTTAACGGAACGCACTTGATTCGGTGCACATATTATTATAACTCAGGGGTACACACTCTTGTTAAGGCTAGTTACCGGGTGCCCACTGCTTGGAATGCTTTTCATACACTTGCGAGTGTATTATGTTTATAAATATGAAATCTTGTGGTCCATAGTTATAACGCTGCTAGCATCAAACCTATATATCTCACCAACTTTATGTTGACTTTTTAAAGCATGTTATTCTCAGGTACGAATTAAGTCTTCCGTTGTGCATTTGCTTATACTAAAGACATTACTTGGAGTCGATCATCGCAATGGGACCAACTGTTGAAGACTTCGTCCGGATGGATTAGGACCGGTCCTTTCAGTTGGTATCAGAGCGTTGGTCATAGCGAACTAGGTCTTGCATTAGTGTGTCTAACTGTTAGTTGTTTAGATGCATTAGTGGGTCTGGACTTTGACCGTGTCTGCATGTCAAAAGTTTTACTTATCATTTCTAGTCGGAAATCATCTGCCTATCGTCCTTAGAAAATTGTCTGCCTATCATTCTCGAGTCTAGACACGTTCTACTGCATTTAGTGCATCGATAGTGTATAGACGAAATTCATATCTTAGTGTATCTGATAATTCCTATCTTAGCGCATCTGTAGACTTGCTGGTCATATGCCGTAAGTTCCTTTGTAGGCTATGAAATCTTTAGTATTATAGATATTCTATGTAGTTAGAATATCATCCTATATTTGAGAATCATTTCACATCGAAGATCCTTCTCATTCACCAAATTGCCCTCTTGGCAATGAACCAGAATCACTTACCGGCGAACCTGTTCGAGAAACCATTTTCTCCCTTATCTCTAGAGTATCTCGTCACGATTATATATTATCCCATATTTCAAATCTTGTTCATTCGCTCGCTCCAACCGCCAATCATCTCGGTGTACAAGCAGGAGTTAACGAACTACGCGCTCGTGTGACGGCTTTGGAGAATATGGTGCGAATGTTGTAAACACCAGCAGCAGCACCAGCAGCATAATCAGCACCACCATCATCAACGTCAACGGTATCCTTATTATCCCCAAATCACAACCGCGTCGTAAATCTCCACGTCACAAACTATACCTCAAGCATAATCACCGTTCTACGTATTGTTTTATCTACATAATTTTCGTTCTACATAACGTTCTACATTGGTTACCATCACTTTACATAACATTCTACATCAATTATCTCCGTTCGATATGACGATTATTTAATTTCTAAAGTTAGAAATTATGTAGTCTGGTATTAACGATAAATCAAATGAGTTTAATATCTTATTGACTCATTAAATCCATAATTGCATCTGAAGAAAATATATATGCAAGTATATTTTCATAAAGATTGTAATTAAAAACTCTTCCGTACAAACTGTTAATGATGAAAATATTTTAACGGGTGGGTAGTACCCAAGGAATATTTAAAATTCACATTAACAAGTTACACTGTACATTCTTCGAATCTGATTCAACGGTCATTTACTATCCTACTTACAATCACCGATATACGTATCAATTCATCACAGAATAACCATTTCCATTCAAATTTCATATTTGAATTTTTACCTATCCGAATCCAACAAGTGGCATAAAGAAGAAAACATTAGACAAAATAAAATTTGTTAGAAACAGACGAATTAACTAAATTGAAATATTGTTAGGAATCCACGCTAACTGTTCCGGCTAACTGTTCCCAGCTAACTGATTAACATTTAATTTATCGCAATTTACATTCTCGCAATTTTATTTATTGTTATTTAATTTCCGCACTTTAAATAACGGGACACGTATACAAGGTTTCGACCTATCATATTGACCCATCTATATATATATATTTCGGAACAACCGTAGACACTCTATATGCGAAGGTGGGAGTTGGCTATACAGGGTCGGAGTTAATTCCAAAATATATATATACTTTGAGTTGTGATCGACACCGAGACCGGTACATGGGTCACGATACGTATTAAGTAATTCGAATATTATATATATCTAATTTATATATGAATCTATTGAACCATTGGACAATCAGACTATTAGACTGCTAATTTTGGACAATTAAAATGAATTAAAATGTTGATTATAACATATGAAACTAAATAATTCTTCAAGCTTGCCACTTGATTTTATCCTAAACCTCATTTGTACCTCGACAATTACTATTCGCGTTCAAATCTTTCATGATTCTTGAAAACACCTCGATCGAGAAGTTGAACCAGCCGCATCTCGTCTATGGAAGAAAGATTCATGCATACAGTTATGCACCTGAAAAACTTTCGAAACCGAAGTTATAGTTAAAACCTATCCGTGTCGAATTCCTTATCATTCATTAGCAAAAACAACCATACGATTCCTTTTCAAGAAGCTAATTTTGTCACAGCTCCACTTCGACTTCTCAGTGAGACTACTCCTATTATAACCTCAATATTTATACCTTGTCCTATCGCCGTCGTTACCGGAGAATCTTTTACATTTCACAACATCATCAGCAAATGTACCAGCAACTCGTTATCTCTTTGGCGAAATCCGCAATCAGTATTTTGAAAATCTCGCAGAACTTCTTCAGTGATACCTACAACGTTTATCTCTAAGAATTTTATACTTCAAATGTGAAGTTTCTGAAAAACACCCTGAACTGTGAAGTAGTTCTTGAAATGCTGATGAAGCAGCAACAACTGTAAACGACTTTAACAGTCAAAAGTATGACAATAAAGTACAGTGAGTTGGTAAAGCTCATAAAAAGAGAAGGAAAATGGATTGAGCAAAGTATGAAAGAGGTTGTGAATAAATCACAAAGAATGGAACCTGTCTTCAAAGAATTCAAACGATTCAGTGCCTGCTGAAATCATTAGTAAGAACCCTACTTCTGATTCTAAATCTTTCCAGATGATATTCTTCATCATCATCTTATCTTCGATATTATAAGGTATCTTCATATCTTCCGTTATAAATACTCTTCATATTTCTGGAGATATTTTCACAACTATTCCTATCTGAGATTATGTATCTCTCCGTAATATCTGCGTTAAACATAAAAGAAACTGTGTTAGTTTCTAAATTCTGAAATCTCCGAGTTCAAAATATGAATGTTTTGAAGTAGTGTTGGGAATTGATGCATGAATTAGTATAATATAATGAAACTTGATCAACTTCATTATATTACAGTAAGTCATGTTAAGTTTCTAATAGAATGTGATGATTCACAGTACCATCATCATATGCCATGTTACACGGCTCTTACATTCTATCCAATTCCAAAACATATTAAGAACAAATCATCTTGATAGTTCTATTTTCCTGGATATTCTGGTAATTTAACAAATCAAAATCGTGCCATTACCATTTCTTTCTGAGAACATTAGTCATGTTCATTCCAAATCTTATACCTACGAATTCCGAACTATTGCTCGCGTGACTCAAGGACGGGAAGAAGAAACGAAGGGAGTAGTTTTATAGTGAAATATCCGACAAAGAAATCGAAACAGATTACCGCATTAAATCAAAGGAGATTCTGTTTTCTGAATCGCTGAAGAACCAAATCCTATTACGTAAGATTTCCTTTCATTCCAAAAATTCTGAAAATCAATCTTAAATCACGTCATCGGTTAAAACAATTTCATATTCACTCACTTCATTCTTTTGTGATAGTTTCACTCGTGCGCTTCACATGATCGAATCGTTTTATCCATATCTTCCGATAATGATAAAACTCTATTATTACCTCATATTCATCATGAAAACATTACTATTGTTATTTATGACAACCTCTACTAAATTTCGGGGACGAAATTTCTTTAACGGGTGGGTACTGTAACGACCCGGAAATTTCCGACCAAATTTAAACCCTAATCTCTATATGTTTCCGACACGATAAGCAAAATCTGTGATGTTAAGTCTAGAAAGTTTGAAATCTATATTCGGATAATTAATTACCCTTTGACCATGCCTGACGATTCACGAACAATTGTGTATAGCAAATATGTATATAAATATATAATAAATTGAATTAAAAGAATACCTTTAGTTAATTAGAATTAATTAAGTAAAATAGTAAACATAACAAGAATGAATTATCAAAATGAACAAATATAGATGATTTTTAATAATTATGATTATATGTTAATATATAAAATATATAATTATAATTTAGAAATATATCTATATTATCATTTCTTTTATAATTACCAAAATATGTATCTATATTATTAATATTATTATATAAAAGTGAAAACATAAATTATTAATTGTATTATTATTCGACATTATCATTAACAATTATTAGGTATTAATATTATTATTATAAGATATAACAAATTATTACTATCATTAAAGTTATTATTATTATTATTATTATCTATTTATAGATTTTTTTTTATAAAATTAGTTTTATATATATATATAAATATATGAATATAAATCAAATATAAATATATTTTATTATTATCAGTAATTATAATATTATTATTAATATAAATATACTTATATTTACAGAAATTTAAAATAAATATAAAAAAAACAGATAAAACGTGTACTGCATTTTAGGTCTTTATCAGTTCCAATTTTTTCTAACGGTTCACTGTATCCTCGTGAGTACCTGTCGACCCTAGCCTCTTCATAAAAACCGAGTACATGTATTTGTGAGAAAATCATTCACTTACATACAAAAACACTGAATCAGATATGTACAGCGAATTGGGAATTTAGCAGATAAAAATAAAACAACCTCTGTTCCTTATTTGATTCGGGCAAAACAAGAGTTAGCATTTAATTTCAAAATTCGTTAATGAGGTCTTGTTAGGATTCATCCAATGAAACTTTCTGCAAAGTTTCGTAGATCAATTCATACTAGTGAGGTTTAATTTTCGAAGTCAAGGAAAGTCAAAAGTTTTGTTCTTTGTAAAATCCGATTTAACTCTAAGGTTTTAGATTAAGTTGAAGGTTCAGAAAGTTCATGGAAACGATTTATAACATATTCTGTGTAGTAAGTTTTTCCTGAAACAATCTCAAACTAAAAATCGAAATTTGAGTTAAAAGAATGCTCTTCGACACTGTTACAGTTTTTTTTATATATATATTTTTTTTTTGTTTGTTCCGTTTTAATCAATTTCAAATACAGCCAGTCGATTTATGATCAGTTTATTAAATTTTAAACGACCTATTAGACTGCTTTGTAAAGGTTATGTGTTATGCTCGAATCTGGGTTTCATGGGAAGAAGATGAAACAGTTTAAACGAATATACCAGATATATAAATATTTGTGGGAGTTTTCAATCAGAAAAGTGTAAACGGGTCGATGGCTATGGAGGTGTTCGGGTATCCAAGAGGTCACGGGTTCGAGTCCCTCTTGGAGCATTATTTTTTTAAAGCCATTTGTTATTGGAGGTAGTCAAATTTTATTATTATTCATAATATTATTTTCATTATTATTATTATTATTATTATTATTGTTATTATTATTATTAGGATATGTATTAAAAAGATTAGAATTATTACTATTATTATTATGAAAATAATGAAAGATATTATTATTTTCAATAATATCATTTTATAAATATTAGTACTATCAAAATATTTATAATTATTAACATCTTTACTTTTAAAATCTATCATTAAAATTGGAAATATCATCGAAATTGATATTTTTATTAATTTGTTATCATTATTAAAGTTATTATTTTTATTAACTTCGTATTATTACAATATTCAATAGTTACAAACGGAAGATACATTTATATAAAAAAAAAGATATTTATTACCAGTTATATTAATATTATGTAATATTATGCTTCAACTAATATAATATTATAACGATAAATATGTATCATAACAAAATATATAATTGTTCGATTACCATTACATGAATTAATATACTTGATTGAATAATAGGTTCGTGAATCCGAGGCCAACCTTATAATTGACCAATGATGTCATATGTATTTTTACTACAAAATACAGTATGGTGAGTATATAGATCCCTTTTTGAACTTTAAATATTTTTGGGATGAGAATACATGCGCTATTTTTTATAAATGATTTACGTTATGGACACAAGTGACTAAAATTACGTTCTACATGGGTTTGAATCAAAAATCCCCTAGCTTGGTAACTTTAACTATTGGTTTATGAACTGGTAGGCGCGAATCCTAAAGATAGATCTATCGGGTTTTACACCCCCACCCAGATGTTGTTCTAGTAAACTAGAAGAACGGGTGTTTAGTACTTCGAGGTTAACGGAACGCACTTGATTCGGTGCACATATTATTATAACTCAGGGGTACACACTCTTGTTAAGGCTAGTTACCGGGTGCCCACTGCTTGGAATGCTTTTTATACACTTGCGAGTGTATTATGTTTATAAATATGAAATCTTGTGGTCCATAGTTATAACGCTGCTAGCATCAAACCTATATATCTCACCAACTTTATGTTGACTTTTTAAAGCATGTTATTCTCAGGTACGAATTAAGTCTTCCGCTGTGCATTTGCTTATACTAAAGACATTACTTGGAGTCGATCATCGCAATGGGACCAACTGTTGAAGACTTCGTCCGGATGGATTAGGACCGGTCCTTTCACCCTACCTTTTAACAATCGACTAGCATATGTCACTTTCAGCTCGAGTTCACAATGGCACGCTTCAAATACCCTTTCAATTTCTCGCAACCAATTGAGAGTTACAGTCGGATCAGTACTTCTAGAGAACTCAGAGGGTTTGCAATCACGAAAGTTTTTATAAGTACACTTTTTGGGTGGTTGCATGTAAGGTTGTTGGAACATTTGCATTTGGTATGGATTCATCATCATGGGATTTTGGTAAGTAAAAGTGTATTGTGGTGGCATATAGTATTGGTTAAGTATTTGATTCTGATACTGGTTTTGGTGAGCATTAGGTATTGTTTGGGATTGCGCGGTTGGGAATCCAGGTGGTGTATCATCATTTCCAGAATGCCTCGCTAATTCAAGCTCATTAATTTTGTCTTCAGCCTCTTTTAGCTTGCTTTCTAACTGAAGGATGTAACTATTCTGATCATCATCAGACTCAACACCTCTCCTAGGCACGGTCTCGAGTCCCCAGTCTCCCTAGGCCCGAATGGTGCCATTCACACAGTGTACACATAATTCACATACAACATCAGGCAAACGATATTATTCTATCATGGCAATTCCTACACTATGCATGGTAAAAGAGTCAACTACAGTAGCATGATATGCTACTTAAACTCTATCTGTAGATAGACCCACTCACCGAATACCAGCAACTAGCTCAGATAATCTATCACTGAGCGGCTTCCTTATCCTTATCTCCTGAACATAAGGCAAATCAAGTTAGTTTCTGTCCGTTAACACAAAACAGCACAATACAGAAAATCAATCACAAAAAGCGCCGCTAAAAGTCCACCTAACACTTATGCATTTTCAAAATTTACATCCTGAAAATCATAAAAACACGCGGACAGCATAACGGCTATAAATCAACACTTAGTAAAAATTTCACTGCCAAAGACCATCGGTCGATGGTCCCATCCATCGGCCGATCGTCAACACACCATCGATCGATGGTCTTCCCTAATCGGTCGATCGTCAGAATTACATCCGCTGGTCAGAAGTCATATACTATCAGTCGATGGTCTGTCTACCGGCCGATCGTCCCTCACCATCGGTCGATGGTCAACGACCATCGGCCGAAGGTAGTTCATCAGCTGCAACAGCAGCAAAGTGACGGGTTTCAACCCAAAATCACCAAATCTCGACTTTAGACACGTTTTTGACCTCAAAACTGAACACAACTCGTACACTAAACTTTTTGGAACATAAACCCACAACATTCAAACACAAACAACATCAATTTCTACTAATTTGACACAAAACCCCATTTTAACAAAAACTAACTTAAAAACCCAATTAATCACAGATTTGATCATAAAATTCTACAAAGCTTACCTTGTTAGAATCACAATGACACAAGGAACATTTTGACACCAAAATCAAGCTTCCATTCGAGATCAAATGATTTAGGGTTAAGATGAAGATGGTGAAGTTAGGTATAGAGAGAGAGGAAATGAATTTTCTTGAAACATCACAAAAAGAGCTGGTCAAGGCTTATATATATGTGTTAAACACAATACCCCATCATACACGGGTATTTATCAGTTATCTGATATCTTTTGTACCTCGTTAGGCGGCCCTAACGGAGTCCAAATTAAATAAGCAAACCTGTTTTGTGACCCTTGTCACAAACTGGTCTTAACCAAATAATAAAATAACAATAAACATTAACTTAAAATAAAAGCATATAAAACACCTAATAAAATCCTAAGGGCAAAATAGTCCACTTACAACTAGCCCAAGTTTCAGTCTGTTACAAGATTCGAGTGTGACTTCATTTGAGCTTGTGCTGGTTGTGTTGCTGGTTACATTACCCAGCTCACCCGCATCAACGGGACTTGCTTAATAGTTTTAAGAAGCACTACAAGAAAGCTGTTATCTTAGGACCCCTCATCTGGAACCTCGCTAAAAAAGCATCCTAAGCAACCAAAAATTGGGACGGGGCAATTTTAAGGGTCTCATTAGATATATGCAAAAGTAGTGGTGTCCTAAAACACATTACGCTTATAAAGTGGGGTCCTAAAAAGTTATAGAATATCACACATGATTTTTGAGTCATATTATTAGATACGCTTATAATCTTGGTCCTAAAAAGATAATTAATATGACACATTATTTGTTGGGGTCCTATTATTCTATATTTTTATAGGACACTTAGAAGGTGAGTCACACTATGATATGATTGTATGAACTGGTGTAATAAAATCTATATAATAGGACACATAATTTTTTGTTCATATTATCATAGGACGCTTGAGTCACTCATTTGATACACATGTTCATAACAATAGGATGCTTGGGTATTTAAGGTCCTACTTATTATAGGACCCTTAAATAATGGTTGCATAAAAATGGACTTATTAGGACATTATCTTATTGGCGTCTCATAATTAGTGACCAACAAAATAATAGGGTCATAACAATAGGACGCTTAGGTATTTAAGGTACTAATGATCATAGGACCCTTAAAATGTGGTTGCATAAAAATGGACTCTTTAAGAAATTATCTTATTGGTGTCGCATAATGAGTGACCAACAAGATAATAAGGACATAACAATAGGACGCTTGGGTATTTAAGGTCCTAATTATCATAGGACCCTTAAATTGTGGTTTCATAAAAATGGAGTTATTAGGACATTATCTAGTTGGTGTCTCATAATGAGTGATCAACAAGATATAAGGTCATAACAATGGTACACTTGGGTATCTAAGGTCCTAATTATCATAGGACCCTTAAATTGTGGTTGCCAAAATATGGACTTATTAGGACATTATCTTGTTGGTGTCTCATAATGAGTGACCAACAAGATAATAAGGTCATAAAAATAGGACGCTTGGGTATTTAGGGTCCTAATTATCATAGGACCCTTAAACTGTGGTTGCGAAAAAAATGGAATTATTAGGACATTATCGTGTTGGTGTCTCATAATGAGTGACCAACAAGATAATAAGGTCATAAAAATAGGACGCTTGTGTATCTAAGGTCCTAATTATCATAGGACCCTTAAATTGTGGTCGCATAAAAATGGACTTATTAGGACATTATCTTGTTGGTGTCACATAATGAGTGACCAACAAGATATATGGTCATAACAATATGACGCTTGGGTTGTGGTTGCGAAAAAATGCACTTATGACATTTACTATTGAAGTCGTATTATTTCACTTTTGTTGCAAAGATGATTCAACTATTATATAATTGAACTTCCATTCAATATTCAAAAGCATTGATAGTCTAGTGGATTATGTGTGACCTTTTCAACGGATTTACCTGGTTTCAAATCCCTCTTTTGTCATTTTTGTTTCAAAAATTAAAAATGTGTGTATAACAGATCGGAGTTTCAGCTGGGAATCGTGGTTGGACCATATTTAATGAATTCATTCTTTATTTGTTTGGCCCAAACAACATGGCCTAAAAAATATGGTTGTCGATCAATAGTTAAAGCATTGTTATCTTTTTTTATTTACTCCATACTTTTCAAACTTAGCTAACTCAAGTCTCAAATTATGTGACTGTTCTTGTTCTTATGTCTTTTGGCTTCTAATTGACAATTATTGCAGAAATTGGTTATAACAAGATGAACTAAGAAACATTTACGATTTTTTCAATGCGTATTCATTGTACATTCAGTTTACATTGCAAAGTAACTCACCCAAATAATACAGAAAAGTAACTCACCCATATTTAATGATGTAATTAATGATGTTAGTTAATGATCTAATGATGCGAATAGAATACTACCCCTTTTTTATTTACTTTGAATAGAATTACCTGCACTGAATTGAATTCTACATTTAAAAAAATTAAAGAATATAGTATTACTGTAGTAGACAGAACATAATCAAATAAAACAAATGGAATCCTTCCTTTTAAGGTAGTTAAAGTTTGGATCAGAAGAAAGTGTTCTCCATCACATCCAAATATATAAAGGGACTAATGGTGAAAGGTTTAAACAACAAGTCAACAACAAAGTGCAGACCAACATACAACGGCTAAAAGAGCTGCTAGTTAACAACAAACGTTCACAAGGAATCACCTCTTTGTGTGTTCTCTTTTGTTTTATTAGTTTTATTATGTCATAACCCGACCTTAACCATAAGGACAAATACAATAACATATGATTTTATCGCGAGGTATTGACCTCTATATGCGATATTTTTCAAAAACTGCATTCGTTTTTACAATACAAACCATAGCTTTTATTACAAATACAAGGTTTAAACAACTTAATAATGATTATCGTTTAGCAATAATCGTAGACTTACAAACTTTACATGTGATAATAACAATACGACCTCCAACATATTTTACATTACAAATCCTCCGATATGCAGTTTCATTTTTGACACAAATATGCATACTCAAGATCTTGCTTAAATTCAACATGTTGCAGCGGAAGCTTTTAGTTATCACCTGAGAATAAACATGCTTAAAACGTCACATAAAGTTGGTGAGATATAGGTTTAATGCCGGCAGCGTTATAAATATAGACCACAAGATTTCATATATAAACGTTTTAATAAAAATATTCTAAGTTGTTGAGCACTTGATAACCATACTTAACATTTAATCAACGTCGCATATTCCATTTATTATGAAATCTTACTACACCGTACCAAGTGTAGTCACTGAAACGAAGTACTGTGCAACCGTTGAATACTGGTCATCCTGTCCGGTTGGGGTTGTCAGGCCCGATAGATCTATCAACAGGATTCACGTTTACAATACCTCATGTAAATAATAGTTACCAAGTTACAGGGAAGTATGCCAGTGGTACAACTCAACGTAGAATATATATTTTTAATCACTTGTGTCCATAACGTAAATCATAAAATGCATGTATTCTCATCCCGAAATATTTAGAGTTTAAAAGTGGGACTATATAATCACTTTTGCCTTGAAGGTATTTATCACAACTTGGTCTCCGATAGATATCACGAACCTAACCATATATATAATATATCAACATATTTTCTTTTTAAGTAATCGTTATATATATATATATATATATATATATATATATATATATATATATATATATATATATATATATACTTTTAATATTTTCTTAGTCCGTAGTTAGCAGTCCGATGTTAGTGGTCCACAATTAGTTGCTCAATAAAATAAATAAAGACCCCATCGTATTCATATTGATCAGAATTAATGTAACATCCCGCATTTTTCCGTTAAATTATTTTAACGCCGTCTTTTTTATTTATTTATTTAATATCCTCAGCATCTCGATTCGTATCCTCTTTTAGCTACATTCTTAAAATATTTTCGTTATTGGATTATAACGTCCCCCGTACTCTCGTGAAGTTAAATATTCGTTCGGTTAATTTCCGCACCCGACTACAAACTAGAGGGACTAGTTTTGCCAAAAAGACAAAGAGGTGACTAGCTTTTGACTAGTCAACCCCACCTCCCATCTTTTTCATTTTCATTTTTCCTTTTCTTTCACTACTTCCATAATTTCTCTCAATTCTCCATTTTGAAGATTCATCATCTAAATCAAATCGGTCAAGCTTCAATCCAAACAAATTACATATTTGGAATCCTTGCAACTTCCTCTTCGATTCCATACCAATTTCATCTCATTTGGGTAACTTTCTAAAATCACTAGATTTCTTTAAATTCGTGTTCTTGACTTATAAAGTAGTTAATTAGTGTCTATGGCTCATTGTGATGTCGTGTATGTAATTTGTATGCTCGATTTGTTGTTTTTGGTGTAACTAGTTCATTATGAAAATTGCTTGCTAAATCTTTGATTTTGGATGATTAAAAGTTGTTTAATTGTTAAAGTTCATGTATTAAATGTGTTACTAGCGTCATTAGCTTCAATTTGATGTGTAGGTTGATTAAGAAAACTTCAAAAACATGATTATTGATTTTGAGATGTTTGACTAGGGTTTGATAGTTCTTGACATGAATTTCTGGATGCTTGAATGCCATGAAATGTTAATTGTTAGTGTTTAGTAGTAATGTATGCTTCATTACCTTCAAAACGGCATATCACATGTGTGAATTGGATTCCCGAAACTTAAAATGCATTTGATGAACTTGAAACTTTGAAAATGGATTCTTAATGATCACTTGACGGAAAATCGGTTATTGAAATTGATGTTTTTGTTTGATGAAACGTATTTAGTTGTTTTCCTTGTCAAATTACCTTTCCAACGATATATAGTATGCATTTTGGATGTTTTCGGTTCATAAAATATGTTAATTTGAGTTTTGGTTCGTGACTTGGTCTATTTTTCTGCAAACAGCAAAAATTCCAGGTATGCGCGCCGTGCAACCTCAGCGCGCCGCTCAAAACAGAAATCCCAGATATTTGCCCCCTTTAGTTGAGTTCTGACCCGGATTTACACTAGGGTGCGCGCCGCGCATATGCCCAGCTCATTTTTGTTTTTATTTTTCCTTTCACAAAATGTTTCCCGCTTAACCGCAACTCCGATTAACATGAAACTTGGCCATTCTGCTCATAAATGATTTCTCATCATGGGAAAATTGTCGGATACCCGACCCGACCCCGTTGACCTTGACTTTGACCAAGTTTGACTTTTAGTCAAACTTAACCAAACAATTATACGATCGTTCTAACATGCTTAATTACTTGTATCGTGCATGAAACTTGACTAATTGATTCACATGCTACATAATCGAGTCGTAACGAGCCATAGGACTAATTGAACATCTTTGACCGTTTGTGTTTACCGTTATTGATATAACCTATATGTTTAGGTCAAGACTAGCTTTGTCTTAGCACGCGTTTACTTGTTGAAGTACTTTATTAACTCTTGCACGCAAGGTGAGATCATAGTCCCACTTTTACTCTTTTTGAACTTATATTTGGGATGAGAAAACATAAACGATTCTTTTGAACTAAGTGAACACAAGAACGGGAAAACAAACATTCTACATACGAGTTTAGAACAAAAATCCTCAATTCGATTATCATTAGTTACACTTGACGGGTGTAAGCGAGAACTTATGTTATATGGCCACATGGGTTGACAACCCTCATCTTTGACGGTTCGCTACCGTCTACGGATGAAATATATTTTCGAGAATCAGTGTTTGTTCTAGCACTATGGATGGGGTATACAATGGATGGAATGTTAAGCTTTGATAATTGGGTGCTCGTGAATATTAACTTTTAGAATATATTACTATTATTTCAACTTTTCAAACCTTGTGGTTCGACTTACTTACTTTTACTCACTTACTTACTTAAACCTATGATTTCACCAACGTTTTCGTTGACAGATTTCTATATTTTTCTCAGGGCTTGCACGATATGTGAAACATGCTTCCGCTTACTATTTGATACTTGCATTGGATGTCGAGTATACATGCATTTCATGGAGCGTCTTTTGACTTTACTTTAAACCGTGTCGTCTAGATTTCATTTGTACTTATAACCTTGTAACTTAAATTTTGGTTGAACAATTCTTGTAAACTTTGGAAACAATCTTTATTTTGAAATGAAGGCGACATATTTTGGTCAAACGTTGTCATAAAGACTTATGACCAGGTGATGGGACCCATGTAGATGACGCCGTCACTTGACGATTTGTCGGGGTCGTTACAAGTGGTATCAGAGCCTTGGTTGTAGGGATTTAGAGTTCATTTGTGTCCACCCCGAGTCATAGGGTACATAGGTGAATCTTGACTACAACCGACATATAGACTGAAGTAGGAATTACTTGACTATTTGTGCATTTATACTCGAACTCTTCTATCATATCTAACTCGTATTCGATCTTGATCTTACGTTGATAAATTTTGTTGACGCGCCACCTTGACTTTATAAAGTAATGTTAAATGCACATGTAAATCAGGGTAATATAATTTCCGGGATTATATTACGGTGATTCACATGGACGTTCCGACATTATGACGTAAAGAATTTAAGGCGAGTCAAGGAAAAATTTCCTCTCTATCCTTATTCCATACTCCGGTTAGTATTGTTGAAAATACTAACCAACGATATTCTTGTGTCATGAAGGAACAATGGCTCACCAAGGTCAACACAATACTCCTCTCGAAACCCTAGAACAAGCTCTTCAACGAATGATAACCACCGCCGTGGGTACGGCCGTGGCCGATCACTTTTCTAACAACAACAATCATGGAACCGGTAATTCAAACGAAGGTTGCTCCGACAAGAACTTCATGAAGTACAATCCTTCCACTTTCGATGGAACCGGAGGACCGGTTACTCTCACCCGATGGTTTGAACAAATGGAGACCGTTTTTAACACAAGCGGTTGTCGAGACCAAGATGAAGTCAAGTTTTCCACCCTCACTTTCACCGGCATTGCTCTCTCGTGGTGGAACACGTATGTACAATTGGTGGGAAGCGATGAAGCCCACACACTCTCTTGGACCGAATTAAGAGAAAGAATGATCACCGAATACTTCCCGCGCGACGAGACTCGAAGGCTCGAGCAGGGTCTAAGGAATTTAAAAACGGTCGGGAACGACCTCTAAGCTTATAATCAACGGTTTACCGAACTAGTCACAATGTGTCCAAATATCATGACTCCCGAATCCCTAAGAGTCGAACTTTACATGGATGGCCTCCCTAAGAGCATTCAACACAGGGTAATGACACCTCGACCACTAACCTACAAGAGGCTTTAACAATGGCCCGCCATACTTTAGACACGGCGAATGAAATGGAAACTCCGGCACCAATGGTCGAGAACCAATCGAGCGGCAATAAAAGAACATGGGAAGCCTCTCAATCAATCAACCCCAACGCACGCCGTTGAACTTTCAACATCAACGCCTAGGATGCCCGAGACGACGATGGACTAGTCACGGGTACGTTTCTTCACAACAAACCGTATGTTTCATACTTATTCGATTCAATTACCGCTAGACGTTTTACAACCAAGACTTTGACTTGTACTCATTACATTCCACCTTTTTCCCTTAGATACTACTTAGGCAATTTAAGCGACCAACGGAAAGATATTGTGTGTCTATAAATTCTATCGGAGGATATACGTTAAGAATATTGACTTGACACCTATAGAACTAGGGAGCTCAGAACCTATTCGTTAAGGAGAAATTGTTTCCCTACAACTAGGTATAGATTATTGTGAACTAAATAATTTTCGGTTGAAAACCGATACCCTCTTCCTCGTATCCATGACCACCTGATTACTTGCATGAATCCCGTGTGCATTCCAAAACGACCTCCGTTCCGGTTATCATCAATTGGGGGTTAAGGGAGACGATGTCTCCTAAGCCATTTCCGAACTCGCAACGTTAGTTGTAAATCTCTCTTAGTACCGTTTGATTTATTTAAGACTCCGTCCGTATTCATGAACCTCCTAAACCACGTATGCAACTTATCTAGACAAATCTGTTATCGTATTTATAGATGACATCTTAACTTATTTAAGTAAAGAAGGAAAACGAACAACATCACCATCTTACGCTCGAACTTTTGAGAAAAGAGCAACTTTATACCAAATTCTCCGAGTGAGAATTTCTGTTGAACGAAGTCCAATTTTCTAGACCATGATGTTAATGGTCAAGGCATTACAATCAATCTCGAAATCAAGCCACATGTAATCAGGAAACTCTCCCAACTCAGACTTGTATTCGTAAAATCTTAGATCTCGTCTATTTTTACCGAAGATTCATTTCTGACTTTTCTCGTGTTACACGACTTTTAAACTCGTTAACTCACTAAGGAAAACTTTAAACCTCTCCGTGTTCGAACCTTGAGCGTGATTCTTCACACCAACAATTCTAGTTAAAATCGTATAGCAACAGATGGAACTCAAACATGGAAATATTTCTACTTGAACGCCGAAAGGCATACTCTCTCGTCTCAAAAATCAACATAACTAAAATTCGTTATTTTGCACGAAGAATTCGAATACTAAATTGTGGATCCGATCAATTTTCTCGTCATCCCGTACCACACTACCTACCTCTGTTATTTCACCGTCACCGTCTAATATTACTGGAATTTAAGATAACACACAATCCAACGATACTTCACTCTTCTTTGACTTAACGCCCTTGTGTTTCTGATAATCGGTCAACTATTATTCAAACCCGAACTATACAACTACGTGTACTACCTCGTTTCTCTTTCAGACTTTAACTTTTGACAACTAGAGGCACGTTATGGCAACCCCGAGATGTAAGCTCATCCTATTCTAAGTCCTCATTTCACTCCTATCTTTATCGCTCGCATTTCCGTTTAAGGAAACTCCTTGTAACATTTCTCCATGGATAGAGAAACTCTTCATATTACAATAGTATTCGCCACGAGGGTGAATAGTTCTAACGAACATTTTCGAACCCTAACTAACTTGTTCAAACGTATATTAAGAGATTCTATTCCAACACGGTGAATCTTTGTCAATTATCACGTATCGAAATACTCGTTTCACTTCTAGTTTTGCAAGAAACCTTGGAGACCCGCTTAGACATGAGTACCGCGTACCACCCACAAACCGACGAACCGAGCAAACGAACGATTTACGTCTTGGAAAGACATGTCACAAACTCGTATTGTCACCTTTAGTAGATCACTCTTACAACAGTAGATACCACTCGTGTGTTCACACGCACTTTCCGAAACCCTATATGACCGCTAATGTCATACCCCTGTTCATTTAACCAAACCACCGAAATCTGAACTCCATCAAGAAACAACAATTGAGATCGTTCAAGTCCGAGAAGGGCTCGAGACAACCCATTGTCGCCAGAAGATTTATACCAAACTTAGATGAAAGCCTCACCAAACCCAGTGTGTAACCGCGTAATATTGAGAAACCGCACCTTGGAAGGGTGTAATCCATTTTGGGAAATCGAGAAAGGCTATATCCGCAATATTGAACCTTTTGAAACCTTGGGGCGTATTGGAACCGCTTCCTACCGTTTAGAACTTCCGACTCAATTAAGTTTCCGTTTACCCTACATTTCGTGTAACAAACTTAGAAACGTGTCCTGCGGAACAGGAACGTGCAATCCTGCTAGATACATCAACTATCGATGACAAACTACTCTTCATAGGAAAACCAGTTGAAACCAGGGATCGTAAAAACCAAACCTTAATACAACGTGAAACCCTAACTATCCAAATTCATGAGAACACTCAAGGACGTACCTTCACTTATTCATAGCATTGACATCTCCGGTCTCGAGTGAGAGGCATCGATTATTACTTCCAACTAAATTTCGGGACGAAATTTCTTTTGAGGTGTGGATAATGTAACATCCCGCATTTTTCCGTTAAATTATTTTAACGCCGTCTTTTTTTTTTATTTATTTAATATCCTCAGCATCTCGATTCGTATCCTCTTTTAGCTACATTCTTAAAATATTTTCGTTATTGGATTATAACGTCCCCCGTACTCTCGTGAAGTTAAATATTCGTTCGGTTAATTTCCGCACCCGACTACAAACTAGAGGGACTAGTTTTGCCAAAAAGACAAAGAGGTGACTAGCTTTTGACTAGTCAACCCCACATCCCATCTTTTTCATTTTCATTTTTCCTTTTCTTTCACTACTTCCATAATTTCTCTCAATTCTCCATTTTAAAGATTCATCATCTAAATCAAATCGGTCAAGCTTCAATCCAAACAAATTACATATTTGGAATCCTTGCAACTTCCTCTTCGATTCCATACCAATTTCATCTCATTTGGGTAACTTTCTAAAATCACTAGATTTCTTTAAATTCGTGTTCTTGACTTATAAAGTAGTTAATTAGTGTCTATGGCTCATTGTGATGTCGTGTATGTAATTTGTATGCTCGATTTGTTGTTTTCTGTGTAACTAGTTCATTATGAAAATTGCTTGCTAAATCTTTGATTTTGGATGATTAAAAGTTGTTTAATTGTTAAAGTTCATGTATTAAATGTGTTACTAGCGTCATTAGCTTCAATTTGATGTGTAGGTTGATTAAGAAAACTTCAAAAACATGATTATTGATTTTGAGATGTTTGACTAGGGTTTGATAGTTCTTGACATGAATTTCTGGATGCTTGAATGCCATGAAATGTTAATTGTTAGTGTTTAGTAGTAATGTATGCTTCATTACCTTCAAAACGGCATATCAGATGTGTGAATTGGATTCCCGAAACTTAAAATGCATTTGATGAACTTGAAACTTTGAAAATGGATTCTTAATGATCACTTGACGGAAAATCGGTTATTGAAATTGATGTTTTTGTTTGATGAAACGTATTTAGTTGTTTTCCTTGTCAAATTACCTTTCCAACGATATATAGTATGCATTTTGGATGTTTTCGGTTCATAAAATATGTTAATTTGAGTTTTGGTTCGTGACTTGGTCTATTTTTCTGCAAACAGCAAAAATTCCAGGTATGCGCGCCGTGCAACCTCAGCGCGCCGCGCAAAACAGAAATCCCAGATATTTGCCCCCTTTAGTTGAGTTCTGACCCGGATTTACACTAGGGTGCGCGCCGCGCAACCCATAGCGCGCCGCGCATATGCCCAGCTCATTTTTGTTTGTATTTTTCCTTTCACAAAATGTTTCCCGCTTAACCGCAACTCCGATTAACATGAAACTTGGCCATTCTGCTCATAAATGATTTCTCATCATGGGAAAATTGTCGGATACCCGACCCGACCCCGTTGACCTTGACTTTGACCAAGTTTGACTTTTAGTCAAACTTAACCAAACAATTATACGATCGTTCTAACATGCTTAATTACTTGTATCGTGCATGAAACTTGACTAATTGATTCACATGCTACATAATCGAGTCGTAACGAGCCATAGGACTAATTGAACATCTTTGACCGTTTGTGTTTACCGTTATTGATATAACCTATATGTTTAGGTCAAGACTAGCTTTGTCTTTGCACGCGTTTACTTGTTGAAGTACTTTATTAACTCTTGCACGTAAGGTGAGATCATAGTCCCACTTTTACTCTTTTTGAACTTATATTTGGGATGAGAAAACATAAACGATTCTTTTGAACTAAGTGAACACAAGAACGGGAAAACAAACATTCTACATACGAGTTTAGAACAAAAATCCTCAATTCGATTATCATTAGTTACACTTGACGGGTGTAAGCGAGAACTTATGTTATATGGCCATATGGGTTGACAACCCTCATCTTTGACGGTTCGCTACCGTCTACGGATGAAATATATTTTCGAGAATCAGTGTTTGTTCTAGCACTATGGATGGGGTATACAATGGATGGAATGTTAAGCTTTGATAATTGGGTGCTCGTGAATATTAACTTTTAGAATGTATTACTATTATTTCAACTTTTCAAACCTTGTGGTTCGACTTACTTACTTTTACTCACTTACTTACTTAAACCTATGATTTCACCAACGTTTTCGTTGACAGATTTCTATGTTTTTCTCAGGGCTTGCACGATATGTGAAACATGCTTCCGCTTACTATTTGATACTTGCATTGGATGTCGAGTATACATGCATTTCATGGAGCGTCTTTTGACTTTACTTTAAACCGTGTCGTCTAGATTTCATTTGTACTTATAACCTTGTAACTTAACTTTTGGTTGAACAATTCTTGTAAACTTTGGAAACAATCTTTATTTTGAAATGAAGGCGACATATTTTGGTCAAACGTTGTCATAAAGACTTATGACCAGGTGATGGGACCCATGTAGACGACGCCGTCACTTGACGATTTGTCGGGGTCGTTACAATTAATCTCGACCCATGGTACCATGTTGTCAAATGACGTGTTGCGTACATAAAGTACCGTGTTGTCAAATGACGTGTTGCGTACAATCATGAGGTCTTATGATTAATCTTCTCGTGTTGTTTACGGGTGGTCCTGAAATATATAAAATCAAATCATAAGTAAATATATATAAAATATCATATTAATTAGAAAATATATGATTAATTTAATTTTTCTCCAAATATTTTCGTAGCTAAACTAGCTTCGGATACCCGATCTTGTTTTAGTCGTAGTTTCTTCATTACAACTCCGTTTTTGTTGGTTCAACTTGCCACTTCCTTGGATCGAGTCAAATTTTAAGAATATGAACTGAAAATACCTTAGTTTGTATTCGAAATCACTGGTTATAGGTCAAACTTTGGTGAAACTTATGAAAGTGATCATTTTCCATCATAAAAACAACATTTAATGATCATTTTTCTAAAAATACTTACACTTTGAGTTAAACCATGAAATTTTTATGTGTTAACATATTCATAAGAAATATCATTTTTCCAGAACATGAACTTCCAATTCAAAGCTTAAGATGGTTTTTAATTATCCAACCCAAAACAGCCTCCGGTTGCACTCCGACGACGTAGATTCAGTTTTTAAGATGTTCTTTGTAAAACCAAGTTATATCTTGTTAAGTTAGCATATCATTATGATATATTACAGGTCTTGAAGTGTTTTAAAAGTTAAGTTAGAAGGATCTATTTAGTTTGTAAACAAGTTTGAAATCATTCAAACTATGTTCTTGTTGTTAAAATTTTACAACACAAAATAAGATAGCTATATAAATATGAATCGAATAGGGTTATGAACAAGGTTACTACCTCAAGTTAGTTGGACAAAGTTACTCTAAAAGATGAGAAAAATCTTAGAACCAAAAGAGTGGTGGAGTTGGATCAAAAGGTTGGAAGTAAACTTGTATTTTTGGAAGGATTATTGAAGTTTTCTTGTAAAGAATTTATTATGATGATTAAGGCTTGTTTTTGAAGCTAGATCTTCATGGTTATTTGCTGAGATTGTGAAGAACACTTAAGGTTCCTAAGAGTGTGTTTTTGGTTAGAGAAAATGTGTAGTAAAAATGAAATTGGAATGGAGTATAAATGGTGGTGAAAAGATGTATAAATTTGTAATATTGTGCAAAAGTCTTGTAATATGCCAAATTGATTAATCATGCATGCTAATATCCAAAATTGGCTGACTCATGGCTGTTAAATAAAGTGATTGTGATGTGTATATACTAATAGTAAATACGTATAGGAGCTGGGTATGATACGAGTACATATACTCTAGGTATACATGTAGAAATTTTGAGGAAACGGAACGAGAATTCAAATATAGCTATCTTTTGTAAATATACTTATATTGTTTTATGTATATAAGCCCTTTAAAAGTGATTAAATACATATTTATACGATACTTGTATAAGTATTATAGGTTAAAGGTATATATGTCAAATAACGTTACGTATAGTTATCATTTTGAAAACTTAAGTTAGTAGTCTCAAAGTATACTTATAACTTATTGTTATTAGTACACAATAAGATGTTAAACCATTCTTAGATCATGTTAAATATATATAAATACATATATATACACAAACATATAATTATCGTTTGTTATATAGTTCGTGATATCATCGGTCAAATTGGACGGTCAAACGTTGTGTAAAACTCTTTTTAAAAACATAAATCTCAACAATTTAGATTACTTATCATGTTGGTAAGGTTTAATTTATATAAATATTAATATCATAGGTATAAAATGATCAAAAATATCCGGGTCGTTACAGTACCTACCCGTTAAATAAATTTCGTCCCGAAATTTTAAAATTGTACCTATTTTGCGTTCTCGGGAAACAAATGTGGGTACTTTCGTTTCATCTGATCCTCTCATTCCCAAGTAAACTCGGGACCCCTTCGAGCATTCCAACGAACCTTAACGATCAGTATGTTGCTCTGCTTGAGTTGTTTAACTTCACGGTCCATGATTTCGACTGCTTCTTCTATGAATTGTAGTTTCTCATCGACTTGGATTTCTTCAAGAGGAATGGTGAGATCTTCCTTTGCAAGACATTTCTTAAGGTTTGATACGTGAAATGTATTATGTACTCCGGCGAGTTGTTGCGGTAACTCGAGTCGATAAGCTACCGGTCCAATGCGTTCGATGATCTTAAACGGGCCTACATACCTTGGATTCAGTTTACCCCTTTTACCGAAATGTATTACACCTTTCCAAGGTGACACCTTTAACATAACCATGTCACCGATCTGAAACTCTAATGGTTTCCTTCGGACATCGGCGTAGCTCTTTTGGCGACTACGGGCTGTTTTCAATCTCTCCTTGAATTGTACTATCTTCTCAGTCGTTTCGTGTATGATCTCGGGACCAGTTAATTGTTGATCTCCTACTTCATTCCAACAGATAGGGGATCTACACTTCCTTCCATACAGTGCTTCGAATGGTGCAGCTTTAATGCTCGCATGATAACTGTTATTATACGAGAATTCAGCTAATGGTAGATATTTATCCCATCCGTTTCCAAAATCGATCACACATGCCCTGAGCATGTCTTCAAGAGTCTGAATTGTTCTTTCACTCTGCCCATCAGTTTGTGGATGATATGCGGTGCTCATATCCAAACGAGTTCCCAGGGCTTCCTGTAGTGATTGCCAGAACTTTGATGTAAATCTACTATCACGATCGGATATAATGGAAATAGGTATTCCATACCTTGAAACAATTTCCTTTATGTACAGTCGTAATAGTTTCTCCATCCTATCCGTTTCCTTTATAGGCAAGAAATGTGCAAATTTGGTGAGACGATCAACTATTACCCAAATGGTGTCATAACCCCAGGCAGTCTTAGGTAACTTTGTGATAAAATCCATTGTAATACCATCCCATTTCCATTCTGGGATTTTTGGTTGTTGAAGTAACCCTGACAGCTTCTGGTGTTCTGCTTTGACTTTGGAACAAGTTAAACATTCACCAACATACGTTGCAACATCTGTCTTTAAATTAGGCCACCAATAATGCGTCTTAAGATCTTGATACATTTTTTCAACTCCAGGATGTATCGAGTATCTTGTCTTATGTGCGTCATTCAAAATCAACTTCCTTAATCCACCCAACTTTGGTACCCAAATACGGTTTGCAAAATATCGAATTCCGTCTTCCCGTATAACGAGTTGCTTCTTATACTTCTTCATTATTTCATTTCCTATGTTTTCTTTAGTAAGAGCTTCTCGTTGAGCCTCTTTGATTTGTGAGTTGAGATTCATGCGAATTTTTATGTTCATTGCTCATACTCGAATTGGTTCCCGTTCCTTTCTGCTTAGAGCGTCAGCCACCACGTTCGCTTTCCCGGGATGATAGCGAATTTCACAATCATAGTCATTTATCAGCTCGACCCATCTACGTTGCCTCATGTTCAGCTGTTTCTGATCAAAAATATGTTGAAGGCTTTTATGATCAGTAAACACAGTGCATTTAACCCCATATAAATAGTGTCTCCATATCTTCAATGCAAACACTACTGCTCCCAATTCTAAATCATGCGTCGTATAATTCCGCTCGTGAATCTTCAATTGTCGAGATGCGTATGCTATAACTTTCTTCCGTTGCATAAGGACGCAACCAAAACCTTGTCGCGAAGCATCACAATATATCTCAAAATCATCGTTCCCTTCAGGTAACGATAAAATAGGTGCTGTAGTCAACTTCTTCTTCAGTAATTGAAATGCACTTTCCTACTCAGAAGTCCATTCGTACTTCTTCCCTTTTTACGTTAACGCTGTTAATGGTTTAGCTATTCGGGAAAAATCTTGAATAAACCTTCTATAATAACCGGCTAAACCCAAAAATTGGCGTATCTGCGTTGGTGTTTTAGGAGTCTCCCATTTTTCAATAGCCTCAATTTTAGCTGGATCAACCTGAATTCCTTTGCTACTAACAACGTGGCCAAGAAATTGCACTTCTTTCAACCAAAAAGCACACTTAGAAAATTTGGCGTATAACTGTTCTTTTCTTAACAATTCTAATACCAACCTTAAATGCTGGTCATGCTCTTGCTCACTCTTGGAATAGATAAGAATATCGTCAATGAAAACGATAACAAACTTATCTAAATACGGACTACAAACTCGATTCATGAGGTCCATGAATACAGCTAGCGCATTATTCAACCCAAACGGCATAACCAAAAATTCGTAATGACCATAACGTGTCCGAAAAGCAGTTTTCGGAATATCTTCTTCTTTGACACGTAGTTGATGATAGCCCGATCTTAAGTCGATTTTCGAGTACACACATGATCCTTGCAGTTGATCAAATAAGTCGTCAATTCTCGGTAGTGGATACCGATTCTTGATAGTTAACTTATTTAATTCACTATAATCTATACACATCCTAAAAGATCCATCCTTCTTTTTAACAAATAAAATTGGAGCTCCCCACGGTGAAGTACTTGGTCGTATGAATCCTTGGTCCAGTAATTCTTTTAACTGACTCTGAAGTTCTTTTAACTCGGACGGTGCAAGTCTATATGGAGCACGAGCAACCGGTGCAGCTCCTGGTACAAGATCTATTTGAAATTCTACAGACCTGAAAGGAGGAAGTCCCGGTAATTCTTCCGGAAATACATCGGGAAAGTCTCTTACTACAGTTACATCGTTAATATTCTTCTCCTTTTCTTCAACTTCCTTTACATGTGCTAGGATGGCATAACATCCCTTTTCTAAACACTTTCGAGCTTTCAAACAGTTAATGAGATTTAGGTTTGGGTTACCTTTATCTCCGTAAATCATTATCATTGATTTATCCTTTCGAGGAATACGAATTGCCTTTTCAGCACACACCACTTCGACTCCTACTTTGGACATCCAGTCCATGCCGATAATTATGTCAAAACTTCCTAATTCTATGGGTATCAAATCAATCTTGAATGTTTCTCCGGCTAAATTTATTTTACAATCACGGCAAATTTTATCGGCTTTAATTAGTTTACCATTAGCTAACTCAATCATGTACTTAGCATCTTGAGGTAATGATGAACAATTCAATTTAGCGTAAAAGTCTCTACACACGTAACTTCTATCGGCACCAGCATCAAATATAATAGATGCTGATAAGTTATTAATGATAAACGTAACCGTAACCAGCTCCGGGTCTTCATACGCCTCTCTAGCATTAATAATAAATGCTCTTCCACGTGCAGATCCATTATTCTTCTCTGGATTCGGGCACTGGCTCTTATAATGACCTTGTTTCCCACACCCATAACAGGTAACAGTGGCCAAGGCAGTTCTATTTGCATTAGTGGCAGGAGTCTTGGTGCCATTTGTATTTGTAACAGGAATCCGACAATCTTCAGCAAGATGACCCCTTCGATTACAATTTTTGCACACCACATTACAATAACCAGAGGGATGTTTGTGGCATCTGTTATATAAAGGGTTTCGTCCTTTGTAACCTGAGTTCGAACCGCTACCCGCACCTTGCGTGGTTTCTTGTTTCTTGTTGGATTGTTGATGATTACCTTCCCACTTTATTCTGTTTCCCGATGTCTTGACATCGGTGTTCTTATCCAGAATAATCTAGTCCATCAACTCGTTCGCCATGGTGATGGCTTCGTGAATAGTCTTAGGTTTCGATGCTGTAACATTTGCTTTGACATTTTTAGGCAAAACTTCTTTGTACAGTTCTATCTTCCGTTCTTCGGTTGGTACCAATTCGGGACATAGCAAAGCTAATTCCATGAATCGCTGATTGTAGTTGGTGAGTTCAGTACCAACAACTTTCAGGCTTCGTAATTCAACTTTCAACTTCCTAACCTCGTTCCTTGGACAATACTCGTTGATTAGCATTGTTTTGAATTCTTCCCAGGGGTTATCATAAGCTACATCTCCTCCTACGGCCTTCACATAGTTTTTCCACCATGTGAGTGCACTATCTTGTAAGGTGCACGATGCATACTTGGTCATGTCCTTCTCAATACAACCACTGATTTTAAACACAGACTCAATCTTTTCGATCCACCGGGTTAAACCGACTGGTCCTTCTGTTCCACTGAATGATGAGGGCTTGCAACCTTGAAAAGTTTTGTAAGTACATCCCACACGAGGATTTGGGTTAACTGCAGCACCTCTCGCAGCCTCGACCCATAACATTCTGTCGTCCACTCGCTGATTGATGAGTTCCTCAATTTCTTGTTCCGTCATTCGGTTCAGTCGCGCCATAATCTTCAATAAGAATGAAAAAAAATAATTATTCACATGGAATATTATAGATGTAGTATGTATTTACAGTACATCGTAGCTTATTAATAATATGAACCAATTATTATTATAAAAGCCTTTTCTTCTTATTAGCGTTTTATAATTATATCTAGGGTAGTACCTACCCGTTAAAGTTCATACTTAATAGCTTAGTACGAAAATCAATTACTATCACCCAAATAATACTCAACCATAGAAAATTATTGCATTTCACACTTCACTATTTACATATGCTTATCTTACATCAAACATTAAGCAAACCACACTAGTAATATTATACAAAATGTTATATGATCCCATGGTTTAAAACAACAGCGCATCATTTAACCCAAAACGTTTGTGTTCAAAGAAATCGCTTAAAGGTTATCCTGGTTGTCTCCCTGCGTTTTGGCTGAGGAACCGAAGAACTGGATGTCGGGATAGAACTAATAGGAATAGCAGGAATAGGTGTGGAAGTATCTGGTGGAGTTGGTGCTACAACATCCTCTCTAGACTCGGGATTTGGATTTTCCATTTCAGTAGCCTTTCGTTTCTTTCCTCGTTCGAACTTGTCTTTCGTAATTTCTTGTATTTCTTCCTCCTCAGGATCACTTTCCGGTTCCTCTTCAATTGATTCATCCGGAACTTGTGAGTCTTCCCCAAAGGTGTCGTTTTCATCATCGGATAGGTTAATGACTGGAACACCATCTGAAGATTCTGGTTCGGAGTCGCTGAATGTGATAACAAGTTCTAAGCTAGACATCTATCACATAACAACTAGCATGTTAGTATCACATAATATTTACATATTAATTTTTTTAACCAACAGGGATAAGCAATAGTTTTCTAAATCAAACACGGTCAAAGTCCAGACTCACTAATGCATCCTAACAAACTCGATAAGACACACTAATGCAAATTTTATGGTTCCCTAAGACCAACGCTCTGATACCACATGTCATAACCCGACCTTAACCATAAGGACGAATACAATAACATATGATTTCATCGCGAGGTATTGACCTCTATATGCGACATTTTTCAAAAACTGCATTCGTTTTTACAATACAAACCATAGCTTTTATTACAAATACAAGGTTTAAACAACTTAATAATGATTATCATTTAGCGATAATCTTAGACTTACAAACTTTACATGTGATAATAACAATACGACCTCCAACATATTTTACATTACAAATCCTCCGATATGCAGTTTTATTTTTGACACAAATATGCATACTCAAGATCTTGCTTAAATTCAACATGTTGCAGCGGAAGCTTTTAGTTATCACCTGAGAATAAACATGCTTAAAACGTCAACATAAAGTTGGTGAGATATAGGTTTAATGCCGGCAGCGTTATAAATATAGACCACAAGATTTCATATATAAACGTTTTAATAAAAATATTCTAAGTTGTTGAGCACTTGATAACCATACTTAACATTTAATCAACGTCGCATATTCCCTTTATTATGAAATCTTACTACACCGTACCAAGTGTAGTCACCAAAACGAAGTACTGTGCAACCGTTGAATACTGGTCGTCCAGTCCGGTTGGGGTTGTCAGGCCCGATAGATCTATCAACAGGATTATCGTTTACAATACCTCATATAAATAATAGTTACCAAGTTACAGGGAAGTATGCCAGTGGTACAACTCAACGTAGAATATATATTTTTAATCACTTGTGTCCATAACGTAAATCATAAAATGCATGTATTCTCATCCCGAAATATTTAGAGTTTAAAAGTGGGACTATATACTCACTTTTGCCTTGAAGGTATTTATCACGACTTGGTCTCCGATAGATAACACGAACCTAACCATATATATAATATATCAACATATTTTCTTTTTAAGTAATCGTTAAATATATATATATATATATATATATATATATATATATATATATATATACTTTTAATACTTTTAATATTTTCTTAGTCCGTAGTTAGCAGTCCGATGTTAGTGGTCCACAATTAGTTGCTCAATAAAATAAATAAAGACCCCATCGTATTCGTATTGATCAGAATTAATCTCGATCCATGGTACCATGTTGTCAAATGACGTGTTGCGTACATAAAGTACCGTGTTGTCAAATGACGTGTTGCGTACAATCATGAGGTCTTATGATTAATCTTCTCGTGTTGTTTACGGGTGGTCCTGAAATATATAAAATCAAATCATAAGTAAATATATATGAAATATCATATTAATTAGAAAATATATGATTAATTTAATTTTTCTCCAAATATTTTCGTAGCTAAACTAGCTTCGAATACCCGATCTTGTTTTAGTCGTAGTTTCTTCATTACAACTCCGTTTTTGTTGGTTCAACTTGCCACTTCCTTGGATCGAGTCAAATTTTAAGAATATGAACTGAAAATACCTTAGTTTATATTCGAAATCACAGGTTATAGGTCAAACTTTGGTGAAACTTATGAAAGTGATCATTTTCCATCATAAAAACAACATTTAATGATCATTTTTCTAAAAATACTTACACTTTGAGTTAAACCATGAAATTTTTATGTGTTAACATATTCATAAGAAATATCATTTTTCCAGAACATGAACTTCCAATTCAAAGCTTAAGATGGTTTTTAATTATCCAACCCAAAACAGCCCCCGGTTGCACTCCGACGATGTAGATTCGGTTTTTAAGATGTTCTTTGTAAAACCAAGTTATATCTTGTTAAGTTAGCATATCATTATGATATATTACAGGTCTTGAAGTATTTTAAAAGTTAAGTTAGAAGGATCTATTTAGTTTGCAAACAAGTTTGAAATCATTCAAACTATGTTCTTGTTGTTAAAATTTTACAACACAAAATAAGATAGCTATATAAATATCAATCGAATAAGGTTATGAACAAGGTTACTACCTCAAGTTACTTGGACAAAGTTACTGTAAAAGATGAGAAAAATCTTAGAACCAAAAGAGTGGTGGAGTTGGATCAAAAGGTTGGAAGTAAACTTGTATTTTTGGAAGGATTATTGAAGTTTTCTTGTAAGGAATTTATTATGATGATTAAGGCTTATTTTTAAAGCTAGATCTTCATGGTTATTTGCTGAGATTGTGAAGAACACTTAAGGTTCCTAAGAGTGTGTTTTTGGTTAGAGAAAATGTGTAGTAAAAATGAAATTGGAATGGAGTATAAATGGTGGTGAAAAGATGTATAAATTTGTAATATTGTGCAAAAGTCTTGTAATATGCCAAATTGATTAATCATGCATGCTAAGATCCAAAATTGGCTGACTCATGGCTGCTAATAAAGTGATTGTGATGTGTATATACTAATAGTAAATACATATAGGAGCTGGGTATGATACGAGTACATATACTCTAGGTATACATGTAGAAATTTTGAGGAAACGGAACGAGAATTCAAATATAGCTATCTTTTGTAAATATACTTATATTGTTTTATGTATATAAGCCCTTTAAAAGTGATTAAATACATATTTATACGATACTTGTATAAGTATTATAGGTTAAAGGTATATATGTCAAATAACGTTACGTATAGTTATCATTTTGAAAACTTAAGTTAGTAGTCTCAAAGTATACTTATAACTTATTGTTATTAGTACACAATAAGATGTTAAACCATTCTTAGATCATGTTAAATATATATAAATACATATATATACACAAACGTATAATTATCGTTTGTTATATAGTTCGTGATATCATCGGTCAAATTGGACGGTCAAACGTTGTGTAAAACTCTTTTTAAAAACATAAATCTTAACAATTTAGATTACTTATCATGTTGGTAAGGTTTAATTTATGTAACTATTAATCTCATAGGTATAAAATGATCGAAAAAATTCAGGTCGTTACATATTAGAGGCTCTTTTCCTCTTATATGACTCTTGTAAGATTCAAAGGCACTTAATTAGTTTGAAATAACTGATAAAAAGCACTCAATAAACAAAAACAATTTAGCCTTTATTTTTATTTTTTTTTTGTTAACATAGACAATAGTCATGTTAGATATAGCAATATAAATAACATCACAATCTACATAATACGAAGGAAAAATGGAAGCAATCAACTGATCATATATATGATAACAGTAATTACTACTAATATTTACATTAACTGGGTAACATTTATATAAAATCTAAAACAATACTAACATAAATCCAGTTTTTTTTCTACTAATATTTACATTCACCGGGTAACATACCCAAATCGGTATGCAAAAGCACTAAACTTATAGGCCCAAAAACACGACATGCATTCTGGTATCCTCATTTCAAACCCACTCTCTCGGATGTGTGGAAAATAAGCCTTGTGGCCGTCGATAGGGCAACGCGTTGCCACATCATCAAAAGGACGGCGGTTATATAACCATAAATCATGCAACAAATGAAAAACGTTGGTTCTCACTACAACCACCAAGTCCGGCGCTGGTGGGAATGTTTTATTCAAAACTTGTAATTCGACATGCTTTGCTTCTATTTGGTGAGAGGCAAACATGATCAAACCATAAACATAAACCGCCTCTATATTTTGGCTGTTCGCCATTTATCATAATAATTTATCAAACCCCTGTGAAAAATCGCATTAGGGTTCCAAAAAATAACAACGTCGGATAATATGATCCATCTTAGGGTTTCTCCAAGGTACGAGATCCCACCTATCTATGGACATCCTTTTACAAACCAAAGGATCGTCGGAAAGCTTCAAAAAGCTTTTGCAAACTAACTTGAGTATGAACAACTGCTCGGATGAATCCTGACCAACTCAAGAAAAAATTTCCACAAGCATATCTTGTGGAAGAGTTTCGAGTATGTTTACTTGAGTAAATTCTTCCATTTTTGTTTTTTTAATTTTTTGTGTTTGGTGTACAACAAAGATCGAGAAGACTGTATTTGAGAAAATATTCAACTTTTTGTCTGCCATCTTAACCTTTAAAGGGGATTATTGGTGATACTGAATCGACGTGCATTTAATGCGCCGATTTTATTTTATTTAAGTATATAATATTTGCCAATATTACGAGATAGATTTTTTTTTTATCATATACTATCCTTATTATTAATTTTTGAAATCTCACATTTACCCACTTAAGGTGAATATTATCATGTATATCTATTTTTAATGTCTAAAAGTAACATATTTAAGTGAGTAAATATGTAATTTTAAAGGTTAGGAGGGGTATATATGATAAAAACCCTATGAGATATACATATATAGATTGAAATCTAATTTTTTGAATTTAAATTTCAAGATAATAATGAGAATAGTTATTTAGTGACTAAATCCAACAAATAAAGAAATGTTTTTTATGTGTTGTAACTTGTAATTTATTTTATAGGTAACAGTAAGTTACATGCTTCATGGCCTATTATGCAGGTAATTCATGGCCTATTATGCAGGTAATTCCTGGCCTATTATGTAGGTAATAATCTAAAGTCATGATTATTTTACTTTATACTCAGTATTGTATATTACAGTATTACTTAACATAGATTATAAAAATACAGTAACATCACAAACGTTCTGCAAAAACATTAACATACATATAGAAAAAAACTAGTACTCTGTAATTAACATATAACATCTCAAATGGAAATAAACTGATATATGAGAAATTGATAATAGACATAATTACTAATATTTACATTAACTGATGAGCAAAATTAATACAAAATCTAAAATATAGAAACATAAAATATTAACAAATCTAGTTAAACCCAAAACGTTCAGCAAAAACACGTAACTCATAGGACCAAAAACAAGACATGCATTCTGGTTTAGTCAATATAATTTCCCACCCAAGGTCTAGTGAAAAATAACCATTGTGGCCCTTGATAGTGCAGCACGTTGCGACGTCATCAAAAGGATGGGTGTTTGATATTTCTCTAATTATACATATTTTATCTCACAATATCTCCCTCACTTCACTCGGTTTTTGATGATTATGGAGCCTATTTGATATGCTTATGAGCTAAATGGAAATTTGGGGGCTAAAAGCTTGATTTGGTGTAAAATTGACCAACTCTTGATCAAAAGTGGCAAAGAAAATGGCAAGTGCAGAAATTAGCACCAAAAGGGCCGCTCCTCATCTAAGAGCGCCGCTCCTAAAGGGAAAAAGCGCCGCACCTCTATGAAAAGCGACATTCTTGCATACGTTTTGGCACCATTTTCCACCAGTAGGCAGAAGCACCATCCTTCATTTCCAAAAACGCCACTCCTGATCAGAAAAAGCACCGCTCCTAACCATAAAAGCTCCGCTCCTGGATGAAGCCAAAAGCACCGCTCCTGAGCCAAAAGCGGCGCTCCTATCGCTGTTCAGCCCAGAATTTTTAGCACTATAAAAGGAAAGAAATTAGGTCATTTAGGAGAGAGCTGTAATTCCAAGTCCTATTTTCACTTCCAAAACCATAATTTCATCATCCATTGTAGTTTGAAGGTGAATTGAAGGAGGCTAGCTCAAGATTCAACATAGTTTTAGCTCTAGATCTTCATCTCTTTATATTTGGGTCGTAATCTCCACCTTTATTTATCTATTTTAAATCAATTACTTGTAATAACTTTAAGATGGTGTTTATTTGTGTCTCAATGCTTATGATTAGTGTAATATTACCCATGATTGGCTAAATCTATTGTGTTAGCTTATCTATGAATCTCTAATGCAAAGATTTGCCCTAAATCAATTGAATGATGTTGTTTGAATGAAATACATGATCAAGTGTTATTGTGTTAGCTATAGATCCATTGCTATGCATTTGTTTTAGACTTTACTTTGATTACATAGGTTGAGTAGTTCTCTTAGTGATTTGAGAAGTGAATCAATTTGCGCTTCAACACCTTGAGTGATCTAGACAACTAGACTAAGGATTTCAAGTGATTGTGTTCTTGATCTAGGTTGGTTTTCAATTGACCTTTAGTCAATATAGTGGTGTTTGATTATCTTAAGTGATTTCGATAGTTGAAGGGTTCTAAGTGATTTCAACCCAAGCATAATCTCAATAACTAATCATGCTTAACTTGATCTTAGAATTTAATGCTTATGTGAATTTGCAAAGTGTTATTTGATTGAGGTTTGGTAATAATGCTAAACATTTAATAGTTCAACAACTAGTGCGATAACAATTTGGGTAAAACGGGGCAATCCAAGCATAGAGAGGATTAGGTATGTGAACACTACTTAGTTAATTGAATTAATTCTTAATATTTAGTTACTTGTTATTTGCTACTAGTCTTATTTGATAAGTTAAAGTTTGCTTACTTGTGGACGTTTTAGTTGTTAATCAAAATTAATCAAAACCCTCCAATCAAATAAACTCTAGGACAATTAATAGTTCCAATTATTCTATTTACACCGCTCTCTTGGGACGAACTTGAAACGAATACTTACATTAAAGTGCTATAATAATCGGGTTCTAATTGCTCGTTAGTTCTGTGTACTTATTTGTAGTGTTTGAATCTTGTATAAATTTAGTGGATAAATGATGTATTATTCCACACGCATCATCAATTTCTTGGCGCCGTTGCCGGAGAGCGGTTAGCTAGTGGGATATTTGGTTTAAGCTTTTAATTGTTCGATCCTTTTGTAAGGGTTTACCCTTACGGAAGTTACTTTTCTTGTTTTTATATTTTATTTTGTGTTTTGAAAACCGTTTTGTGTTTGTGTTGTGATTGAAGGGTAGGTACTTTGGTGTATGAAAACAAGATCCCAAAAGGATCAAGAGTTTACACATCCATTTTCCGATCCGGAGAAACACGTGCACGGGGTTTATAAGCGTTGAGAAGAAAGGGTATTAAGGAAATATTTTAAGGTTTTGCCATTTTGTTTAGAAGATATGGATGGTGAAGAAGGTAATTCGAATGTTCATGGTCTACCGGTTAATCAAGAGCAACAAAATGATCCAAATGACACCCCGATGTGGAACGCTAGGTTGGTTGCACCTACCTTGGTGCGTCCCGCCATTAGAAAATCACCAATTGGGGCCGATAATTGGAAGATCGAGGGCAACTTCTTCACAATGATCAAGGATATGCTATTTCATGGTTTGATAGAGGAAAATTTGTTTGAACACATTCAACAATTTAATGATATTTGTGACATCTACAAGAACAAGGATGTTATCGATGATGCTTTCAAGTTAAGGGCACTCCCCTTTACTCTTCAAGGTGATGCGAAGGTGTGGTTAAGGAACCTACCTTCCGATTCTGTTAGGAGTTTTCAAGATTTAACCGAATCTTTTATCAATCACTTTTTCCTACCATCAAAGGCGGAGCGCCTTCGAATGGAGATTAATGGAATCACTCAACGGAATGATGAGTCATTGTATGATGCATGGATATGATTCAAGAAAATGCTAAGAGCGTGTCCACCGCATGGTTTGTCTAAGAAAGAATACATCAACACATTCTACCGGGGTACTAATGCTTTGACAAGACAAACTCTCGATGCATCTTCGGGAGGAGTTTTTATGTATAAGTCACCTAACGCGGCCGAAACCATGTTAGAAGATATGTCGGTCAACACTTACGAATGGAACCCTTCACTATGAGATTTACCAAGGAAAAGTGTAGCCCAAGTGGAGAGTGACAATGGTCAAATCACTCTTGCAAGCTTGAATTATCAATTTCAAATGTATGGAAAAGAGTTGAAAAAGCTACAACAATCGATAGTTGCAATGCAAGTAGGTTGTCAAAGGTGCGAAGGACCACATCTCACCAAGAATTGTCCCCAAATTAATCAATGAAACCATGTTAATTTGGACGACATTCCCCTGAATTCGGATGCTCATGTTAACTACGTGAGTAATCAAAACTATCAACGGGGTTGAACATCAAACCAAAGCTACTACAATCCTAACCAAAAGCAAGTATCATTCAACAATCAAACCAATACACCACCGGGATTTACAAACCAAAACAAATACCAAAACCAAAGTTACAACAACAACTATAACCAAAACCGAAGCAACAACTTCCAATACCAAAACCAACAAACTTACAACAATCAACCTTACAAAAACCAATCTAATTCGAATTATCAAAACAACCAAGGTTATATTCAACCACCAAATAACCAAGGTTACAATCAACAACCTCAACAAAACACTCAACAATCCCAACCTTCCAAGAGTTTAGAAGAAATCATGCAAAATTATATCAAGAAGGTGGAATCAACCGAAGCATTTTAGTTAAAGGAGAACGAGTTCTTAAAGCAACAATTGAAGCACCAACAAGCTTCTTTTCAAAACCTAGAGAGTACCGTTAGAAGACTTTCAAAACAAGTTGTCGAAAGACCTCAAGGAACTCTACCTTCGAACACTCAAGTCAACCCCAACAACAATTACAACAATAACTAAAACCAACAAAACCAAAACAACAACAACAACAACAACAACAACAACAACAACAACAACAACAACACAAGAACTATCCCTATTGAAAACGTCAATCAAATTGAGTTTGTCAATGACATTTCAACAAGAAGCAGTTTAACTTATGAGGAACCACAAAGCCCAACAACTCCAACCTAATCACCAAACCCTATTACACATACTTCACAAATCGTTGAGAATGAACAAAGTGTTAATGGGGAGTCGCAAGTGTGACGCCCCGGAAATTTTCGACCAAATTTAAACTTAATCTTTATATGGTTTCGACATGATAAGCAAAGTCTATTAAATTGAATTTCAAAATTTTTGAACTATTGCATATGTTCAATTGACCTTCGACCATTCCCGATGATTCACGAACAATTAATTGTAAATACATATGTGTGCATATAGATATATAATAATTTGAAATATAATTTGAAGTATTTTATGTTGTTGTTATTAAAATTAATTATGTAAAATAAAATAAAAATAGGATATTATAATAATTATTATTTAAAATATATCAATATATATAATCGAAGTATATTAAATATATATATGTGATTTCGAATTCATTTATCAAACGGTTGTAGCACTCGATGGTTATTTGAATAAGTTGAATTCAAACTTATATGATTTTAAGAATAAACGTTGATTCAAAAATGAGTGATATAATTATAGGCATATTAAAAATGTAATTAGGAGTTAATTGTTAAATTTTAACACTTTTTATATTTTTACCTGAGATCGAGCGCAGGCAGTTGATTTAATTTTTATTTAATAGTTAATAACCGAATTTTATACCATAATGACTGAAATAAATAAAGATAATTACAGTAAAAATTTGGGATTTTTCTGAAGACTTTTATCTCCACTGTTTAACAATGAAGCATGATATATATCCGTAAATTAAAATTGTATGTTACAGATAATTATAGGTGGCTAAGCTATTTGTGTTACTATGTCTGATTGAAATGATTAAACCTTATATATATAATATACATACATATATGAACGCTCTATTTCAATTCATATTCTATATCATATAGTGGGTTAGTGAGTTGTTAATTCATATCCACTGTCATATACATATATATATATATATATATATATATATATATATATATATATATATATATATATATATATATATATACACACACATCATGTGAACCCGTCACCTTATAATTGCTACTTCTTCCTACTACTACATATTCTTGTTCGAGCTCAAGACTAAACCAAATCCACCACCATCAAACCTTTTAATTATCAATCAATTTTTTTTTAAGAGATCATATATAGAAAATCATAAATGTAAAAGATTAATTATGTTTTAAACGAAAAATTTAGTGCATACAATAAAACTGTGTCTTAATTGTGGTTGTAATGTGTTGTAACTTTTGTAAATTGTGGTAGGTACATATTTGGGAACAATAACATTCTACCAATTCAATAATATCAAATGAGACCATTTGCTAGACTAAAACTTAAATAGCTGTCATGTTAGTTGTTAAGACAAGACAAATTTGTCTAGCTAAGTTAGTGGTGTATTGACTATAGGTACCGTGATGACATCGATTATATATTTAATTATAAGTACAAATTGGCATCATACTACGGAGTACTAATTAGTCTAAAGTTTAGTAGTTCACGGGTGGCCTAAGCGATTAAAATAGATTAACATATTACATATTTCAGTACCCAATTCAATGGTTGCTCTATAAAGTGCAACTACTATTATCTTTCGACAACAATATTTTCTGCCATACTCGATCCCTACTACTATTCGTTGCATATTCTTGCTCGATCAAACCCAACATGAACACCTTTTTGTTTCGAATCGATATTTCTATTTTAGGATCGATTCATAACCATCATCTTTATCAACCCAAGAACATCAACCGGAGAAGCACGTTTCAACTCAATTTCAACCGCCACCACCTATACCACTTAGAGTCACCACCACCTCATGTCATCTTCGGTTTCTGTTTGCAACCATCTCACCACCTTGACCACCATTCATCATCACCACAAGCTACCACCATCGGGTATCACCAAACCCATCACCAACTTGCAACATCACCATCTTTAATAAATCCATCACCATGACCCATCTTAACCACCGACAATCATTAATCACCTACGGTCATCTCAACTCGTCATCATCCTCTATTTTCTTTTTTTTCTTATTCTTGGTGACAACTGCCACCCACTTCACCATAAAATTCATAACCATCGTCACTGCTAAACACCTTCACAAAATAATCACCATCGTTATATATATATATATTTTTCTTCGTTGGCTTCTGTTATGCTATCTTCTATTTCTGTTTTACAAATTATGTAAACGAGACACATGTAAAAGAAAGGTTGTGGCTACTACAATACGTTCTACTCCTATTGTTGCTTCCAAAAGTAACGAAAAAAAGAGAATGGTGAGGTTCTAATTTATTAATTATAAGAAGGACCGTATGTAACACCCTCGAAGCGGGCCTAGCAGTTAGATTACTATTTTGCCCTCAGGTTGTGTGGTGTTATTATATGCTTTTATTCTAATTTTATATTTTGTATTATTTTAATGTTGTGGATAGGACCAGTTTGTGACAAGGGTCACAGAACAGGTTTGTTTATTTAATTTGGACTTCGTTTAGGTCACCAAATGAGATATGAAAGAATTCAGATAACTGAAAAATACCCGTGTGTTGTGATGTATGGGTTTTTTTTTAACCCTTAAGTGTGTAGGTGGGGAGAATTATCTTCATTTTTCTATATTCTTCCCCAAATATTACTTCCGTACGTTCATCTCCATCTCACCAAACCCTAATCATCAAAACTTTTTCTTGGGCTCAGATTGGTCTTAAAATCGTGTTCTTTGTTGTCTACTAATTCTAACAAGGTAAGAATCACAAGCCTTCATGCTTTAATCTTTGAGAAAAATGGAGTTTTGTGTTAGTTTTTACAAAGTGTGTAATTTGGGTCAAAATGGTTAGATTTGATGTTGTTTGAGTCCAAATCTTGTGGGTTTATGTTTCTACATGTTTAGTATCTTCAATTTGGTCAGTTTTGAGGGCGTAATCGAGCTCTAGAGCAAGAATTGGTCGATTTTAGGTGAAACCCATCACTTTGTTCTTCAGCTTCTGCAGATAAACACATTGGGCCGACTGTCTCTTGACAGTCGACCGACCGACGCGACCATCGACCGACTGACTAGACCATCGGCCGAGTGTGTCTGTGAGAGACCATCGACCGAGTGTCTAGACACTCGGCCGAGTGAGTGTAGACAGTCGGCCGACTGTCTCTGACAATCGACCGAGTGTCTTTGGAAGTGTAAAATTTTACTAAGTGTTGATTTTTAGCCGTTATGCTGCCCATTTATATTTTTATGATAATAATATTATAACTAACTTGTGAGTATTGTTTTCAAATGATACAGACGAGGAGAAGACTCGGTGACATTAGACTACCGAGTGATGTCGGTATCGGTGAGTGGGACTAACTGGAGTATATAGTATAGAGTAACATGTTATATTATGATTGTGATGCTTGATAGATATACTTGCTACTACTGTTAGTTAGTATGTTGTGATGACTGCATGTTAGTTGATGCTTGTCTGCTGGAGCCCAGTGTGTCCCTATTGTGTGGTAGCCTCGGTAGGAGAGATCAACCAGCGGGTTGGGTTCCTCATGTGGTAGCCTAGTCAATCGTGGTGTATATATATGTGAATGATGCGTCCGTCGCATGTGGATTATATATATACAACACGGTGGTGGAGGAACTTCTGGTAAGCCCCAGTCCGATCAGCTGGTGGTTAATGGTTTGGCCGAGCCGTCAGAGTCTCTGTAGATGGCACTTGGGTGATGTTTATGTGTTAGACTATGTGACATGATTAGTATGACGGTTCCTGTATACTATTGCCTGTAGTTAGTTGCACTCACTTAGCTTCGTGTTAATCCCCCACATCTTCCCTGCAGGTTATGGATTTGTTGTATGCTAGTTATCAGGGCAAAGATGGGATGTTGGAAGATATGTTTGACAAAGCCGGAAACTCTGATGTCGCATCTTTTCTATTAAAGTTGTATTTACGTTTTAATATAACACCCGGTCGTTTATTTATTAACATGTTTTCATTAAGTGGATTATATATGTATATATACATTTTTAACTTATATACGAGTTAAATTGGTCTTCCGCTGTATAAAAAAAATCTGGGGTGTTATAAGTTGGTATCAGAGCGTAGGTTTGGCAGCATGTGCACGGAAGTGACATGTTCCCAAACCGTGTGTCGAGTCAAACATATCTTGGGGTGGGTTAAGTGAGTGAAGTAGGTATTGATGAGTTAGTTGGCAGAAACTAACAGATTATCTACTAAGCTTTGTGTGTGAGATGTTGTGTTAAGACAGGTATGAAGATCGATTCCACCCTGCTGGTGTCCTGTTGACCCTCAGTACTGACAGAACTTCGGTGGATGCGTTTGATGCCGATTTGGATGAAGTACTTGACGCGTATTAGTTGACGTGGCTCTAATGATGAGGATTCAGTTGCAGAGTTGATGAGGGTTAAGGGTATGGGTGCGATCGAGGTGTTGATAGATACAGAAGATGTCTTCTTATTCATAAAGGTACATTCTTGTTACATTACTATAACTATTATTATTATTGAACCTGTAGATTGAGTTCATGCCTTTGTTAATTTGGTGTTTATTGTTGTAATGATAATCTGTGACGATTAGTGTTTCAAGTTGTGATTGATTAATTGTACTTGTAAGATAGAAGTAGATGACTATTTATGGACACAGTTACGGTGACTGTGTCTAGAACTACCCTTGCTACTATCGGGATTTTATTCCCCTAGACTGACTGCTATGTTCTGTGAGACTTTATAGACATGACCTTTGGAATATTGTGTCATGCTTTTATGAATTGTTATTATATGGCCTGTTATACTATAAGTGAGACTACTGTTGGCCTAGACTGGAAGAATTGAGGTGAATAATTTGTAGCATTAACTAAGACGAATATGAAGTCATTTCCTGACCGTTGACTGATGGGACACACGTAGTGACCCATAAAGACTGATTAGGGTAGTAACCCCTTGATGAGTAGTGAAAGTCTCGAACCCTATTTTGTAACTATGTGAAGTGTAGTCTTCATGCTTGGCGACCGTGACTAAACCAGTAGATGACGGACCCTATGATATTATAGTATGACGGGACTTGTTGTGTTGGACTTAGGTGAAATGTAATTCTTTCCCATGGATCGACGGGACACACGTAGTGGCCCTTAAGGATTGAAATAGAGTAGTAGTTTCCTTGTCTTCTGATAAGAGGATCCGGACCCTGTTTGTTGTTGTCATATGTAGGTGGTTTGCGTGTCACATATGATGTTGACTTTTGGTTTAGATGATTGTGGCCGTAGTAAGACTTTGAAGAATTGTTTTCCTACCATAGACTAATGTGAGTTAGTGGTGACCTTTTGAAAGTAAGTTTGAATGGAGTTTTCCATGTAGTCTTGACTGAAAAATAGGAAAACCGTGTTTTGTCGTTATGTGAGGAGTATTATTAGCCTGGATGTACTGTTGCAGGATTTGACTAGCTAAGTAGGACCTGTAGAGTTGTCCTAAGAAGTTGTTGATTTTTTGTGAATTGATATGACTCATTAGATGTCAGTATGTAAGACGTTCATTTAGTGACTTTCTTGGAAGTAGAGCAGACCTTAACGGGAATAGAAATTCAGTTCAAGCTGAATTATGATGAATCTTGACTAGGTCGGGAGACGAGATTAGAACATTGATCATATTACTGTTAAGATAGAAGCATTGATCTGGTAGTTCGATAGTGACCGTTGTGAATAGTTTGTCTTTTGAAGATTTTAATATAAGGTCGAGGACGGACAATAATAGCATTTGCAAATAAGACGAAGTAAGTAGGTATAGTTTATTGGATGTTGGATCAGAGTTACTAACATGGTTACTAAAGAGGACTTAGTAGAATTAAGATCGAATTAGAACTGAGTTAGGTGTTTTCTTTCAAGACTTTTGTGATTTTGACAGCCTTAGATTGTAAAATCTATTAGTTTGGGATATAGTGGAGATTTATAACTACCGGTGACTTAGGAAGATAGACCGTGTTGTTTTGATGAACTCTATTAAGATCTTGTTCCGAAATACTCGAAATGAAAGTGTGATTTAGAATGATGTATTACGTCTGGCCAACGAAAATACGTTATAGTAAATCATACAGTAGTTTCGAGAGTCGGAAGAGATGTAATAAGTGTTAGATCGGATGTTGTTTGATGATTAATGCGATTTTCGATGACTGTTGACCGAGAGTTGATTTTTTTCGACATAGTAATGCTAGTTGAACAATATCTGGACTTAGGCTATTGATGATCGAATCAGCTTTAGTTTTGAGTTCTGATGAAGTTCTAAGCAAATTAAAGACGATGCAGAGATAGCCTTAGCGGTGTCAAACACATGTATTGATGTCATTTGACGGACTTAATTACTACATGGATGTTTATTGTTTGTGGTAGTGGATATCGTTGACTTGAAATCCATGTTCGAATGATTAATGTTGGTTTAATATTGCATTTGTAAGTGTTTCTTCTAATGATGAAATGAATAAAGCCATGCTTTAAGTGATGAATTTTGGGTAAGTATCGACCTAGATAAGTGATTTATGACGAAACCCTTAGAAATCGATTTTGAACTAGGTATTTAATTGTGGGTTCTGGTAGCACTTTAGCCAAGTAACGATCTATCTGATGTAACTGTATCGGTGTTGGGCATGTGTATTGATGTTACTTAAGGAAATTAATATTTAGATATCTACTTTCGAAATGGGTGGACGATTCATCTTTACTCAAGATTTGTGATGTAATGATTGAATTGATTTGAAATTGGGTTGGTAATCATTTCTACTATGATTGAGTTGATCAGAATAACGATTTAGTCGTTGAATAATTAGGGAACATTGAACCAGATAAGCGAATTTCAACGATATTCTTAAATATCAGGATTGAAACAAGTATTAAATTATGGAATTTGGGTAAATCAGTGTAATCCGAGTTGATTTGGCTATGTTGTAGTGATGAAATTAGCTAGGTTTGTGTATTCTAAGGTAAATGATAGCCATTATTCAGCGTTTTAGAGTGAGTTGATCTAGGAAATTCGATGAAAGTGACTCGAGAATAACCTCAAATCATGATTGACAGATATAATGTTGTGGGTCATTAGTAGTGACTCGAGAGTTAGTGTGTAAAACCTAGACATGAGATGGAATTTTCGTGGTATTTCGTAAGATTATTGATAGATCAAGTTTGGAATCAGACGAAATTAGACTTTTTCAGTTATTAGATAGCGGTAGGTTGTCAACATTGAACTTCTTTAGCTCGTGGTAAAGACTGTTTTCTAGACCAGAATGTGGGGAACGATTCGGATATCGTGTAATGTAAGTAAGTAAGTTTGCAGATCGGCATATAGCGGGTCTCAACACTTGGATAGTAGACTAGCAGATGATGTGTTTGGTCTTAGACCGATAAGTTAGCTTTTGACCTACGAGAATGGACGGAGCTTTGTAAGGCATATGACCGTAGGACATGATTTGACTTAGGTTACGTTGTGGCCCGTTTTGGTGGTTTGTAATACCCATGACCTTTGTTGATTTAGTGATGTAGAATTGTGGGCTTAACTGAGTTGCGTCTTCATGTGACACGTTGATAACAGACCGATGACTTAGAATAAACTGAATATAATATTTAATGGGTTAACTTTATGGGTAATCTCAAAATTTGATGGATCAGTCCGATTCAATGAAATTGACAGTGTATAACCGTTGCTATCTTCAGAAAGTGGGGTGTAGTGACAGTTTGACGTGAAACTTTTTGTGGAAGTCAATTAAGTTGATGATGGGTCTATATAATACTTTTGGGTTGTCTAGTATTTGAATGAATGTTGATTGCATCTAGTGTTGAATTGCTTGATCGTTATCCTCTTAGCTTAGCTTAGGATAAATGATGACGTGCACGGCCCTTGTTAAACAGTAGATTGTTGGTACTTGGTTACCACTTCAAGCGATAATTGTGATGCTATAGACAATTGCAGGATAATTATCTGAATGTTGTGTTGCATGATTGGAGTTGGTCGTAACAGAAAGGGTTAGCTTTAACTTAGTGACGGTGAGTTTTTAAATTAATGATTTTCACTTATAGGTTGGCAGATGAGAAAACTAATGAACCTTGGTAATGTTTGTTATCTTAGGATGTGTTTTGGTGTAGCTACCGGTGTGACCAATTGTGTTGGTATTTGTTACCTGTGACCCGTGTTGGCTATGACTTAGTAGATTCCGAGGACGGAATCTCTTTAAGGGGGGTAGATTTGTAACACCCTCGAAGCGGACCTAGCAGTTAGATTACTATTTTGCCCTCAGGTTGTGTGGTGTTATTATATGCTTTTATTCTAATTTTATATTTTGTATTATTTTAATGTTGTGGATAGGACCAGTTTGTGACAAGGGTCACAGAACATGTTTGTTTATTTAATTTGGACTTCGTTTGGGTCACCAAATGAGATACGAAAGAATTTAGATAACTGATAAATACCCGTGTGTTGTGATGTATGGGTTTTTTTTTTAACCCTTAAGTGTGTAGGTGGGGAGACTTATCTTCATTTTTCTAGATTCTTCCCCAAATATTACTTCCGTACGTTCATCTCCATCTCACCAAACCCTAATCATCAAAACTTTTTCTTGGGCTCAAATTGATCTTAAAATCGTGTTCTTTGTTGTCTACTGATTCCAACAAGGTAAGAATCACAAGCCTTCATGCTTTAATCTTTGAGAAAAATGGAGTTTTGTGTTAATTTTTACAAAGTGTGTAATTTGGGTCAAAATGGTTAGATTTGATGTTGTTTGAGTCCAAATCTTGTGGGTTTATGTTTCTACATGTTTAGTATCTTTGATTTGGTCAGTTTTGAGGGTGTAATCGAGCTCTAGAGCAAGAATTGGTCGATTTTGGGTGAAACCCGTCACTTTGTTCTTCAGCTTCTGCAGATAAACACATTCGGCCGACTGTCTCTTGACAGTCGACCGACCGACGCGACCATCGACCGACTGAATCGACCATCGGCCGAGTGTGTCTGTGAGAGACCATCGACCGAGTGTCTAGACACTCAGCCGAGTGAGTGTAGACAGTCGGCCGACTGTCTCTGACAGTCAACCGAGTGTCTTTGGAAGTGTAAAATTTTACTAAGTGTTGATTTTTAGCCGTTATGCTGCCCGTTTATATTTTGATGATAATAATATTATAACTAACTTGTGAGTATTGTTTTCAGGTGATACAGACGAGGAGAAGACTCGGTGACATTAGACTACCGAGTAATGTCGGTATCGGTGAGTGGGACTAACTGGAGTATATAGTATAGAGTAGCATGTTATATTATGATTGCCATGCTTGATAGATATACTTGCTACTACTGTTAGTTAGTATGTTGTGATGACTGCATGTTAGTTGATGCTTGTCTGCTGGAGCCCAGTGTGTCCCTATTGTGTGGTAGCCTCGGTAGGAGAGATCAACCTGAGGGTTGGGTTCCTCATGTGGTAGCCTAGTCAATCGTGGTGTATATATATGTGAATGACGCGTCCGTCGCGTGTGGATTATATATATACAACACGGTGGTGGAGGAACTTCTGGTAAGCCCCAGTCCGATTAGCTGGTGGTTAATGGTTTGGCCGAGCCGTCAGAGTCTCTGTAGACGGCACTTGGGTGATGTTTATGTGTTAGACTATGTGACATGATTAGTATGACGGTTCCTGTATACTATTGCCTGTAGTTAGTTGCACTCACTTAGCTTCGTGCTAATCCCCCACATCTTCCCTGCAGGTTATGGATTTGTTGTATGCTAGTTATCAGGGCGAAGATGGGATGTTGGAAGATATGTTTGACAAAGCCGGAAACTCTGATGTCGCATCTTTTCTATTAAAGTTGTATGTACGTTTTAATATAACACCCGGTCGTTTATTTATTAACATGTTTTCATTAAGTGGATTATATATGTATATATACATTTTTAACTTATATACTAGTTAAATTGGTCTTCCGCTATATAAAAAAAAAATCTGGGGTGTTATACCGTAAGACCCACACATTATTGCTTGTTGACTCAAAAATATGTCACTTGCGTATTCTATTCTTTTAATATTAAAAGTTGATAAAGATGATGTTGACTAAATAATTAAATGAAGATGATGCTGTGATTGATCATAGTAGCTGTACAAGGCCAGACCCGATTTATATTAGTGAAAACGAATTAAATGGTGATCGTTAGGAAACGTCTTTGGAGAATGCTTTATCAAAAATTAATGCAACTGAAGTACACAAAGTGATTTTGTGATTTTCATTTAAAGGAAATTAAAAGACGTAAATCTTAAATGGGCCGAGAAGAAAACGAATCAACCACTTTGTCCAGAAGCATACAATTCGATACACATGATTATGGTAGGTTCTAGTGACGAGCTGGAAGTTGTTATACTCCGTATTTGATTAAGATGATAAATCAAATAATTTCATTTTCCTCTTGGGCCGTAAATTATTAGGTTATTTAAATGGGTTTCTTTAATTGTTAATTGGCTGCTTGATAATTGTTGGGCTTGGAATCATCCTGTTGGGCCAAAGTGAGATTGGGCCGTTGTTTGTTGTTTTCCCTCCTGACTGCTCGAAATAAATGGCTGCTGTTGCAGCTGTAACAGCGATGTACAATAACAAACAATGAGATGAAAAGGATGATGACGATTGGAATGATGACACACGATGATGATGTTAAGTGTTAAGGATACATGATTAATGGTTTGATCCCTGGTTGATTTGTATTATTGAAGAAGAAAGGGAAACGGGAAAGGGATATTAAATATATTTTAGGCGTAAGAATAGTCAGAAAAACATAATCAGCTGGATGGTTTAGGAGTTGTTCGGGTTAGCGGGAGGTCGCGGGTTCAAACCCGGACTTGGGCATTTTTTTAGGACTACTTCTTTGAGGTAGTTTACTTATTACTCATTATTATTATTTATTATTGTTGTTATTAACTATTTATTTATTATAAATCTTAGTAATAAGATTATCAGTATAATTAATACTATTATCATTATTGTTATTACTAATATTATTATTATCATTAAAAATATTTTTTTATCACTAATATAACTAGTAACCATCATTTATTATCATTACTATGATTAGAATTACAATTATGACTATTATCATTATTATTATTATGAAAATAATACAAATTATTATTATTTTAAATAAGTATTAGTATTAGTATCATTTTATAAATATTATTATTATTATTATTATTATTATTATTATTATTATTATTATTATTATTATTATTATTATTATTATTATTACTACTATTATTATAAGTATTACTAATAGTATTATCATTAGGTTATTATTAGTAGTATCATTAGGATTAAAACCATTATCATTAATATTAAAAGTTATTATTATAGTTATTATCATTATTAGTATTATTATCAAAACTATTAATATCAGTATCATTACTAAATCTAATTATTTTTAGTATTATTATTATCATAAAAAGATACAAATTTTTATTACTAATATTATTTTACCAAATAAATATTAGTTACATGAAAATATATGTAATACATATAACGTAACAAAATTTATATTTTAATTTATTTAAAATATATAAAGTGAAAATATGAGACACATACGTTATTAATATAAGAATGATATAACTAATAAATTTATATATATATATATATATATATATATATATATATATATATATATATATATAAATTTGTTCGATTGCAATTATGTGTGTTAATATATATATATAAATGATATAGGTTCGTGAATCCAAGGCAAACCCTGCATTGTTCAGTTCCGTCGTATGCATATTTTTACTACAAAATATCGTACCGTGAGTTTCATTTGCTCCCATTTTAAATGCTTTTGCAATATATATTTTTGGGACTGAGAATACATGCGCTACTTTTATAAATGCTTTACAAAATAGACACAAGTGATCGAAACTACATTCTATGGTTGGATTATCAAACCGAATATGCCCTTTTTTAGCTTCGTAGCCTAAGAATTGGTGTTTATTATAATTGTCACCAATTGACGCGAATCCTAAAGATAGATCTATTTGGCCCAACAAGCCTCATCTGAGTTACGGATGCTTTAGTACTTCGATTTATCATGTCCGATAAGAGTCCCGGAATGATGGGGATATTCTATATGCATCCTGTTAAGGTCGGTTACCAGGTGTTCACCATATGAATGAATTTTAATTTGCGAGTTACGCGTGACAATATATGAAATCTTGTAGTCTATTAAAATGATGGAAATGAATGTTTATGATAAACTAATGAACTCACCAACCTTTTGGTTGACACTTGAAAGCATATTTATTCTCAGGTATGAAAGAAATCTTCCGCTGTGCATTTCCTCACTTTAGAGATATTACTTGGAGTCATTCATGACATATTTCAAAAGACGTTGCATTCGAGTCATTGAGTTCATCAAGATTATTATTAAGTCAATTATAGTTAGATATATTATTAAATGGTATGCATGCCGTCAACTTTTGATGTAAAGAAAGTTTGTCTTTTAAAAACGAATGCAATGTTTGTAAAATGTATCATATAGAGGTCAAGTACCTCGCGATGTAACCAAATGTAATGACTTCGTCCAGATGGATTAGGACGGGGTATGACAGCAAGAGGTAGGGGTTGAAAAGGATGAACCACGAAAGGTAACGGGTAAAAAGAATGAAGGAGCATCTTTGAGGAAGTACTTGGAACCGATTCCATAACCGCAAGCTTTAAGGAAGGAGAAAGTTGAAACTTAACGAAGGGACTTCATGGAAATGATGAAACAAGTTCATGTCAACATGCCACTCATCCAAGTACTTAAGGGTATGCCTAATTATGGGAAGTTTATTAAAAATCTTTTATCTTCAAATGGCAAATATGAGGAGGTATCAGCCACATTTCTCGTAGAGGAATGCTCGGCCATTTTGCAAAAGAAAAAAATGCCGCCCAAATTGGGTGATCCCGTCGGTTTGTAATTCCATGTAACATGGGTGGGTCGAAAGTATATGATGCACTTGTCGACTTGGGGGCTAGTATAAATCTTATGCCCTATTCAATTTATAAAAAGTTGAATCTTGGGGAACTAAAACCGACCCGGATGGTATTAAAAATGGGAAACCAAACGTTTAATACCCCAATCGGCATAGTCGAGACCTTATGGTCAAAGTTGGTAATTTAACTTTTCCGACCGATTTCGTGATCCTCGAAATGAACGAGGATGACAAAGTCCCAATAATTTTGGGACGACTTTTTTAAACACCGCTGATACAATTGTTTATGTGCAACAAAATAAATTAAGTATCGGGGTGAAGCACAAAAGACTTGATTTTTATGTGCGTGAAGTTGATAAGAAACCAAATTGTTCAAATGTTAAGTCTTTGTGTCAAATCGAGGTCATGGATTTATGTGAAGAAAATGATTTAAAGGCTTTATTGGAGGTTCACACTTCGGATGTTTACTAATATGATAAAACTGAGAATTTTGATGTTGAGAAAGAGTTTGAAATATTTATGAAATCTTGTGATGAAAATGAATTTGAAAAAGCTTGTGAGAGTGTTTTAAGTAAACCCAACATGGTTAAGGAAGTAAATTTGGACCTAAATGTAGGGGTTGTTGTGATAACCCGTCCTAATCCTCCTGGATGAAGTCTTCAACATATGGTTACATTGCGAGGTATTTGACCTCTATATGATACATTTTACAAACATTGCATTTGTTTTTTAAAAGACAAACTTTCATTACATCGAAAGTTGACGGCATGCATACCATTTCATAATATATCCAACTATAATTGACTTAATAATATTCTTGATGAACTCAACGACTCGAATGCAACGTCTTTTGAAATATGCCATGAATGACTCCAAGTAATATCTCTAAAATGAGCAAATGCACAGTGAAAGATTTCTTTCATACCTGAGAATAAACATGCTTTAAAGTGTCAACCAAAAGGTTGGTGAGTTCATAAGTTTATCGTAAACAATAAAATTCATCATTTTAATAGACCACAAGATTCAAATACATTACACCTATCTCGTGTACGAAACCATTTTTCATAATGCTTAGCATAGTAGGTTCGTATCCTTTTCCCCCCGTAGGTTGCCTCGCGATTTTTAAATAACCGTACACATATCTCGTGCACAAAAATAATACACATAACCTGTGTATAAAAATCATTCTCTCGATACATAACATTCAATTTGATTTCATTGCTCAACATGGTAACCGACCTTAACATATAATGCGCATCAATAATATCCCCAAAACAGAACATCTCGTCTGTATAATATATATAAACTTCGAAGTATTAAACACCACGCCCACTAGCTCTTCCGTCTAGTGAACATTCTGGGTGGTGGTGTTAAACCCGGTAGCTACCTTTAGGATTCGCGTGAATTAGGGTCATACCCGATTCTATTTCTTAGGTTACCAAGCTATAATAATCAGGAGAAAATATATTCATCAATTGGTGGCAATTATCATGTTAACCTAATTCAATAATAATTAACAGAACTTCTGTCTGTATAATAATTCATTCGAGGAATGTTTTGCTTGTGTCTATCTCGTCAAACATTTATAAAAGCATTTCATGTATTCTCAGTTCAAAATATATTTCAAAAGCATTTAATAAAGCAGTTATGAAAACAGCGCATGTATTCTCAGTCTCAAAAATGTAAAGAGTAAAAGGGAATCAAATGAACTCACCATACTATATTTTGTAGTAAAAATATTATACGATGATACCAAACAATGCAGGGTTGGCCTCGGATTCACGAACCAATATCATTTGTATATATATTAACTCATATAATATAAATCAATTAAATTTATATATTTTGTTATATATTAAGATTAATATTCTTATATATAATTTTATTAACACTTATAATACCTTATGATACTTATTTAATATATAATTAATGTTATATCAATAATATTAGTTAAAACATAATTTAATTTAATATTAGTATACTTTATGTGATAAATATATATATATATATATATATATATATATATATATATCATTTATTTTACAAAATAAATAATTGTAGTAATACTAGATTAAGGACAGTAATAATAATGATAGTAATAATAGTAACTTTAATAAAAATGATAGTTTTACTAATAATGATAAAGTAAAAATGATAGTTTTAGCAAAAATAATACTTATAATAATAATGGTAAGTTTAATAATAATTATAGTTTTAATAGATATTTTAATGATACTAGTAGTAAAAATGATAATAATGATAATAATATAATTGTTTTAATAATAATAATAAAATAATAATAATAATAATAATAATAATAATAATAATAATAATAATAATACATGATAATTAATACTTATATTAGTAATAGTAATAATAATTGTAATACTAATAATAACAACAATAATAGTAATATGATAATAATAATAATAATAACTATATTACTAATAGTATTAATAATACTAATAATAATAATCATAATAATAACAATAATAATTATAATTATAATTATAATAATAATAATAATAATAATAATAATAATCATAATAATAATAATCATAATAATTATAATAATAATAATAATAATAATAATAATAATAATAATAATAATAATAATAATAATAATAATAATAATAATAATAATAATAATAATAATAATAATAATAATAATAATACTTGTAATAATAAAAATCACTAATAATAAATATAACAATAATAATCATAATAATAATAAAAATGATAATAATAATAATAATAATAATAATAATAATAATAATAATAATAATAATAATAATAATAATAATAATAATAATAATAATAATAATAATAATAATAATAATAATAATAATAATAATAATAATAATAATAATAATAATAATAATAATAATAAGGAGGCTACCTTAAATGTTTTCCAAAAAGAATGGCCACAACCAGACTCGAACCCATGACCTTCCATTTATCACAAACACCCTTGACCAATAAACTATCCGATAATTTTCTAATTTTTATTACTACCTCGATCCTTATAACCTAAATTTCCTGCTACTTCTTCTTCTTAATTGAATCAGTCGATCACCAAAAATAATCCCAATAATCATAACACTAACCCTAATCGTAATCATCACTCGTTTACTCGTTATTTTATGTATCACATATCATCATCTTCAACATCTAGAGCTTCATTGACTAATCTACTATTATCACCTAGTGTATCACCATCGCTCTATCAGCTTACGTTCATCAATTATCATCATCATTAACTTTTAATTATTTAATCGCCCTAATTATACTTGATGTAATAGACTCGTCACTGTATTGAAGATAGCAATAACAGAAATGAATTTTTTTTTGCAGGTGGTTTGGTTCGTACAGTAACAAGAACTGTTACCTGTTTAGCCCAACAACAATTTTCTTATGTCCAAACCTTCACAAGCCCAATCGTCAATTAATGGCCCAAGTGACAATGATGAAAGTAATCGTTCCAAGAACTAAACCCACCAAGATCACATAGGTTGTAAATAGCTGGAAAGGTGTTATTTGATGTGGGGTTCGATCAGAAAAGTAAACATAAATAAAAGGGTAAGTGGAGCATCATTTATCACCTCATCAACATTTATTTAATCGCTATAATGATTCCATTGTACTGTAACATCAGTCGCCTTTATCACTAAATATCTCAACTATCATTCTCATTTATTTATACGTTGTAGCAGTAAAGAATAGGAAGCAGAAAAATATGATTAGAACAAAGAAAGGTGCATCAGCAGGTTACAGTTTGATTAGAAACATGATACAGCGAAATATGCAGCAGTAAGATAGTGATCGTTGGTGATGGTTTGGTTCAAGTACACAATAGAATAACGATGGAGTTTGAGGTGTTCAATGGTGTTTTATGGCGTGGGTTAGAAATAGAAAGAAGGAAGAAGAAAAAAACGTAGTTACAAGGTTGATTGTGGTGGTTTTATGGTGGTCTTCAAAGGTGATGAGAGGTGGTTGTTTATCGAACAAGAAGAACAGTAAGATCCAAGGTAGTGTTTGATTGTTTTGTAGCTTATATAAATATGATAGCGGCAGTAGCAGGTGTCGATTAAATGGTAGTTTGTGAAAGTTTAAAAGAGTAGAGGATGTTGTTGGGTCTTGGACAGGAACCAAGAAACAAGAGGAGAAGATGGGTGTTCAAGGGTGAAAGTGATTGAAAAACTGATAAGGTAAATTCAATTGATATCATATACACAGGATTTGATTGAGTTTTATAACAGTGAAGCTCGACAGGAAGAATCATTCGTACACAAAAAATATAGAACGATGTCAATTGCTAACAAATTTTGGATTCATCCTAGTGTTTTAGATTCTGATTTATACGAAGAAAATCAATCAACTACAGCTTGAAAAGGATTGGAAATAGAATACGTTCTCTTCTGTGTTTATATATGTATATACGGTGTTTATATATTTATATATCTGTATATGTAATTACATATAAATATATCTGTATTTCTTGTATATATGCGTTTATATATAACTGTAATTATCTGTATTGATTTATTGAATATGTAAAGTAACATATTAATATTAATATTTAATATTAATATTAATAAAACTAATAATAATAATGAATATAGAAATCATAATAATACTAATAAGAGTACCGATAATAATAACTTTAAATAAAAATAATAATTTTTAGTAATCAAGTTAATATAATAACTTATACATAACAATTACATATATATATATATATATATATATATATATATATATATATATATATATATATATATATATATATATATATATATATATATATATATATATATATATATATATATTATATTTAATAATACATTTATTGATATCATTATTAACAAATGATAAAAGTAACAATAATAATATTAGTATAACAATTATATTCAAATTTGAAACTAAATTTAATACCATTTATTATTTATGTGATATTATATTATTTGATGACATTTAATGAATAATTAATATTTACATATTTTATATATATAATAGAAATCACATATATTTTAAATATAAACAATAACTTAGTTATTCTAATTATTATTTTTACATTTTAAATTCCAATTAATTAAAGTATACCTTATTAATTCAAAATATTATATATACACTTATATTTATATTTATATAATATTTATACATATTTATTTACAAATAATTGTTCGTGAATCGTCTAAAATGGTCGAAGTTAAATGAATCCATATGAACAGTTCAGAAATTTTTGAGACTCAACATTACAGACTTTGCTTATCGTGTCGAAATCATTTAAAGATTAAGTTTAAATTTGGTCGGAAATTTCCGGGTCGTCACAGTTGTTGTTCGTAAAAAAGCCTTATTAAACTCAATTGTGGAGAATGTTGTTGAGAAGGTGATTAAACCCACCCAAGCTCTTAAAAAGGATGAAAAATTTGTTTTTGACAAAGTTACAAAGAGGTCATTACAAACACCGGTCTTAAAAGAAAAAGTCAAGGTCGATAATCATTATGTGAAACACCAAAGGTTCAAACTGGATGACAAGGTCTTATTATTTAATCTTGATTTCAAAAAGTCACCCGGTCGGTCTAAATCAAGATGACCCGTTTGTTGTTAAAAACATACTCGGAAAAGGATTTGTTGAGTTAATTGGAAAGGGCAACCCATTTAAAGTTCACGGGGACCGTTTGAAACTTTTCAATGATGAAGTCAAGCCAACCGGGCTTGAGGACATCGACTTTAAACCACCATGAATACCCTTGTGCTAAAACAGGTCAAGTGATAGCCCCTAGACCAAAACAATCACATTTGTGTTATACTTGTTCATTTTAGATTGCATTTCATATAGTATTGTATGATATTTCTTTTGTTAGTTGCATTTGCATGTAGTTGCATTTCATGCATATGAGTAAACTGGAAAAATACCAAGAATAGCTTGTGAACGGGTCAAAATGAGCTTAAAACTGCAAAAACACTGTATTCAGGTGCAAAAGCGACGCTTTTGACCTAGAAGTAGCGCTTTTGATCTTAAAAAATGACGCTCCTGTTTCAAAAAGCGACGTTTTTGATTGTGTTTTAGGAGCAAAAAGGACAGTAGGAAAGAGCGACGCTTTTTTCTTAAAAAGCGGCGATTTTGAAATTCAGGAACGGCGCTTTTGTTTCAAAAGCGGCACTCCTGGACCTGGGTAATTAAATTTTCTGCACGACTCAAACACTTCATTTTCTCTGCCCACTTCATTTATTCTCACACATAGCGGCTAAGGCTCATCCAATTTGAAACCTAGCACCCAATTAACATCTTTTGTGAAGATTTCTTGCATTCTTATCATCATTTAACAGGAGTAAAGTAAGATTCATGCTCCATTAACAATTATCTTCAATTTCTTGCATGATTCTCGCTATGTTCTTGCTTCTACTTGTTTCTAGATTTCTAAGCAATTGATGATGATTATGCTAAATTGGTGATGAACCGTTGTTATCATGATTCCTAACATGATTTGCATGTTTAATTTTGAAATTTACAACTTAAATTTTTAGGGTTCTTCCCAATTTGGGAGTTTTCAAAGATGATGTTTAATTAAGAATGTAATGATGCAATTGGTTATTCTATGCTTCTATTGTATCTCTAGATTAAAAAGAATCCAACTTTCATGCTTGTATGCGGTAAAATTGAATTTAGGGTTCTTGATTCTTTGACTATTGACTAAGTTTGACCAATTGGGGTTTATTTGTAATTGAACCTTACTTGTTAGTAATCATACTTGAGATGATATGGCTAATTACTATACTAAAATGCATAATCCTAGTCTTAAGCTTGAGTTGACCTTTGACTTTGACTAGAGTTGAATTTTTGCAATTAAGTTGTATTGTCCATAGTTGCATGTTGTGAAGCTTTTACTCTGAAATTAAATGTAGGGTGCATGTTGCCCCATCAATGTTGAATGCGAGATAATTGTTTAATGCTATGTCATGGAATCGTTTTCACGTTTATTGTTTGTTGAGCTAATTTCAGGGAAGTGATAAAGGAAAGGGACTTGCAAGATCCACCGATGCTCATGAATGGTTGTAAGTGATTTTAAGGGATGATGCACTTCAGTTTCGAATGGTTAATAGGATTCATATGCTGGTGTGCCCGGCCAAGTACATTTATTGGACTGATTTGAATTAGCGGGTTTAGGTCATGAGATTCGAGATGAGCTCATAGTTGAATAGTCTCATAATATTATGCGGCTGTGGGAACCTCTCCTCTACATACAAGAAGATATCTACCCAACACTAACCCGTGAATTCCTAACAACTTTAAGGGTTCACTTCAAGGTCCGCTCGCCATGGCTAGACAATTACCTCACATTTTGGCTAGGGAAAAGAAAAGCAAATGAACATGAGCTAATTCTTGGCATGTCTAGGTGTCTACATGGATTCTCATCGCGATCTTACCTACATGTACTTGGCCAAATGTGAAACTTTCAATCCGAACGAGTTTGATCCAAAGCGAGTATGTCACAAAATTAGCGATGTCGCGCTAACTCCCACAAATCAAGTTTCTAGTGCAGTCAAAAGCCCCAAACTTCGGTGCATTCAAAAGTTCTTTGCCCAATCGGTCTTCCACCAAACGGATGATGTTGATAAGATGACATTGTTCAATATTTGGTTGATCTATCGTATTCACAAGAAAAAGCACATTCACATTCCTAAACTCATCGCAAGTTATCTATTTGATGCAAGTGGCGAGAAGTCTATGCTCCTAAGTGTTGGAGGTCATTATGTGACTCCAATTGCAAAGTTTTCAAAAGTCAATCTCAGTGAGTTGAAGAATATTCCCATGGCTCGTTTGGGTTATCATGAGTGCATATGGAGGCACATCTTGATGGCAAGCCCGACACACAATGGGTATTTGGTAACGAATCTTAATAATGATTTGTGAAATAATTATCTTTATGACATGGCATGTAACTTAATCTAGTTTGGTAATTGCATGTGGGAACTTGGGATTATTGATTTGGTGTGAGGTAGTATACTTGTATTGCTACTCTCACACATGATCATTTTTAAGATTATAATAATTCGACAATTGTGCGTGTGTGGATTATTTTGTGGATGTTTGTGTTTCTTTCTTGCTTGTTGTAGTTCTTAATGGCAGGATACACTTTTTGATGATTGATCTAAGCCTGACATTAAGTTCAGTAGTCAAGCTCATCGACTTGCAAACTTTTGGTGACTACGTTTATCCGAATGATGACAATAAAGATCACTTGATCTATTCCGGTTTTTATTTCTTCTCTATTGTATTCTCTTTTCAAAATTTCCCTCAATTTTACTTAAATTCATCGTTTAATATAATGAGGGCATTGCAACAAACTAAATGTAGGGGGAGAGTAAATTTCGGGTCATTTTGAACTTTTTCAGGTTAAGCATTATCGCACATGCTTTATAAAGATTAAAAGTTGCATTGTTGATAAAACTAATTTTTAGAACAAGTCTTACCATTGCATTAATCCATATCTTTAACACTTAAATGGTAATTAACTTGGCTTTTCAAAAGGAAAAGTAAAGTCTTTTCCTTGTGTTTCAAACTTAAGGAAGTAAAGTCTTCCTTTTGTGTTTACGATTTTAATTTCCAAGTGAAAGTAAAGTCTTTTACTTTTCGAATGATTTGTGCTTGAAATGATAAAATCTGGAGAAAAATCAAAACTTTTGCATGGAAGTAAAGTCTTCCATGTGTTATTTCAAAACCAAGTATTTAAAGCATTATCCTTTAACACTTCCGGATGAGTCAAGTCCATCCATGATAGGAAGTCAAGTCTACCGAATGTCGTTCTAATTGGTGTGGGAGACTTCCTAATCCACACCATTTTATATTGACATTGGTTATCTCATCATTTCACGATGTTTCAACCGATGTATCATACCGAGGGAAGAGGAGCCACCGAGCTTTACTGTGTGCTATCTTCTTGATGAAGAGCAATGGCTTCGTGCTAGTGTTGCTAGACAACACACGCCATAGCCAAAAGCTATGGCACCCTTATGATCTATCAATTAACGAAAAGGTAGTACCTGCTTCCTACCTTTTCTCAATATAAGTATAAAAGCTTGTTATGTAGGAAGTAGCCGAGTGAATAAAAGCTTTAAACTTTGACACTCTCGGGAGAGTCGAGTCCTCCCATTTGTTGTTTTGGAAGTCAAGTCTTCCAAACTTGGAAGTAAAGTCTTCCAAGTTTTTTTGTGTTCCAAGCTTGAGAGTAAAGTCTTTCAAGTTAAGTTTGATTCCAAAAAGGCCTAAGCTTGGAAGTAAAGTCTTCCATATCGCTAAAGGTTCCATCTTTAGTGCTTCAGAGTGATTCCCCACCACTCATCAAGGAAGTTAAGTCTTCCATCTATGGAATTGATGGACCTCTTATTTAACCATGTGGGACCCTAATTCAACGAACCTCCGTCAAAGCTTTTGCCCTACTATGAGAGAAACCATAGAGTTGTGATAGAAAGCTTGATGAGTACCTGTCATCCCGAGCCTGGGTTGACCAATAAAGATAGGGGTACCCAGTCCCCTAGCTTTAGCACACCCGCCTTAACCTAAATTTGGAATTGACGATGAAATTTGGAATATACGATCATTGGTGTTTAGGGGGCATGGAGGTGGAAGATGGATAGCCATCGCGGGTTGATTAGGTGAGTATATCTTTTCGGAGGCATACACTTTATTCACGATAGACTTCTTGGTGGATGGTAATTTTTATGATATTCATGGCCCTTATTCATTTGGGGTGCATTCGGGATCATTTTGGGTACATTTTGGGATTTTCATGGTGTTTTGGACTTATGGTATACATTTTGGGACACTTTGAGTTTATTTGGATGATTTCAAGATTTGATTTGATTGGTATTTTGGTGAGTTAATGGCTATCCCGCGGATCCTACATATTTGGTAAAGGTCAAGGAGGTCAAAGTTTGAATTTGTGAAGATGTGATACTTGATAATTGATGTTTGATGGCCTTCTAGGAGATGGAGTTGACCTTGACCGGGGAATGGTTGATTTTGGTAGATTTAGGCTTGAAATATGATTGTGTTGGTATTTATGGATTGAAGACTTAGAGATTGTTTGAAGCGTTGCATTGAGTTTGTGTTAGTAGTAGGAGAAAAAGAGAAGTTGATGTTTGTGCTTGGTCATAAGCAATTTCAAGTTTTTGAAGTCACTCTAGCCATCAAAGTGCATGTCCATGAAAGGTATCAATTTTTGCCAAAACTTTTTGCACTTTGGCTTTGATCATCTATTTGCTCTTTATCTCCAAAGCTTGTTTTGTTGATTTGCTTGCTTGAGGACAAGCAAGGTTCAAATATAGGGGGTTTAATATTGCTCTAGTAATACATGTTTTATCTCGCAATATCTCCCTCACTTCACTCGATTTTTGATGATTATGGAGCCTATTTGATATGCTTATGAGCTAAATGGAAATTTGGGGGCTAAAAGTTTGATTTTGTGTAAAATTGACCAAGTCTTGATCAAAAGTGGCAAAGAAAATGGCAAGTGCAGAAATCAGCTCCAAAAGCGCCGCTCCTTATCTAAGAGCGCCGCTCCTAAAGGGCAAAAGCGTCGCACCTCTATGAAAAGCGACGTTCTTGCATACGTTTTGGCACCATTTTCCACCAGTAGCCAGAAGCGCCGTTCCTCATTGCCAAAAGCGCCGCTCCTGATCAGAAAAAGTTCCGCTCCTAACGATAAAAGCGTCGCTCCTGAGCCAAAAGCGGCGCTCCTGTCGCTGTTCAACCCAGAATTTTTAGCACTATAAAAGGGAAGAGATTAGGTCATTTGGGAGAGAGCTGCAATTCCAAGACCCGATTTTCACTTCCAAAACCCTAATTTCATCACCCATTGGAGTTTGAAGGTGAACTGAAGGAGGCTCTAGATCTTCATCTCTTTGTATTTGGGTTGCAATCTCCACCTTTCTTTATCTATTTTGAATCAATTACTTGTAACAACTTTAAGATGATGTTTATTTATGTCTCAATGCTTATGATTAGTGTAATCTTAGCCATGATTGGCTGAATCTATTGTGTTTGCTTATCTATGAATCTCTAATGCAAAGATTTGCCCCTAAATCAATTGAATGATGTTTTTTGAATGAAATACATGATCAAGTGTTATTGTGTTAGCTATAGATCCATTGCTATGCATTTGTTTTAGGCTTTACTTTGATTACATAGGTTGAGTAGCTCTCTTAGTGATTTGAGAAGTGAATCAATTTGTGCTTCAACACCTTGAGTGATCTAGACAACTAGACTAAGGATTTCAAGTGATTGTGTTCTTGATCTAGGTTGCTTTTCAATTGGCCTTTAGTCAACATAGTGGTGTTTGATTATCGTAAGTGATTTCGTTAGTTGAAGGGTTCTAAGTGATTTCAACACAAGCATAATCTCAATAACCAATCATGCTTAACTTGATCTTAGAATGCAATGCTTATGTGAATTCGCAAAGTATTATTTGATTGAGGTTTGGTAGTAATGCTAAACATTTAATAGTTCAACAACTAGTACGATAACAATTTGGGTAAAACGGGACAATCCAAGCATAGATAGGATTAGGTAAGTGAACACTACTTAGTTAATTGGATTAATTCTCAATATTTAGTTACTTGTTATTTGCTACTAGTCTTATTTGTTAAGTTAAAGTTTGTTTACTTGTTCACATTTTAGTTTTCAATCAAAATTATTCAAAACCCCCCAATCAAACAAACTCTAGGACAATTAATAGTTCCAATTATTCTAATTACACCGCTCTCTTGGGATGAACTTGAAACGAATACTTACAAAAAGTGCTATAATAACCGGGTTCTAATTGCTCGTTAATTGTGTGTGCTTATTTGTAGTGTTTGAATCTTGTATAAATTTGGAGGGTAAATGATGTATTATTCCACACGCATCATTAGTGTTAAATAATACCCAACAGCTTTGCAACGAATCAAAAACCTTGGTTCTCACCTTAACCACCAAATCCGGCACCAGCGGAAATGTTTGTTTAAGAATTTGTAATTCGATGTCCTTTTCCTCTATTTGGTTAGATGCAAACATGATCAAACCATAAACATAACATGCCTCTTTAAGTTGCATATTCGAAGCTTTTTCTAATAAACGAAGCCCTATATCGGGGTTTATAGAATCAAAATAAGCCCTCAAAGCATAGCGAAAAATCGCATTAGGGTTTCCAAAATACTTAGAAAAAAAGAAAATATGGTCCAACTTATGGTTTCCCCACGGTGAGATACACCACCTATCAAAGGAAAACCTTTTATAAACCAAAGCATCCTCGAAATGCTTCTCATATGCTTTGCAAACCAACTTCACCATGAACAATTGAGTAGATGAATTCTGACCAACTCTAGACAAGATTTCCACAAGCATATCTTGTGGAAGATCTTCTAGAATGTTTGGTTGTCTAACCCTAACATCCATTTTTTGTTTTTTTACGAGATGCCTAACATCCATATATTTTTGTATTCGTTTAAAATATACTGTAAAAGAGATGAAAATTGTACTTAGGTTTGTAGAAGAAGATGATGGGAAATAACAAGACAGAAAAGGCAACTTGCCGTCTGCCCACGTCCTTTTAAAGTTGATTTTTGGTATACTCAACCGACGTCAAAGTTCCACGAGTGCACTTAATGATTATTTAGAGTATAAATAAAATATACAGTGTATATTTCTAATTTCATGAGCAAATCATATTAGCTAAAGGATTACATGGCAAATAATTAACCCTTAGATTAAAAGTAACTTTGGATGTGGACCATTAGATCAAAGTCATTGATAGTCACGTTCAAATATAACATAATAATATTAAATTACGGTTAAAACAAAATAGACAATTTGAGTGATTTGAGCAATCTATTACGAAATTAGCTCAAAATTTGTTATCATGGATCCATTAACTCAAAATTTTTTATCATCCATTAACTGCCTTTTACGATATTATATTCTAACTAAAAAATAAAAAATCAGTGTGTTAATATTTCAAAACAAAATACATAATTCAATATTTGCCAATATTACGAGATAGGTTTTTTTTATCATATACTACCCTTATTAATTTTTAAAGTCTCATATTTACCTACTTAAGGTGAATAAAGAAAAGCAAAATGATTTATAAAATAATAAAGTAATCAAATGTATGTGCATGTGGTGTTGTTTAATTTCAAAACCACGTTTTGGTGTTACAAAAACGTACTTATATGTTAGCTTAATGGCTTGTTTGGTTAGCATAGAAACTTTCGTGTTGTATCTTTGAGTTTTATTAATAAAAATTGTTGCCTTTAAAAAAAACGTACTTAATTACTTTTTAAACCTCATTTGCCAAACACTAGAATTAATATGGGAGTGACATGTACACTTTTAATCATGACCTAGAGTATTATTACCTACATAATAGGGATGCATATAACTTAGTACTGTTACCGATAAAGTAAATTACAAGTTACCACACAATCAAAACATTTCTTTATCTGTTCGATATAGAAATTACAACACAAGTAAATTACTACTCCATTTTAAATTTAAGATTATATATGTATCATAAGAAACATTGTAACACCCCAGGTAAAACGTTCCCCGTAGCATGATATTGTCCGCTTTGCCCGTAGGCGCACGGATTTTTCTTGGTGACCAAACACGGCGAGCACTTTTCTAGGAGGTCACCCATCCTGGTAGTGCTCTCGCCTGAGCATGCTTAACTGCAGAGTTCTCATGGGATCTGCTGCTCTTGTGGTCCCAAAACGCGTCATGCTAGGAAAGGTCTCCACACCCTTATAAGGCATGTTTCGTTCCCTTCTCCAACCGATGTGGGACGGATGTTACAATCCTCCCCCCTAATGGGACACAGCGTCCCCGCTGTGCACGTTGGCCCGGGGCCTGGCTCTGATACCATCTGTAACTCCCCAGGTAAAACGTTCCCCGTAGCATGATATTGTCCGCTTTGCCCGTAGGCGCACGGATTTTTCTTAGCGACCAAACACGGCGAGCACTTTCCCAGGAGGTCACCCATCCTGGTAGTGCTCTCGCCTGAGCACGTTTAACTACAGAGTTCTCGTGGGATCTGCTGCGCTTATGGTCCCAAAACGCGTCATGCTAGGAAAGGTCTCCACACCCTTATAAGGCATGCTTCGTTCCCCTCTCCAACCGATGTGGGACGGATGTTACAAACATAAAATCCGTCATCATCTTCAAAAAGTATAGTTTTAGGATATCTTTGATAAATACAACAAAAGAACAAAATGACAAACAATAAATCTTCCCCTAAATATCATTAATATTGCATCAGGAAGCATCTCCAGTTTGATTTTCAGCTGTAGCAGTAGCAACTAATAAAGTATCATCATCAACAATATCCCTAGTCAAATCGTCTCTAACCAATTCAATAGTCGCATTTTCTACAAGTTAAGGACACATCGTTATGTCACTCTGCAAATGCGTTTCTACATCATCGATACATGTTTGTTCATCCATGTCAAAATTATCTCCAGGTGTTGTCTTGATCACAACTTTCCATCCTTTACGAGCACGATCTTGAACATAGAATATTTTTTGTGCTTGCGAAGCTAGAATATAAGGCTCTTTAGTTGGCTTCATACCTCGAAAATCGAGTATCGTAAACCCGTTCTCATCAACTTTTATCCTGGAACAACCTGATATCCAATCACAATGGAACAAAACTACATTATTGTCAGCATACTGCAACTCGATTATATCATTTAAAACACCGTAGTAAGTTACATCTCCCAAAATAGGATTGTTATCGCTAGCACTCGAGAAGCTACTTGTTACAGCATCAATCATAACTCCGCTATTTCGTGTTGTCCTATTCTTCTCTACATCTTTAATGTGAAATCAGAAACCATTTATAATATATCCCTTATATTTCTTTACAACCACATATGGACCGTTTGCCAATGCCGTTATATCACTTGTGATTCGGTAATCCCCAGCCATATCCTCATCAACCTGATTTGAGGCAATTTGTTTATAAGTTTGGCTCAGTTATATATATCATCACTACATTATCGTAATAAAAGTACCAAAATCACTTACATAATCAGACAGTCACTCCTCAAACTTCTGACTATGTAAACATTCAATATAATGCTTACGTTTATTTGGATTTGCTTGACTAAGAATATTCAGATGATCTCTAAAATCAAAGTAACAAAAAGAGAATAATATATGTACATTATCGTCTAAATTACACAATGTAAAATAAAAAAATAATCTAATAACATAGTAAATTTAAATAACTTACATTCGAAAGAAATCTATTTCACTTCAATTGAACAACACATGTGAATGTGTAATAGCCAAAGTGTCGTAGCCGAGTTTTACTACGTTTGTTGCACCAATGGGTCGACTAGACATACAAAATATTGGTAAAACAGTCTCATCACCACCATCTTCATGATTCCAACTAGTCTTATTATGTATAGTCTCGACATCACTAGCTAAATAAAAAGAACAAAATGAAACACACTCTTCAGCTAGATATCCTTCGGCAATTGAACCCTCAGTTTTACTCCTGTTTCGTACATAAGATTTTAATGTAGCTAAATACCTGATCAGTGGTCAAAAAAGTTTATATCGAATTCAAAACAGTCATATATATTTAAACAAGTACAGTATAATTTACTACATTATAAATGGTCACCTCTCAATTGGATACATCCAATGGTAATGAACAGGTCCCCCTAATCTGGTCTCTGAAGCTAGATGAACCGATAGATGAATCATGACGTTAAAAAACGACCGTGGAAAAATCCTTTCTAAATCACAAAGTATTTTTCCAATATCTTTTTCCATCTGAATTAAATCAGTAGTCTTAAGAACTTTTAAGCATAATTGTCTGTAGTACCGACATAACTTCATGATAATAGAACGCACATCGCGAGGTAATATATTTCGTATGGCCACGGGAAGTAACTGCTGTATCAAAATATGATTATCGTGACCTTTTAGGCCTAAATTTTTGGAGGTTTTACCTGAATGCACCTAGAAATATTAGCAGCATAACCATCTGGCACTCTAATGCCTTTTAGCACCTTACAAAATTTTTCTTTCTCCTTTTTATCCTTTACGAAACATGCAGGAGGCAAATACACTTTGCCATTTGGTAAAGGTTCTGGATGAAGTTCAGTTCTAATACCCATTTCTTTCAAATCGCGACGTGCTTTTAAATGATCCTGGGTCTTTCCATCTATATTCATTAACGTTCCAATAACACTGTCACATACATTCTTTTCAGTATGCATTACGTCTATATTATGACGTATTACGTTATTTTTCCAGTATGGTAACTAAAAAAAATACTTCTCTTCTTCCAGTTATATGGTATGGATGGGTTATCCTTCACGAGTTTTTCAAATTTTATATTAAAACCTTCCAGCTCCGCAAGCACTTGTTCTCCTGTTAAGCAAAGCGGTGGACCTTAATGTTCTTCCGTGCCATCAAAAGAATCTTTTAAGCAACAGAAAGCATGCAACAACTCCAACCAGCTACGATGTGCCATGAAGCTTTCTTTGTGGGAGTTTGATAACCGTATTGATTTGGTTTCCTTATGGCAAGAAGGATAAGCTAATTTACCTTTAATGCTCCAACCCGATAAATTCACATAAGCAGGAAAGTCACTTATCGTCCATATCAAACATGCACGCAGTGGGAAGTTACTCTTTATGGATGCATCATAAGTATTAACTCTAGTATCCCACAAATCCTTCAACTCATCAATTAGAGGTTGCATATATACATCTATATTATTACCTGGAGCATATGGACCAGGTATAAGTAAAGTTAGGAACAAAAAAGGTTTTTTCATGCACAATCATGGTAGTAGATTATACGGTATCAAAACAACAGGCCATGTACTATATGAAACACTCATTTTTTTCAAAAGGGTTAAACCCATCACTCGCCAAACCAAGCCTCACATTACGAGGTTCTTTAGCAATTTCACGATTTTGATAATTGAATGTGTTGGTTAGTGATCCAATATAAATATTCAAATGTTAACCACTTTGTTTTGATGATGACACCAAGTCTTGTGTGCTTAAACAATATATAGAACAACACAAGTTCACAAGCCTACACTATCTCTAGCAAAAGACCAATTCACAATAATAAAATTCGCAAAAATAAAACACGGTTGATCCACGATCGACCGTAGGCCTGACCGTTGATGCCCTGTACAAACATTTTCTAACGATTTTTGAAAATATGATCTATGACCGACCTCACGGCTGACCGTGGATCGACCGCAGTTCTTCCTGTTACCAAATTCATTTACATTGAGTTAGACCACTTCGAGGCATCTATAATTTACAAAACCTTTTTAAATATACTTAGAATAGTTTCCTTCTTTGTTTTCAAAAGAGTTTGAACCAAAAGATGTTAATCTTCATTTATCACACCTAATGATACCTTAATGACAATTTTACTTGAAATAAGATTAAACACACAAGTGTTATATCTTTTTATCCTATTACATAATGTCATTTAAACATACTAATAATGGTCCTTAAGTCCAAATTAAAGAGGTGCTCTCCCATTAGTTTTAAGTATCATTGTATGTATGTAAATGTAATTAGTTCAAGCTAGTCAAGGTTGTAACAAGGATCATTAAGTTCCAACTAGATTCAAACTAGTTCAATTAAGATATAACAAGGTTCTAAAGAGCTGGATACTTCCTTCAAAGAAAAGACAAATGGTTAAAGTCATGAGTTATGAAGTTTGGATGGTTTCTAATTGTCATGGAGCAAAATTCGAAGCGAAGATGCTTTCCTTATTTGCAAGCAACCAATGAAGCTTGATACTTCCACCCACGTATTGACAAATTATTGAAGACTTGGGATATGAAGTTTGGAGTATTATGGTTAGTCACAAGATTAGATGTTTACACATGCATATAAGTCTTACAAGAAGAATTTTGGAAGGTTGCTATTTGTCAAGTAACACATGCATACTTACCTCTTTTGGATAAGCAAGATTATGACAATGGTAAACCAAGAAAAAGATGCTATCCTTATTTGATGAATGCTTCCAAGACTATTGCAAGTATCTTGGAACTTTTGACTAGATGCTTCAACGGTTTTATGTGCCAATACCTTGCATCTCTATTTCCTATTTAAACAAGGCTTGAAGACATACGATAACCACCTCTGTCTAACATACTTTCAAAGTCATATCAAATTATCTCCCAAGCCTCAAGCACAAATATAACACCCCGTCAAAATCCATTAACGGTGATGTTAACTCTGGTCCCAGTGCTTGGCTTGACTTCAATGTAACAACAAATTTCTACAGCGAAAGCAATTAATACCTAAGATAAGACATGCAAAACGGGTCAACATAAAGTTGAGTGAATCTACAGGTTTAAGTAAACAGTTTTCGTATGTTTCATAAAACAGTTTCCAAAACTCGTTTATCGAAAAATCTGTTATCAGAATCGTTTATCAGTATTCGGTATTCGAAAATAAGTATGCAGAAATCGGTAAACATTTATCAGTATAAAACCACCAAGGTTTAATGTCAAAAGTTCGCATATAACAAATGTCAAGTGTTAAATTGTTTGTAATCAGCGACGTTAAGTTTCAACTGTGTGTGACATCAAAAAGGTTTTGTTTCAAATATTTGTAGACAATACCAAGTCTAGTTTCTAGTTCGTAAACCACAGGTTTAACTCGCATAAAGCACAGTCTGAAAAATAGTATTCAGTGTAATAATTCTTTGTTAACATTTATCGTAAGTTAGGCCACGAGATTTCTTGGTAAGCTTCGTAAAATTATACATTTGTCAGGAGCACTTGATTATAAGACTATAACATGCGGATAGCTTATTCGCTACGCGTCTTTCTTTTACCCCTTCTAAGCATACACCGATCAAGTGTACAAGTTACAACAGAATAAGCACCTCTTACGTTGGGGCGAGGTTTGTCAAACCTAACAGTACTGTCCCTATAAGTCGAGCTTACATAAAGTAATTAATATAATCAAGCTAAGGGATTTTTGATCTGAACTCATATGTATATTCTTTTAAGTTACTCGTGCCTAATATGTAAAACAACTATAAAAATAGTTTAAGAAACAGTTTCAAAAGCAGCATGTATCTCATCTCAAAAATGTTGATGAAAAAGGGACTGTAGACTCACCTTGAAAATGCATAGTAAACTCTTAGTAAAACAGTACGGTAGTCGGACGATCACGATCGTAAAATGCAACCTAATAAAATAAGTTACCTTAAGTAAATACATAGGTTACATTATGACAACCCACAGTGTACGCATAGTCCTAGTGCTCATACTAACTCAACAAGTAAACAAAAGTCTACTAGTCCAAGCAAGTCAACTAAAGTCAACTAAAGTCGAACCAAAATTCAAACTTGGTCAAAGTGGTAAACTAAAGTCAACCATTTTTCTACCGTATAGCATCTCGAAAGGTGCAACTTTTATGTTTGTGTGATAACTATTGTTGTACGAGAATTCTGCTAGTGGTAGATGTATATCCCATCCGTTCTCAAAGTCGGTGACACATGCTCTCAACATGTTTTCTAACGTTTGGATGGTTCTTTTGCTTTGGCCATCTGTTTGGGGGTGATACAATGTACTCATATCATGTCAATTTCCCATTACCTTTTGCAATGTTTGCGAAAATCTAGACGTAAATCTGTTGTCGCGATCGGAGATAATCGATATTGGCACACCATGTCTGGAAACCACTTTCTTTAGGTAAACCTGTGCCAACTTCTCCATCTTATCTGTTTCCTTAATCGGTTAGAAATGAGCTGACTTTGTGAGATAATCAACAATAACCCAAATAGTATCATAACCTCCCATAATCTTGGGTAACTTAATAATGAAGTCCATAGCAATACATTCCTATTTCCACTAGGGAATCTCTGGCTGTCAACAGTCCTGACGGTCTCTGATGTTCTGCCTTGACCTTAGCACATGTAAATCACTTACCAACATAGGTAGCAATATCAGCTTTCATATTAGGCCACAAGTATAGTGTCTTAAGATCTTGATACATCTTGTCGGATCCATGGTGAATAGAATATCTTGTTTTGTGTGCCTTATCTAGCACTAGTTTCCTTAATCTGCCATATTTCGGTACCCAGATTCTGTCTATGAAGTATTTGGTTCCATCTTATCAGACAGAAAATCTCTTATCCAATCCTCTAAGTGACTCAGTAACAATATCCCCCTCTTTCAATGCCTCGAGTTGTGCATCGCGTATCTGAGAAGTAAGATTCGTTTGGACAGTCATATTCAGTGCTCTAACTAGGAGAGGTTTAGCCTTCTCTTTCCTACTCAGGGCATCTTTAACAACATTAGCCTTGCCAAGATGATAGCGAATCTCACAGTCGTAGTTGTTCAATAGTTCTACCCAACGTCTCTACCTAATGTTGAGTTGTTTCTGTTCGAAGATATGTTGTAAGCTCTTGTGATTGGTGAAAATCGTAAACTTAGTACCATACAAGTAGTGTCTCCACATCTTCAGTTCAAAGACCACAATACCAAGTTCCAAATCATGTGGTCGTATAATTATGCTCATGTATCTTCAATATTCGCGATCCATAGGCAATCACTTTCTTTCGTTTCATTAACACGCAACCAAACCCCGTCGTGAAGCATCACAGTAAATCATGAAATCTTCATTCCCTTCGGTTAAAGACAAAATCGGAGCAGTAGTCAATTTCCATTTTAACAATTGAAATGCAGACTCATGTTGCCCAGTCCATTCATACTTCTTACCCTTGTGAGTCAATGCTGTTAATGGTCAGGCAATAGTAGAAAATCCCACAATGAATATCCTATAATAACCGGTGAGATCTAAGAATTTGTCGAATCTGCGTTGGCAACTTAGGAGTCTCCCATTCCTTGACCGTTTCTATCTTCGCAGGATCAACCTGAATACCATTAATACCCACGATATGACCCAAAATTTGAACTTCTTGTTGCCAGAAGTCACACTTCGAAAATTTAGCATACAGCTGCTCTTTCCAGAGCATCTCAAGTATCAAACGGAGATGTTGTACATGTTCCTTCTCGTTCATAGAGTATACTAGAATATCATCAATAAACACAATAACAAACTTGTCCAGATATGGCTTACACACATGGTTCATGAGATCCATGAACACTGTCGGTGCGTTCGTCAATCCAAACGGCATTACTGTAAATTTATGAGGTCCTAGCGTGTTCTGAACGCTGTCCTCGGTATATCTTTCTCTTTTACTCTCATCTGATGGTAACCTGACCTCAGATCAATCTTAGAGTAACATCCTGATCCTTGCAACTGATCAAACAAATCATCGATCCTCGGTAACGGATATCTATTCTTGATAGTCAGCTTATTCAGTTCTTTGTAATCAACACAAAGTCTCATGGATCCATCCCTCTTCTTAACAAGGAGGACCGGAGCTCGAACTATGAACTCCTCGGTCATAAAGTCCATCTGTTTGTGCCAGACACAGATCAAATTATTACAACCCTGATGTTCTTCACCATGAGGAGTTCCTATTTAATGTGAGCACCTTATTCCTTAGCTTGGCATTCATAGCCAATAACTCTCGTAGCTCTGGGGTGTAAATCTATACAGTGCGCGTGCTACAGGTACCGCTCCTGGCACTAGATCAATCTAAAATTCATCTTCACGGTGAGGTGGAAGACTAGTAACTCTTCCGGGAGGACCTTAAGGAAAATTTCTAACGGTTGGGACATCATCGGGTCCCTTAATTGTTGATTCAACTTTACTCACATGTGCCAGAATTGCGAGACATTTTCATCTCATTTACTTCTGGGCCTTCGAGTCATTAGTGTAACATAACAGTGTACTGATCTTCTCTCTGTACACCGTTATCATCGGTAAAAGGAATTCAAATAGTCTTCTGGTCGTATCAGCCTCGATTTTGTCGTCAGATAACCAGTCCGTTCCAACCACGAGGTCAAAACTTCCCAGTTTATTAGTTCTATAGAGTACACATTGTCTAAGGGAGGTATTGGATTCTAAATGTTGTGACAGAATTCTCTAGCGATAAAGCTTTAATCAGCATCGGTGTTGACAGTATATAAACACTATTGTTGATGAGTAAGAACAAACTCGTGACGAACTTCACTGAAGTTGACGTTGAAAGCAGGGTGAGTTATCAAACTTGTCTCACATCAGTGGGGGAGAAGAACGAAATACCCTTTACGAGGGAGGGTGTAGATACCTCTTCAAGTAAACGCGTATTGGAAAGCAAAATTGTGAAACCGCGGGTGGCTGAATGATAGCCGTTATATACGCAATTAATAAAGGATGCCAAATCATCCACCGAGTCCTATGTTTCATCCTAGTTTATTTGATGTGTACACCTATTTTTCAGTTGGCCTCATGTATATCTAGGCCAATGTATCTTATTGGGCTTATTATGTGCTTAGTTTCGGTTAATCGGCTTTTTTTGATTACGTAGAAACTTGGATTATTTTTAGGCTTTGTAATCGTAATCTAATTTCAATAATTTTTTCCATTGGTTAGTTTCTTTATTTTAGAGCTCGGGGAGTGTCTTGAGTTCTTTGTTTGGTTACCTGGGGTGGGGTATGCCCCTTCATTTATGTTTACTTCGGGGGTTCTCCTCCATCGGTCAATGTATTATTACTTACCGAAAGACTAGTTAGGTACCGTAGGTAGAGCATATTCCAACACTTCGGATAACCACTTGACATTGGCACCTTAGCCAGGTAGATCCGTCCCACTCTCCGGACCGCACCTCTACTTTTTTGGAGTCCGGGATGACTCGGATGGGTAGATAAAACAGAACCTGTTAGTTACGCTTTTATGGGCTGCCACGTATAGCTTTAGTTTATGTTGTAGCATCGGTTATTGCTCTGGTTACGAATGACCCAATCTATCTATGGCAACCACCCCTACTTTTAGTAGATGGAGATGCGCACCTAGGAAAGCGCAAAATAGACCTACGTGTCGGCCAGTGCCGGGGCAGAGATAGGGACCATGAAAGCATGGGCGAACCTTTTCGGACAATTCCTAACGCAGAAGAGGGATGCTTATAAGCTGACAGCTCAGGCATGCCTTCAATAGCGAAAGAAGTTCTTTCTGATTTGAATCAGGAAAGACAATGAATTTACGAGATCTTGATCCGTTTAGTGCCTTCACTTGTGAACAATAGGGACCCATTCTATTGATTGCTTCTCTGCCCTAGCTCTAATAAACTGGTTTTTCTTTCTTACGGAATTGGGGAAATCATTAGATTCTTCTTCCTTCTTTCGATTACATATACCGAGATAGGCTGGGAAATCCCCCTTTGATAAACAGGTGGCAACTTGATCTCTAACTAAGGACAGGAACGCCCGTGCCCAATCAAACACCACAATCATGAAAAGCACCTGAACCGAGACCTAAAGTTGAACCGCTGAAGGAACCTCTTTTCGTTGTTAAAGCAAGTACGCTTTTCAAGCTTTTTCTTTACTCTTACTAAAGCAGGCACACGCAAAACTCTCTATTTGGCTTTTCACTGAAACCAATACGTCTAAAAATAAGGTAGGTGCTTTCACGGCTCACTAAACGGGGGGATCAAAATCTTTGCACAGTAGAGGAGTCAAAAGCGGAGGACGAAGAGAATGTAGAGGACACAGCATATCCAGGGAAGGAAGATGGACTGAACTCACTCTCATTCATGGACATTGATAAGATCCATCCATTTAGCAGCACCTTTGGATGGCACAGCCTTAAAATTAATGGCGAGGTTCAAACGAGGAAAGGCTTACGGTGGATACCTAGGCACCCAGAGACGAAGAAGGGCGTAGTAAGCGACTAAATGCTTTGGGGAGTTGAAAAATAAGCATAGATCCGGAGATTCCCGATTTGGTTAACCTTTCAAACTGCTGCTGAATCCATGGGCAGGTAAGAGACAACCTGGCGAACTAAAACATCTTAGTAGCCAGAGGAAAAGAAAGCAAAAGCGATTCCCGTCAGAAGTCAAGTAGACAATTTCTACTACGGATTGCGCGGGTTGTTACAGGGAATTCATCTTCTAAAGATATATCAGAAATGAGTCGTGATGCATAATCGCTAGTAGTGAATCATAAAGGTGCTAGTAGTGATGAGTAGTATTTAGTAGTGGTGAGTAGCAATGGGTAGCATTAAGTAGTAACTGGTAATGACAAGCAGTGAGAAGTAGTGATCGGTCGAGACTAGAAGTGAAGGGCAGCGTTGAGTAGTAGTTAGCAACGATAAGTAGTAAGGAGTAGTGGTATGAGATGATGAGTATGTTCCAAGCAGTGTCTTCGTAGTGTCAAGTCGTGATCGGTGGTGACGGAAAGTATCGAGTAGTGACAAGTTGTGACGTGATTACATGATTTTTATAGGTTATAATAACAATTAATTTACATAGTGTAAATTTCTACTCATATATGAGATTACACGGTTTATGTTCTAACGGTATTTATCCAAGTAACCTACTTCACTCACTCCCAATTCCTTATTTTGCGATGTCGGAACTTCTATATGAGTTATCGTAATGTAATCCCGGTCATTACATTACGCTATCTCATATTTCCATTCGACATTATCAAGACAGCGTAGTCAACTTAATTCAATTAAGTCTCGCGTCGTGTGTACGTATGCGATTCGTGATATAGTATTTAGTCCAAGTACATATCATATGGGTATAGGGTGTATATATATATATATATATATATATATATATATATATATATATATATATATATATATATATATATATGTGTGATGTAATGTCCTACATGTGGCATACTGAAGAAAATAGTGCAAGCATGGGGTATAATATCCACTCAGGGTATACGGCTATAGACTAGACCCACTAATGCACCTACGGTTAGACACACTAATGCATCCTAGTTCCCAATAGCCAAAGCTCTGATACCAACTATAACACCCCGTCAAAATCCATTAACGGTGATGTTAACTCTGGTCCCAGTGCTTGGCTTAACTTCTATGTAACAGCAAATTTATACAGCGAAAGCAATTAATACCTGAGATAGAACATGCAAAGCGGGTCAATATAAAGTTGAGTGAATCTACAGGTTTAAGTAAATAGTTCTCGTATGTTTCATAAAACAGTTTCCAAAACTCATTTATCAAAAAAATCAGTTATCTGAATCGTTAATCAGTATTTGGTATCCGAAAATCAGTATTCAGAAATCGGTAAACATTTATCAGTATAAAACCACCAAGGTTTAATGTCAAAAGTTTGCATACAGCAAATGTCAAGTGTTAAATTATTTGTAATCAGCGACGTCAAGTTTCAACTATGTGTGACATCAAAAAGGTTTTGTTTCAAATATTTCTAGACATTACCATGTCTAGTTTCTAGTTCGTAAACCACAGGCCTAAGTAGCATAAAGCACAGTCTGAAAAACAATATTCAGTGTAATAACTCTTTCTTAACAATTATCGTAAGTTAGGCCACGAGATTTCTTTGTAAGCTTCGTAAAAGTATACATTTGTCATGAGCACTTGATTATAAGACTAACCTGCGGATAGCTCATTCGCTACGCGTCTTCCTTTTATCCTTTCTAAGCATACACCGATCAAGTGTATAAGTTACAACAGAATAAGCACCCCGTGCGTTGGGGCGAGGTTTGTCAAACCTAACGGTACCGTCCCTATAAGTCGAGCTTACTTAAAGTAATTAATAAAATCAAGCTAAGGGATTTTTTATTCGAACTCATATGTATATTCGTTTAAGTTACTCGTGGTTAATATGTAAAACAACTGTAAAAATAGTTTAAGAAACAGTTTCAAAAGCTTAATGTATCTCATCCCAAAAATGTTGATCCATACATCGGCTATCAATTGGCATCATCGGCTTGGACATCCATCCTTATCCACATTCTAGTTTTAGGTTTCGCTTTTAATCTTCATGTTTTGAATACTGTTTCTTTTAATTGTAATGAATGCCAATGTAATAAAAGCCACAAGCTTCATTTTCATAATGATACTTTAATTTCGCATCACCCACTTGATCTTATTTACACTCCTTTGATGGGTATAAATACTATGTCATTTTTATCGATCACTTCACTCGATATGTTTGGTTTTACCCTCTTAAACGCAAGTCTGATACAAAACAAGTGTTTATAAGATTTAAAGCATTAGTAGAGAAGCATTTTAATCAACCCATTAAAAGACTATATTCTGATAATGGTGGTGATTTGTAGCTTTGTCTGAGTTTCTGTCTATTAATGGAGTTTCCCAACTAACCTCTCCACCACATACACCCGAACATAATGGTGTTGCTAAACGCAAACATAGACATATAGTTGAAACTGGCTTATCTCTATTATCCCATGCACAATAACCAGTGAGTTTTTGGTCTCTTGCCCTCACCACGACATCCTATTTAATAAATCGGATTCCTACCCAAGTTCTTGACAATAAATCTCCATACCATCGATTGTTTGGTCAGCCTCCGAACTACTTAAAACTTCGGAGTTTTGGATGCCTTTGTTATCCTTGGTTACGACTTTATACTTCACACAAACTCAACTCTCGTTCCTTACCATGTATTTTCGTTGGCTACTCTTGTACACAAAGTGTGTACCGTTGTATGGATCCTACCACCCAACGAATATACACTTCAAGGAATGTCTGTTTTGTTGATGATGCATTTTCATTCTCCAACTCACGTCTCAACCTTCACCATTCACCAATCCCACTTTTGATCAATGGTGTCATGTTGATGTCCCGATTATTATAGATAAAAAACCTACTACTCCGCTCATCACCACCATTAATGACCCTCCTGTGGCTGACTTGGTAGCTGCTCAAACCGCACCAGCACCACTTAATTCAACTACGTCTGGCACACATCCGATACCAACTCCTGCAAATGCAACCACCACTGAAACCACATCCTCCATGACTACACGATCCAAAAACAACATTTTTAAACCTAATCCAAAGTATGTCTACTCTATGCTCTCATCAGTTAATCCTATCGAGCCTACCACAGTTAAACAGGTACTATCTGATCCGAACTGGACATCTGTGATGCATCGAACTTACAACTCTTCATCAGCTTGGCACGTGGGATCTTGTTCCTAAAGATTCTGCACAAAATTTTGTTAAATGCAAGGGGGTATTTCGTATCAAGTATCATTCTGATGGTTCCTTTGAACGCTATCGTGCCAAACTTGTAGCAAAAGGGTTTCAACAACGTCCAAGAGTTGATTATTCTAAGACTTTTAGTCCCGCTGTGAAGCCTACAACTATAAGCACTCTTATTAGTCTTGTAGTCACACATAATTGGTCTCTTCGACAATTGGACATTAACAATGCCTTTATCAACGTTACTTTACACGAACAGGTATATATGACTCAACCTCCAGGGTTCACTGATTCGAATTTTTCTACTTTCTCTCTTGTATAGTTATTATAGATATAGTTTCCTCGTGTAAATTATCTCTTGTATTCGTATATAATGTATCTTTACTCATTCAATAATATCACCGTTTTACATAACCCGCTATATCTTAGATAGTTGAAATTATGTGTAACTTCAACTCAAACTCTCAAGCTAGCACATTTCCTTCCTACTCAGCCATGTATTGAAGCTTTCGTGCAAACGTTGAGTGTATTGTATGCATATCATCCCACTAGATTTGTTGGCAACTATTGTAATAATATTATTAATTAAACAGGATTCTAAAGAACGAAAATGATAGCTAACGGCATATCGAAGGAATATAATCCTTACATTTGTAACAGCCATATTCCCAAAATATCCAAGAATTGTTCAAGTATTATGGTGTTTTTTTCCTGGACATCAGTTTGGGATCACCCACGAGGACAAAACTACCCACGCGTTGATCTCCCGTAGTTGCATAAGACGCCTCCAGCTACTGCCCTGGAGGAAATCCGGACCAATCCGAGGGCATGGCCAGCAAAACCTCCCATCTCCGTAGCCCCGGCACTAAGCGAAAGGGCAGTGACGGAACTTGAAGTTTACAACTAGGGGGGCCAAACACAATATTGAACATTCAAAATTTTCTAGTAAAATGCTTTACATAACAAGCGTAGTCATATACTCCGTATAAATGAAGATTTAAGTACTTACAGAATGCCTAAATCAAATTTTAATACTACACTGAATGTACATTTGTTAACAGATGCTAAGTTGAATTTTAGTTTTGGTTTTATAATACAAGCACCACAAAAAGTAAAAAGAGAAAAATGGATGAAAAATATATAAATTTTCTTTTTTGTTATGAGAGTATCAAGTACAAAACATAAGACACATACGTACATACCTGTAATTTAAATATGAATGTAATAGGTTTGGATGTTGATAGGACATGCTTTTGAGAAGAAAAACAGACAACCTTTGTATTCTAATACACTATACCTGATTCAATTACCTCCTTAACACTGTAAAAGTTATAGACATATAGTACTATCCCAAAAGTTTAGGAGGGCCATAGCCCTCTTTTGTCTACACAAAGCTCCGCCATTGCGAAAGGCAACCTTGGTGAATACTTCAGGTCAGAAATAACATTGAGTGCAATGTTACAGCTCAGCGAAGTCGAACTCTTGACCTCTCGTTAAGATAGGCAGACCACTACTAGTTGAGCTACAACTAAATGTCGTTGATTCTTCAATCTATGGGGAAAATAAATAAATGAAGTCGGTGGAGAGATTTGAAGATGGAGTCAGAAGAAGATTAGGTATATTAGGTAAAGGTGCAAAAGATTCGAGTACTCCATGCATTATTCTTTGCAATCACAATGAAGAGTATGTGTATTAGTATAAGATGGTAAAATTATTGAACTCCATGCGTTATCTTTTATGCATGAACACTGTTCATGACATATTTATTAGTATAAGATGGTAAAATTATTGAACTCCATGCGTTATCTTTTATGCATGAACACTGTTCATGACATATTTCCTTTTAGATAAGAAGATAATTCAAACTAAAAGAGTCCTAAAGAGATAAATAAGTTGAAAAAATCTAACAATAATATTCATGACCTAATATCCTAAATTGATGAACCACAAAAAACCATCACAACCCCAGAAAGAAAGAAAAAAGTAATTCAAAATAAGTAATGATTTAAAACGCTAACTCATTTAGCTGTAATCTTACTTTGCAAGAAAATAAAAACACATGTAAATAATTGATGAACGATGTACAATGAAAAGGGAGATAAATGAAGACAATATAATCGATGGACGGAGTTGTTGATTCTTCAATCGATGGGGAAAAAGAAATAGATGAAGTCGGTGGAGAAATTTGAAGATGTAGTAAGAAGAAGATTAGGTATATTAGGTAAAGGTGCAAAAAGTTCGAGTACTCCATGCATTATTAATTGTAATCAGAGTGAAAAGTAACTATATTAGTATAAGATGCAAATAACTATTGTACTCCATGCATTATCTTTTGTACATAAACATTGTTCAAGACATTTTTCCTTTTAGGTAAAGGGATAATTCGAACTAAAAAAGTCCTAAAGAGATAAATGAGTTGATAAAATCTATCAACAATTTTCATGACCTAAATACCTAAGTTGATAAACCACAAAAAAAAATTATTACAACATGAGAATATAAAAGAAAAAGTAATTCAAAATAAGTAACCCTAACGCATTCCACTGTAATCTTACTTTGAAAGAAAATAAAAACACTTGTAAGCAATTGATGAACAACGTACAATGAATAATGCATGGAGTAATTCATGGATAAAAACACTTGTAAGCAATTGATAAATGATGATAAAGTAATTCATGGATGGAGTCGTTGGTTCCAGTAGATGGGGTCGTTAATTCTTCAATCGATGGGGAAAAAGAAATAGATGAAGTCGGTGGAGAGATTTGAAGATGGAGTAAGAAGAATATTAGGTGTATTAAGTAAATGTGCAAAAGGTTCCAGTACTCCAAGCATTATTCATTATAATCTCAATGAAGTGTTATCAATCTATATTAGTATAAAATCCAAATAATTAATGTACATCATGCATTATCTTTTGCACACACACATTATTCATGACATTTTTTATGATAAGGGGATAATTCGAACTAAAAGAGCCATAAAGAGATAAATAAGTTGATAAAATTCATCAACAATTTTCATGACCTAAAATATAAAATTGATAAATCAAAAAAAATTATCACAATATTAGAATACAAAAAAGAAATCAAAAGAAGTAATGATTCAATACCCTTACTCATTATATTGTAATTGTAATCTTACTTTGAAAGAAAATAAAAATACATGTAAACACTTGATGCAGGCGTACAATGAAAACGAAAATAAATGAAGAAAAACTAATCGGTGGATGGAGTCGTGGATTCTTCAGTCGATGGGGAAAAAGAAATAGATGAAGTCGGTGGAGAAATTTGAAGATAGAGTCGGAAGAAGATCAATTAGGTATATTAGGTAAAGGTGTAAAAGATTCCCATATTCCATGCATTATTCATTGTAATCACATTGAAGAGTATCTATATTGGTATAAGATGCACATAATTATTGTAATCTATGCATATCTTTTGTATATAAACACTATTCATGGCATTTTTCCATTTTAAATAAGGGGATAATTCGAACTAGAAGAGCCCTAAAGCTATAAATAAGTTGATAACATTTATCAACAATTTTCATGACCTAAAATCCTAAGTTGATAAACCACAATAACTTATCATAACATGAAAACACACAAAAAAAAAAAAGGAAAAATAATTCGAAATAAGAAATGACTCAAAACCCTAACTCATTCAACTGTAAGATTACTTTGAAAGAAAATAAAAATACATGTAAACAATTAATGAACGACCTACAATGAACACGAAGATAATTGAAGACAAAGTAATCAGTGGATGTCATCCTAGTGGATGTCATCCTTTACTCCGGTGAATGGGGTCGTCGATTTTTCAATTGATGGAGAAAAAGAAATGGATGAAGTTGGTGGAGAGATTTGAAGATTGGGTCAGAAGATATTAGGTATATTAGGTAAAGGTGCAAAAAGTTTCAGTACTCCATGCATCATTCATGGTAATCACAATGAAGAGTATATATATTAGTATAAGATGCAAATAATTATTGTACTCCATGCATTATGTTTTGTACGTGATCAAACTAGGAAAGTCCGGTTTGAGTGCAAGTGAATTGGAAAGAGAGTTTATCCTTTGGAAAGGGTTCCTTCGGTTAAGGGGAATATGAATGTGGTGATGTTGTTTGTCTTTTGCCGAGCCTCCAAGGTAAGCTTGAAGAGAGGATTAGTGTGTGCCAGTTAATTAGCCTGAAAAATGAGGCTTATGAGCACTATTTATAGATATATATTCGGCGGTTATGCATGATAACCGCTATATTAGTGCCCACTATCAATAACTGCCACTAGAATCTTCTAATCATACCCACAACCTACTTCACGTCCTCCACGTTCCTGAAATGTAGGGACTCAGTCCAGCTCATCATTTCTAAGTCAGACGAACACGAACGGAACGGCAACGGTCCCGTCATGTTATTCGAATATAATGTTGCTAAGGGGGTTTATCGTGTTGGACGTCATGCGCTACTCGTACCGCAGCACGTGACGCAGTGTGGCGTGATGTACGTCATTAAGTCCCCCCAATTTGGTTGGGTACAAAATGTACTTGTACGTGACCAAACTAACAGTTACTTTGTTGCTAAACATGAATGACACGGCTAACATCAATACTTACGAAATGATGGTGTATGAATATTATTAAAATGGACGAGTTCCATATTATATAGTATTAAAAACCATCATGAGCGAATCTGACACAAACCATCCCATCAGCCGCCAAACGTGATATTCCCTAGATAAACGCCATCATTGTTACAGCTGTAATATTTGAAATGGTGCGAATCCAACGGTCGTGAAGCTGTGGTGAAAAACACGTGTACGTCCAGGATTAAAGCCCATCAGCGAGGCCTATCCGAAAAATTTCCTATAAATAGAGGGTTTTACCCTCCCATTTTTACTCACCTCCTGCTATTATAACTTCTCTCTCAAAGCATACTTGTGCATTTCTTATCTTATTTCCCACTTTACCTTCACGTACCGTTTCAGCTATTATCAAGGTTAGTATCATGTCTAAAGCAGAGCTTTCGAGAGAGCTGAGTAATGTCACGTCCGACTAGCTTGAGTATTTTATTGGTGAATATCCACCGCTTGCCGGATGGCATACTATGGTGGCAACGGATGAGCAGCGTGCTCACACCCCTACTGCGGACCACTTCACATTGTATATGAAGGCGATATCGGTTGGAAATCTGCGCTTACCACTATCGCCTTTCGTAGCGTCTGTTTTGGAGCACTATCATATTAGTGTCTGCCAGCTTCATCCTCACGCGTGGCAACACGTGATTATATTTGAGATGTTTTTTAGGGGGCAGAACCAGCCCACCCTACTGAACGTTTTCCGAGCGACGTTCAAGCTATCTGCTTCCGGGAAGGGTTGGTATACCTTCGAGAAGAAGTGTAATTTCACTTCAAAGAAATCTCCCTCCCTCCATGATTGGAGGGATATGTATGTATACGTTCATCAAAAAGCGCTTGGCGAAGGGCATGCCCATCTGGTTTCGTGGCACTTCAGCCGTTCACCCGATCTTTCAAAGACACTGGACTTGACTCTGGAGGAGCGTGAGCTTTTCAACTTCTGTAAGGACGCTGAACTTGATATGCGTCCTTACACCGTGGTGATGCTGAAGCTGGGTAACGTTCAATGTTACTGGTCTTGGGAAAACAAGGTGCCAATGATTCTTCATAACGGAATGGGTATGCTCTTCGTGCCGTAGCGTTCTTTGTAAGTTCTTCTCCCTTTGTCAATATATTAATATATTTTCTCATTGTTTGCAGAGATGGATTTCGGTCAAGCCATTCGCCGGCCCACGCTTGAGGGATTGAAGTTTAAGAAGGTCAACAAGTCCAAGCTTCCTGAGGGCGATCCCCGTAGGGAAGGGGAGCTGGCTGTTGAATCTTCAACAAACGCCGCCACCGAGACTGGTGGTGCGTCACAGACACAGACCGCCACACCAATCACCAATCCGGAGCGATTATCTGTTGCTCCCCGGAGCTGTCAGTGGGGCAAAAATGCTACAGCCCGGCCACATTTCTGGTGACTCCTGGTGGCCACAAGAAGCCGATAAGCGCCAGGGAGATTTCCGAGAGAAACCTTGAAAGTTTTCAAAACGAGCCCAGCCAGGGTGGGTATTATTTCATTCCTGATAATAATGTAAATACGTCACCCGGATCACAATGGCGGAAACTAATAAAAGTTATTGTTTCAGGGCATCAGACCAACCCACCGAAAATCAACATTGAGGACATCTCCTATATCCAACAAAAAGAAAAAACCGTAACGCTGTCCAGTTCCGGCACTGGTTCCGAACGTCACCACAGCGGCTCACTGGAGATTCCTCATTCCCCTGGGTTTGGAAAACAACCTACTTTTTCTCATTCCCCTGGGACGTGTCCCATGGTGACGCATACACCCAGTTTGAGTATCTTCAAAGGATTTGCCCTTCTGCTCTAGTTGATGAACTAAAGAAGATACCGGACAATGCTGCGCGTCGTGCGCGTATACAGCATATTCATCAGGGTCTAGCATTGACCCGTGATGAGATTGTTCGTTCGAACAACATAGAGCAGCGTTGCCGGAAGGCTGAGGCTATGGTGAAGGAGGTTGGTGCCGAGGCAAAAGCTTTGAGGGAGGAGATGGAAGGCCACAGGAAGGCTGTTATGGAAGCGGAGCACGAGAAGCTCTTAGCACTAAAAGAGGCACAGCGGGCTGCCAAGAATTTGGCAACCGTTGTTGACAAGGAAAAACAGGCTCTGATGGATTTGGTTGTGGCTCAAAAGGAGCTATCTGAGGAGAAAGTGGGCAAGGAGCTTCTTGCTATACAAGTTTAAGAGTTAACCGTTGCCCATAAGAAGGCAACGGACGACTTTCAACAGCTGTGTTCTATGATCCCCACATCTTCACTAACGCCATCACGTCACCCCACGTCATGGGGCCATTTGGTAGGATGCTTGACGCTGCCAAAGGTGTAGGGCACTTGGAAGCCTACACCGTGATAAACGAGAGCAATCCGCTTCCAGACTCTGTACTCGAAACGGTACAGCAGCAGGTAGACCCGGATGCGTACGATAAGTACGATGCGGCTATCACAGAGGTGAAGGAAATTAAATTTCCTTTCATCGAGGCAATAGGGAGCCAGCCGGGGCTGACAGTGGCGAAGATCGGAGGAATGCTTCCTAAGTATATTAGGATATTTTGTAATGCCACTGATTGTAATTAAACAATATTATGTTATAATGAAAATATGTTTCTCTATCTAATGTGTATGAATTACATTTGCAATGTGTATAATTTGTTTATTCGGGTAACACGCTGTCATCGTCACGGTAGCGTGGCATTTCAAGGTTATACTTGATAAATTTGTCATGACTTTGCATGTATCTAGACCATGACGGGATCAACACGACGGGTACAGAACTCGAAGGCATCTCGTTACGTTGTCACTTCGTGTACGTCTCAACGCGAAGCGCCGTTCATGCCGTTCAAAAGCTAGAATATTCTTTGTTCAAGGCATGTGTAACATATGAATGGACTTACATTTACATTTTTACAAAAACACCGAAGTGATGCCATAAACAGTTACATAACGCATTTAGATAAACTGGAAAATGCATTTAATTCAAAATGAAATTCAACCAATCCATGGCGCGTTGCGCTTACGTATTTGTGGTGATCAGTCACAAACTAAAAAACACTGAAAATGAAAAATTTAAAAGTGCCAAATATTCTAGACATAGAATTTCTTGAGATTGGTTGCGTGCCAAGTGCGTGGCACGAATTTGCCATTGTGCGTCTTCAAATTGTACTCTCCGTTACCCAAAGCGTCAACAACCACATACAGACCCTCCCAGTTGGGTCCCAATTTACCAGTATCCTCGACCCGGCTAGCATTGTTGTTGCGCCACACGTAATCTCCGGGACGGAAGCTACATTCCTTCAGGCGTTGATTGTAGTACGTTGAAATTTTCTGTTAGTTAGATGCTTCTTTGATGGCAGCGATTTCATGCCTTTCTTCCAAAAGGTCCAAATTCTCCTTCAAGTTTATGACGTTAGATTCATCGTTGAATTCCAAGACGCGCTGGGTGGGAACGGCGAAATCTGCTGGTATTACCGCCTCGGAACCATAAACCAGGATGAAAGGCGTTTATCGGTTACTGCCCTTGGGCGTGGTTCGGAATGCCCACAAGACTTGTGGGAACTCATCGGCCTAACCTTTCCTATCCGTGTCCAACCTTGCCCTAATCCCTGCAACGATGTCTCTGTTGGTACGTTCAACTTGCCCATTTGCTTGCGGATAGGCAACGGAACTAAAAGTTTGTTTAATATTCAGCCCGTCACACCAAGAGCGGAATGGGTCATGAGCAAACTGCTTGCCATTGTCACTTACAATTTCATGCGGTACCCCGAAACGGCATACTATTTCCTCCCAGACAAAATTCACAATTTTTTTTCCCGTTATGCTCTTCAATGGTTTGGCTTCAACCCACTTAGTAAAGAAATCAATTGCAACAACCAAGTGTTTTCCATCCGGGAACGGACCTACCAAATCGATTGCCCATTTGTAGAAGGGCCAAGCTGACGTGACGGGTATCAACTCGTGTGGCGGCATGCGAATTTGTGGAGCATGACGTTGGCAAGAAGCGCATGCTTTAATAATCCCTTCAGTGTCACGGTACATCGACGACCAAAAGTATCCCAACCGCATTATCATTCCAACAATAGTTCTAAACCCTGCATGCATACCACAAGTCCCCTCATGTACTTCTCTTATGATCGTCTCCGCCTCGTTTGGACCAACGCACCGCAATAGCGGTTCGGTAAAAGATTTTTTAAACAACACACCGTCCTTTAGCGTGTATGAGGGTGCTTTCATTCGAATTTTCCTTGCCGCTACCCTATCGACAGATAGCGTACCGTGCTTGAGATACATAATGATTGGACTCATCCAAGTATCGACCTCCTCCACCGGAGCAACTTCCTGTAACACGTTATGTAGCCAGAAAAATTAGTATGTCAGGTTGCGTTGTGTTTAAGAATGAATATGCGTATAGCGTATATGTTATCGAAGCGTGTGATGCCCTGTCCAAAACCTCTATGCTACGGATCATCAACAACAGGTCCATTACACGGTATAACACTATATGCTATTTTAAAACAAGGTTTTGCATTCATAAAAAAGACAATGTTTTTCCAATGACAAATGTTATACAAAAACAACATGCTTCTATGGATAGAAAGCATTAACAATAGTACGTGACACTTAGGTCATTACAAAATCATAGTTCAAATATAACATAAGTAGTGGATGCAAAATAAAAAGTCCATGATTAGGAGACATCTCTAACAATGCAGAGTACAGCAGATGCATAATCGTCTTAGTTACCTGAGAATAAAACATGCTAAAAAAGGTCAACATGAATGTTGGTGAGCTATAGTTTTATTGTAGACAATAAAATAATGTAGACCACGAAATTTTTGTATTCAAAACAGTATGAAAAGTATATGCTTAACCGTGGGCGCTTGGTAACTAACTTAACAAAGAAATATGTGTATCACCCCCTAAAAGTACACTTGGCGAGTGCATTAAAATAGATGAAGTATTAAACACCCATTGAATGCTAGCGCGACTAGCCCGAGTGGGGATGTCAAACCCTATGGATCCATATCTAAGATTCGCGTCTACCGGTTCATAAACCAATAGTTAAACGTTACCGAGCTAAGGGGAAAATTTGTGCCGTTATGTCACCCACACATATATAAAATTGAAGTACTCGTGTCTAGTATGTAAAACATAAAAAGCACATGTATTCTAAGTCCCAAAAATAGTTAAAGTAAAAAGGGAGCTATAATCACAGTGGATGTACGGTAAAGTCGATACGAAAGTGTAAGAAAGTAGTAAGTCGGTCCAAAAGGTCCTCAACCTATGTCAATTGTTACTAAGTCAATAAGTTGTCCCAAATTTTTTTTAAAGTAAGTAAGTTAAGTCTTAAGTATCATCATTATCATCATATGTAAAAGATAAAGTAAGTTTTCAATAAGAATAAGGGTCGAAACGAAGAGCTGAATTCGAACAGCCGCTACAACCTCTAAACAAACTGAAACGACGCGCGGCTAGTAGCCAAGGCTCCGTTTGTGAGTCCTCTGACCGCTGTCCGAAGCTCGGATCCTAACTCGAGGTCAGAAAATTTAGCACGTCATTACGAAGGCGTAGTGAACTTCGGAAGGCTATAAATCCTAAACCGTATATCGGATTTAGGCGTAGCCATTGTGGGGCACATTAAGGCTAACTCTAAGAATCTCCGATCATAACCATCAAGGTCAGTTCCTGAGACCTTCAACTCCCAAAATTCCGTCTCCATCTTCTGAATTTCGGTCCTTGGGCAGTATTCCTCTATCAATGCCCTCTTGAACTCTTCCCATGGTGTTGCATATGCTTCATCAATTCCCTGAGCCTGGGCGAACGTGTTCTACCATGTCAAAGAGCCATCCGACAGCGTGCAGGATGCGTACTTAGTCCTGTTAGCGTCAGAGCAGTTGCTAACCCGAAATACCGATTCTAACTTTTCAAACCATCTTGTTAACCCAACTGGTCCTTCCGTTCCACTGAAAGTCTGTGGCTTGCAACTCATAAATTCTTTGTAAGTGCACCCATTCTGAAGATTTTGGTTAGCCATCGGAGCTTGTGGAGGGGTGACATTCGCCATAGCTACGGTCACTCGAGTAGCCACCATTTCCTCAATTTGTGCTGCAGTGGGTATTCCTCTTCGACCTCTCCCTGCTGCCATTAATCTTCTAAACCAAAAATTTTGACTTAACTCAAAATCCATTATTCAATAATTAATAATGTCATAGTATATGGTAATCAATTATTCAATCAACACAATACTTGTTAACTAAGTATGGCAAACTAGTCACATATATCATGAAACCATCATACAATAACTTAAAGAAAATGTCGTACAATTAATCAAACAACATTAGGTTCCATACATAATAAGAAAAAGTCACATACAACTCCATAAGTTTCCGTACAATACTCGAATGAAATCATGAAACTACTAATGGAAATACAAAATGAAATCTAGTACATAAGTCCTATGGAGATGGAGGATAAATGACGTCCATCAGGTGGGACACCTGGTCCTCAAGCTCAGTCACCCGGGCATGTAGGGCACGCACTTCCCGCATCAGCTCCTCGATGGTGGGAGGTGCCGGTGGGGCAGGTGGTGCAGGTGGTGCAGGCGATGCAGGTATCGCACTAGAAGTAGATGGCGCATTACGGGAGACCTTACGCACAAATGGGTTAGGAGGTATCGGCACAACCCGCTTACGAGCGGTGATCCTAACCAACTGTCCCTGCGCGTTCACGAACGGCTTGCCCCCATTTACCCCGGGAATGACGGTACCGTCGTAGTGGTAACGCTTCTTCGGCGGGGTAGAGGGTGGCGGTACAGGGTCCTCCTCAGAATCCTCCTCGGGATCCTCCTCACTTGTAACACCCCACTTTCGTAACCGAAAATGGATGTCACGTTAACGATAATCAATAACATTAAAATTCATTTATTTCAAGTATCTAATAAGAAACGATAAATTAATTGTCTTCAAATGAACCAAACTGAAAGTGCGTAACAAAATTTATATAATAACGAAAATAATAATGAAATGATTCTTGAACAAACTTTTCCGGCCTCGTCAATTTCCTTATAGCTCTGTTCCTTGCGATCCTTGAATACCTGCCGCATGGAAAGAAAATGCGGCTGAGCGAAAGGCCCAGTGCGCGGATACTTATAAAAGAAAATATATATGTTTTGTAAAATACTTTTTAAGTAACGAAAATGAAAGCTGTCGATGAACTGAACAAGAACAAATATCTATCAATGAGATTCAAACGAATCTAGAGTCAATGGGATTCTTACAAATCCAGAGTCAATGGGATCCATACGAATCCAGAATCAGTGGGGTACGACAATCCGAGCTCAATACAATACAATACAATACAATACAATACAATACAATACAATACAATACAATACAATACAATACAATACAATACAATACAATACAATGAGTACATGGACTGCAGATCCAAGTGTACCAAACAATGGTGAAGAAGGCGTTGGGCACTACACCTTCATTCACAACAATACGATCTAATACAATAACTATGGTTAACCAATACGCCTCCTAAAAATCCCATCACACCACAATGAGGAGACGCTAAAACAAATCACACCGTTACGGAAGTGTCACGCCACTGGTGCCACAATGACATGCCTATGGTACCTCCATAGGTAGTTATGCTCGCATACCCAGAATAGAATAAATAACGCTAAACAAATAAATAGTAACAATAAAGGTAACAAAACAAAGTCAACGATCAAAGGCCAAGAAACAAATGCAACGAAAGTCGATATAATCAATAGGAGGTCAATAACGTACAGAGTTCGATTTTTATGACGATAACAATAACTTAGCAAAACAATATTTTATTAGCGTTAGAAAACCATAGTAATTTTAGATCTAGTAATTGTTTTACTCCGTACAAAGCATTATATGAAACAAAGATTTAGTAAAAGACCAAATATTTATACCAATTAATCTCCAGTAGACAACATGAACTTTCAATATGGGTACCAAACGAGATGAACTAATTTATTTTTATATTTTTAGTAACCAGTTATAGACATCTGTACCAAAACTATGTGAACTAATAAATTTTAGTAAACAAATTATATGTTGTTACTAACAACCATGAACTAAAATTATTTTACTACGAAAAGGAAAATGTAAGAGATCCGTACAAATTAATGTTAATATACGCATAGAAATATGTACAAAAATATGAATCATAATAGTTTTATAAAAATAGAATCCGTACCTCAAAATGCAAGATGCCTACTTATTGTTGATCTCCTATTATCAATATCTCAGAACAGAGCTTTCAAAAATATATTTTCGGTAGGTTCTATATGTGGTGTGGTTTATATATATATATATATATATATATATATATATATATATATATATATATATATATATATATATATATATATATATATATATACTCATAATATACTCTATAGTATTTTATTATCCTACAGAAACTTGACTAATTATATGACTAGATTGATAAGATTATGATGTGTATCCCACTTCAATTATACCTTTTAAATTAAATAATGATAATAATAATAATAATGACTCTCTTAAAAATTTCAGAAAGTTTCGGAGGGTACTAGCTAATGAGTTTTACAATATTATTAATTTATTATTATTATTATGATTATTATTAATTTAGTTATTATTATTTGTTTGTTATTGACTAGTTGATAAGAATGTTAGGTGTAAAGGTTTGATCTACACATTTTTAATTTTATTCTATTAGCAAATTGATAATGCGGTCTAATAATGTGAGCTGTAAAGGATCAAATTCTAATTTAATTTCTCAACTAGTCCAAACTTTACAGAATTATGATTCCAATACTATTATTCATACTATTATTCATCACTTAAACTTTTAAATATAATAAACAAATTAACTATTAACTATTTAAATTTCCAGGTATTACATCACTGGTCTCGTCTGATGATGAACTGTCTGAGTCGACTGAGGGTGGTGCAGGTACATCAAGTGTGGGAGAATATGTCTGGCCGGTGGTCATGATCCGATGTCTGCCAGGTGGAATCGACACAACCCGCTCGTCGGCGGTGTATCTGACCCAGTGTCCACATTCGTTAAGAAATGGACGGACCCCGTTTATCCCAGGGATCACGGTACCATCGAAATGATACTGTGGCTCCGGGAAACTAGGGCTGGGTGGAGCTGGGATCTCCTCGGGATCCTCATCACTGTCAGAGATGACCATCAAGTCAGGTGAGTGACTACTAGCCCTAGAAGACGAGTCATCAGAGTTGTCGGAGGGTAGTGGTGACGGAATAGATGAGTCAACAACAATCGGCGAAGTAGTAGACGAGTCCGAATCACTCTCCTAGTCAATAATCATAGGTGGTATGTCCGACATCTGAACAAGGAAAAATAAATTTTTCCATGTCAGTAAGACATATAACAAGCATGTAATCAGGTATAACAACAGCAGCCTAGATCATCTACAGCAGTACATAGCATGGCAATAACAGTAACATACAGCAATATCATGCAATCAAAAGCAGATAGTAGTAGCATACAGTAGTGGGAATAAACAGTAGCATGCGGCCATAACATATAGTAGTAGTAGTAAGCAGTAGCATGCAGTAGTGCCGCAGAATCAAGTAAACGGTCAAGTTGTAGATTAGTCCTATTAGTGAATCCTAATCGACTCGGTCAAGACACACTAATGCAGACTCATTCCCTACAACCAATGCTCTGATACCAAATGTGATGCCCCGTCCAAAGCCTCTATGATACGGATCATCAGCAACAGGTCCATTACACGGTATAACACTATACGCTATTTTAAAACAAGGTTTTGCATTCATAAAAAAGACAATGTTTTTCCAACGACAAATGTTTTACAAAAGCAACGTGATTCTACGGATAGAAAGCATTAACAATAGTACGTGACACTTAGGTCATTACAAAACCATAGTTCGAATATAACATAAGTAGTGAATGCAAAATAAAATGTCCATGATTAGGAGACATCTCTAACAATGCAGAGTACAACGGATGCATAATCGTCTTAGTCACCTGAGAATAAAACATGCTAAAAAAGGTCAACACAAATGTTGGTGAGCTATAGTTTTATTGTAGAGAATAAAATAATGTAGACCACGAGATTTTTGTATTCAAAACAGTATGAAAAGTATATGCTTAACCGTGGGCGCTTGGTAACTAACTTAACAAAGAAATATATGTATCACCCCTAAAAGTACACTTGGCGAGTGCGTTAAAATAGACGAAGTATTAAACACCCGTTAAATGCTAGCGCGACTAGTCCGAGTGGGGATGTCAAACCCTATGGATCCATATCTAAGATTCACGTCTATCGGTTCATAAACCAATAGTTAAACGTTACCGAGCTAAGGGGAAATTTTGTGCCATTATATCACCCACATATATATAAAGTTGAAGTACTCGTGTCTAGTATGTAAAACATAAAAAGCGCATGTATTCTCAGTCCTAAAAATAGTTAAAGTAAAAAGGGAGCTATAACTCACAGTGGATGTACGGTAAAGTCGATACGAAAGTGTAAGCAAGTAGTAAGTCGGTCCAAAAGATCCTCAACCTAAGTCAATGGTTACTAAGTTAGTAAGTTGTCCCAAAAAAGTTTTAAAGTAAGTAAGTTAAGTCTTAAGTATCATCATTATCATCATATGTAAAAGATAAAGTAAGTTTTCAACAAGAATAGAGGTCGAAACGAAGAGCTGAATTCGAACAACCGCTACAACCTCTACACAAACTGAAACGACGCGCGGCCAGTGGCCAAGGCTCTGTTTGTGAGTCCTCTGACCGCTGTCCGAAGCTCGGATCCTAACTCGATGTCGTTTGACCACGTCGTTACGAAGGCGTAGTGAACTTCGGAAGGCTATAAATCCTAAACCGTATATCGGATTTAGGTGAGTCTTAAACGAAAAGTCATCTACACATCCTGAACTTTCTGGAAATCAGCTTTCTAGAAGCTCCAGGAGTTAGATCAGACCCTGAAAAATAGATTCTAGTGCTCCGGTGGGTTTCTTGGTGTTCGATGCTTATCACGGTTCTCGTCCTTGATGCGTATAAGCCCCAAGTGTACAACCCTTGATGTTTTAGCATCATTTTGACCAAGTTTTAACCATCAACACACAATGTCAAGACTAAGAAAAGAAGTACAACTCATTTAAGAGTTTTAGAAGGATGATGAACCAAAGTTATATCAAGTTCTTAGTTTCGACACAAGTATAAGTTTTATTTGAAATTTTAAGCTATAAACTTGGATTCAAACCAAACAAGCAAGACCTTAAGTTATAGAACTTAGATTTTAGCTAAATATTGAACACCTTAGACTAGAAAGTCTAGATCTTGTGTTCTAGGTGAAACCCTAAGTTATAGAACTTAGACTTTCAACTTTTACAAAACCTTAAGTTATAAAACTTAGATTCTTACAATGTAGAATGAATATAAGCTAGTGAGCTTTTGTTATAACAAGTTGGATGACTATAAGTTACATAACTTAGATCAAACAAAATGATGAAACCCTAAGCTAGGAAGCTTGGATCTCTTAACAATACTTATGAGACTTCAAGCTAGAAAGCTTGTATCCTTGTTTAATGAAAACTCAAGTTACAAAATTGAAGTAAAACAACTTAAAGAAGATCATAAGTTAATAAACTTGATCTTTTAACAACTTTTTGTAGAAACCTCAAGCTACAAAGCTTGGATTCCTTGTTCTTGCATGTTCCTCAAACCAAAGCTTGAAGTTACAAGATGTATGAAGATTTAAGTTACAAAACTTGAATCTTTGAATAATGATGATGATTTCGGTTAAGGAAAGAAAAAGAAGAAAGAAATTCAAGAAAACTTACTTGTTTTCTTAAGTTTTTAGAGTGAGAAAACTAGAGTGAGAAACTAGATAGAATTGTGTGAGTTATGATTTGAAAATGGGAATGAAGTTTGGAAATTAAAGATGGTGGTGAGGAGGATAGGTCGACGGTTCAAGGGGTGGGGGGACCATCTTGGCTTGACATGGTGTGTGGTACAAAGGTGATGTATACATGTTGGCTAGCATGTTGCATGAGGTTAAAACATGTAAGGAAGGTACATAAGCATGCATGAAGTTTGTCTTATTTCTTAATGGACTTTGTCTTATGTCTTAATGGGTTCATAAGTCCATTAAGATGGGCTAACTTACTAGTCCATTAGCTAGAGTAGGGTGGGCCTTGGTGATCTTAGTCCATTAAGGTGATAAGTCCATGTAATACTAACTAGTGTGCATTAATAAAACACTAAGCGTAATTAAGAAATCAACGAAGTTCACAATTGTCATTAAGAAGTACAATTAAGATTAAGTAGTCATAATACTCCAATTATGACCCAAGTTTAACGTGTACCAAGTACGTATCTCGTTCTGAACGACTAGTGACACTAACGGTTGTAAATGCATTCGAGGATCAAGTTAATTAATTAAGCACTTAATAACACGTTGTAAGGTATTAACAAGAGTAATTAGCATGGATAATGACTCCAGAATATTATCTAGTTCAGTACGTACATATACGCAGATTCTTGAAAGTATTAAGTATAAATATAAGTCGAAAAAGTCGGGTCGTTACAAAGCGCCTCGATACCTGTACCACGTCAGTGGATTTTTGATTCAGGACTTCCACCCAAACGTCCTTGGCGAAGTGGTTGAACACGCTCGTGGCGAGTTTACTTAGCGCGTCAGCCTTCCTGTTCATGGACCGCGACACTTGAGTGATTGAGAAACGTTCGAATTTGTTGGCCACGTCCTCCGCCAATTTGAGATATTTATGCATAGCTGGATCCCTAGCCTCAAACGTCCCGTTCATTTGATTCGATACAAGCTGAGAATCAACCGAGATTTTGAGGGCTTTAATATCCATCTTTTCAGCAATTCTTAAGCCTGATAGAAGTGCCTCATATTCAGCCTCATTTTTGGAGGCGGGGAACGCAAAACGCAATGCGTAAGTGTGTTCCTCCCCTTCTGGACTTATTGAGATTAATCCTGTGCCTGCGCCGTCAGTACTTGATGCTCCGTCAGTGAATAGTTCCCACGTGATGATATTAAGCACTTCTTCAATGACAGTTGTTGATTGCGTAGCACCAATAAATTTGACCATAAAGTCTGCCATTGTCTGACCTTTAACTGTGGTATGGGGGCGTAATTAATTTCATGTTCGCCAAGTTCGATTGCCAACTTAGCTAGCCTGCTAGAGACCTCCGGTTTTTTTAGCACATGCAAGTAAAAGTTGTTAGTAAAATTCTTCCCGTGTCCTGGCTGTTACCGTCATGTCGTACCTGCTTGATTGGCGAATCTGTTAGCACCAGCATCAGGTGTGCCTGGAAGTACCGTCTTAACCGCCTCGCGGTATGAACTAATGCAAAAATGAGTTTCTCAATCGGCCTGTAGTTGACTTCGCTGTTTTGCAGCACTTTGCTGACAAAATAAACAGGCATCTACGTGCTGCCTCTCTCCGCGATGAGCACCGATTTGACCGCTTCGGTACCCGCCGCTAGGTAAACTGTCAAAGTTTCTCCTAAAAACTTGAAGCGTTAGTGTCAAAATATTCTTTACAATGGAACTTGAAAAAAGTGAGTTGGAACGGCTACTTTACCCGGCACTGGAGCGGTAAGCGTCGGCAACGTTCTGATTAGTGCCTTCATTTCTTGAAATGCCTGTTCCACTTTGGGTGTCCAATTGAAGTTACGGCCAACGCTTTCTTTCAACACCTTGAAGAACGGTAACGACCTTTTCGCTGCTTTGGACAGGAACCTGGACAATGTCGCATGCTTGCCGTTCAGGCTCTGCACCTCTTTCTTCGTTCTTGGTGCGATCATTTCGTCAACGGCTTGGATTTTCTTGGGGTTTACTCTAATGCCACGCGTCGTGACAACGTGTCCCAAGAATTTCCCTTCATCAAATCCAAAACTACACTTCTCGGGATTTAGCTTCATGTTGATTTTCCTCAAAGAGTCGAACGTCTCCTGGATGTCTTTCAAAAGGTCCGCTTCGGTGTGACTCTTGATCACAATGTCGTCAACGTATGCTTCGACGTTTTGACCGATTTGTCCTCTAAATGCGGCTTCTATCACCCGTTGATACGTCGCGCCTGCGTTTTTCAACCCAAAAGGCATCTTCTTGTAGCAGAAAAATACCTTGATCTGTGTGGAATGCCGTTTTATCCTCATCGTGCTCCGCCATCTGGATTTGATGATAACCCTTATGCGCATCGAGGAAACATTTGAAGTGAAACCCTGCCAACAATTCAACCTTCCAATCAATTTCCGGCAACGGATAATTGTCCTTAGGACAAGCTTTGTTGATATCTTTGAAGTCTACACACATTCTCCAGAGCCGTTCGCCTTTTTGACCAGTACCGGGCTGGCAACCCACGTCTGATACTTGACTTCCCTTAGTATGTTAGCTTGTACTAGTTTTTCTACCTCGTTTTTTAGAAAAACGCTACGTTCCGGAGCCATGCCTCGTTTCTTCTGCCGCACTGGGGTCAGGCTGGGGTTGGCATTTAGTTGGTGCTCTGCAACGCTACGCGGGACCCCTGTCATGTCTGATTCCTGCCACGCGAACATGTCGGCGTTGTTTTCTAGAAGTTCACATAACGCGCTTTTCGTTTCATTAGATAACGTGTTCGCAATCTGTATAACTTTTTTCGAAAAAGAGTGGTTGATAACAATGTTTCCTCCCTTTTCAACGGGCGCTGTCGCTGTTGTGATGAATCAACTTGACCTACCATCGGTATACGGTCCGAGAAAACAGTTGCAACGCCAAGCGGTGTTGGGAACTTCATCATTCCATGTACAGTGGATACAATCGCACCAAACTTACAGAGTGCCTACCGTCCCATAATGATGTTGTATTTTGACTGACTTCTAACCACCACAAAGTTTAGGGCCACTGTTCGACGCTTTTCATTTTCCTCCATCGTGACGTCAATGCTTACCCGGCCGAGCGGCCAAGTGGTTTCACCTGTGAATCCCGCGATGGGATGCAGTGGCCACTTCAGCCTATCCTGCACGTCTTGGGGCAATTGTAGGAAACAATGTTCGTATAATACGTCAACTGCGCTACCTGTATCGACATAAATTCTAGAAACCTTGCATCGTCCTACTGTCGCAGTTATCGTAACGGGAAGGTCAGTAGGGCATACCCGCCAGAAAGTCGGGAATGTGATCGGGGTGCACGCCCATTCTTCCAATACCTCGGCCTTTCGAATGTGGCCGGCGTGCCACATCTGTATCATGTGGATGTGCTTCTCTGGAGCCTTATCTTTTCCCCGTTGCCAAGCAAATTTTTTCGTGCCGGGAGTATTGACACGCGACGGTTTGAGGTGATCAAGTTCACCTAACTTTAACCTTTCGATTATCACTTTCTTGAGTTCTCTGCAGTCGTCAACCTCGTGACCTTTATCTTCATGAAAAATGCACCATTTACTCTCGTCAACCGCGAAGCGCGGCTGCATTGGTTTCGGTGGCGGGAAATGCTTGCTTGTCTCCTCCGTCGCCAAAATTTCTTTTGGAGTTTTTGATAATGACTTTATTAAACTTTCCTCCTCAGGTAACAACCTTTTAGAACCGTAACATTCATACGGGTGATAGTTGCGGCGGTCACCAGACCTATGACTAGAGCGTCCGTAGTTACCGCCGCTACTATTACCGCTCCCCTTATAATTGTTGTTCCCGTGTCCCTTACCATTGCCTTTGTCATCTTTATCACTGCGGTCCGTTGTCATGTGCTCACCGATGGCAGTGATAATGCTAAAAATGAATATATATTTCATAGCATTATCCCTCAAGAAAGACAAGCTTTTAGTTGCAACTGTTCTATTTACAATTGATATTCATTTAAATAATAAAAGGTGAAGACAAAAGACAGATTCGACGAATTGAAGGCGCAAACGACCAAAAAACTCAAAAGTACAAAGTACAATCAAAGTGGTTCAAATTATTGGTGAGAAACGTCTCGAAATTACAAGAGTACAAGACGCGAAACACAAAATACAAGATATTAAATTGTACGCAAGGACGTTCGAAAATCCGGAACCGGGACCAAAGTCAACTTTCAGTGCGCGACGCAACCGACCAAAAATTACAAGTCAACTATGTACAAGAATATAATATAATATATATATAATTATATAAATTATATATATTATATATATATATATATATATATATATTAAAAAAAATACAGCAGCCCATGTTTAAATCAAGAGATGAGCTGTATTCCATACCTCCGCACTCGCGGTACTTTTGTGAAGGAAACCTCAGCACTCGCGGAGGTCTACAGTGAAGTCAGGATCTATAAATTCAGCATTTTCGGACGTTTATTTACACATATATTTATTTTATTTTCTTTTTCTTAAAAACCCCATGTACCAAGTATCACTCCAATTAGTAATCTCAATTTGTAATTTTAATTTTAAGTTAGTGATAATAATAAGGTTGGGTTAGTCGAATGTTTTAAGGTCTTGTAAGTCGGAACTCTGTCCGTGTAACGCTACGCTATTTTTAACCACTGTAAGTTATGTTTATGTTATTTTCATTAATGTCTCGTAGCTAAGTTATTATTATGCTTATTTAAGCCAAAGTAATCATGATGTTGGGCTAAAAATATTAAAATTGGGTAATTGGGCTTTGTACCATAATTGGGGTTTGGACAAAAGAACGACACTTGTGGAAATTAGACTATGGGCTATTAATGGGCTTTATATTTGTTTAACTAAATGATAGTTTGTTAATTTTAATATAAAGATTTACAATTGGACATACCTATAAATAACCATATACACTCGATCGGACACGATGGGCTGGGTATTTATATGTACGAATAATCGTTCATTTAACCGGACACGGGATTGGATTAATAGTCACTAGAATTATTAAAACAGGGGCCAAATTATATACAAGGACACTTGGTGTAATTGTTAACAAAGTATTAAAACCTTGAGTTACACGCAGTTGATATCCTGGTGTAATTATTAAACAAAGTATTAAAACCTTGTTACAGTTTAAGTCCCCAATTAGTTGGAATATTTGACTTCGGATATAAGGATAATTTGACGAGGACACTCGCACTTTATATTTATGACTGATGGACTGTTATGGACAAAAACCAGACGTACATATTAAATAATCCAGGACAAAGGACAATTAACCCATGGTAATAAACTAAAATCAACACGTCAAACATCATGATTACGGAAGTTTAAATAAGCATAATTCTTTTATTTCATATTTAATTGCACTTTTAATTATCGCACTTTTATTTATTGTCATTTTATTGCACTTTTAATTATCGTTCTATTTAATTATCGCAATTTTATTTTATCGCACTTTTATTTATCGCAATTTCATTATCGTTATTTACTTTACGCTTTAAATTAAGTTATATTTATTTTTAACATTTTACATTAGGTTTTAACTGCGACTAAAGTTTTAAAATCGACAAACCGGTCATTAAACGATAAAAACCTCCTTTTATAATAATAATATTACTTATATATATTTTTGTATTTTTACAAATATAGTTTAAAAAAAAATATAGCGTTAAACTTGGCTAAAGATCCCTATGGAACGAACCGGACTTACTAAAAACTATACTACTTTACGATTAGGTACACTGCCTATAAGTGTTGTAGCAAGGTTTAGGTATATATCCACTCTATAAATAAATAAATAAATAAATAACTTGTGTAAAATTATATCGTATTTAATAGTATTTTCATTGTAAAAAATATAACTATTTCGTATACACCTCTACGCACATCAAGTATTTTTGGCGCCGCTGCCGGGGACATTCTTGCTTAAACGCCGGAAGCGCAACGCTATATAAAAAAAAGATTTTTATTTTTCTTATAAAAATATACGTTTTTGAAAAAAATAATAATATATTCAAAAATATAAAAAGAAAAACAAAATTTATATATTTTTAAGAGTTTGTTAAATATATAAGTTTTATAAATTTTCTCTATTTCTATTTTTAGTTTTTAAATATAAGTTTTTATTTAATTTATATAAATATTTTATTTAAAAACAGAAAAAAAAAAATATAAGATATAAATTAAAAACTGAACCTGCACGAAATTTGACCTGCATTCAGCTGAATCTGCATACACCGCACTCGCGGTACTTTTTGCCAGCTGGAATCCGCACTCGCGGAGTTTGACCTGACACGCCTGATCAACCCTAGTTTTGCATTTATTACGGAGTATTATTAATTATTATTACTTAAACCCTAATTAGATTTAGTTTATTTAAATATAATTAGTTTAGTTTTAATTAAATTAGTAATATTTAGTTATAATTAGTTTTATTTATATATAAAAATTAATACTTTTATAATATGAAAATAATTTTTTTATAAAAATAAATAATTTTAGAAATTTTTGTTTCTTTTTATAAATTGTATATTTTAATATTTGTATTTTTATCGTTCGTAACTAGTTTTAAGTTCTAGTATTTTGCCGTAGCTTATTTTTATTTCTAGATTTTTAGGCTTTGCCGTAAAATCCCTTAAGTGCTTTTTCTTTAGACTAAGATTTAGGTGCTCTGGAATTTTACGACGCCGTTTTTATATTTTAGTACCTTTTTAAGTTATTGCCATTTTGGGATATAGTTTTTCTTTTAAGCTTTAATATTTTTAGACGCAACTTTTAATTTTTAGTTTTTAGTTCCTTTTTACGTTTCGACGCGCTACTTTCTTATTTTATTTTTCCATCTTTTATTTTTCGACGTTTTTCGGCGCGCTCTTTTTCTTTCTTATTTCTCGACATTCTAGTTTTAGGACTTAGAATTTTCTATTTCTTCTCTAATATTTCTTTAAATTTCAACGAAAAATTATTTTAAGTAATTAAATTGATAGACATCAAAATTTTCTGTTTCGTAGTAATAGTTGAATTTGTACGTGGACCGGGTTATTGGAGCCAAACAGTACTCAATTATATTGAGACCAAACGGATCCTGCCCCTCTGCTGCATCTTTTGGCTATTCGAAACGTGGGCAAAATCAGAAAAGTCTATTAATTTGATAACTTATATAATTTTTCTTTCTTTTTAAAAACTAATAAGATATTCAGTGAATGCACCGAGCAAAACGTTCACCACCTTTTGTACGTTCACCACCTGTAACTCGATCAAGACATCTAGCAAATATTGTCGCCGTTGATTTTTCTTTAGAATCGTCATCCAGTCGACCAAGTACTCCAATTTAAATTTCCGATAATCCATTTTTTGAACACGACATCACAATTGAGAATCCGGAGGATCTTCAGGGACAATTCATAGATCCTGAACCATTAATCTTTCCTCCGGAACCACCAATCATTCAAACAGAGATTGTCAAGGAACCAACCATTAAATCAGAATCCTCCAGTGATTCAGATTCAACAAATTCAATCATGGAAAATCTGGAACCTCTAAGTATGGAAGACCGAATGAGAGCTAAACGCACTGGCCAAGGTCACGCAATTACTCAACCAGACATTAATGCGCCAGATTATGAAATCAAAGGACAAATTCTACACATGGTAACTAATCAATGCCAATTTAGTGGTGCACCGAAGGAAGATCCAAATGAACATCTTCGTACCTTTAATAGAATCTGCACTCTATTTAAAATAAGAGAAGTTGAAGATGAACAGATATATCTCATGTTATTTCCCTGGACTTTAAAGGGAGAAGCCAAAGATTGGTTGGAATCGTTACCTAAAGGGGCGATTGATACATGGGACGTTTTAGTTGAAATTTTTTTTAAACAATTCTTTCCGGCATCTAAAGCCGTGAGACTTCAAGGAGAAATTGTTACGTTCACACAAAAGTCAAATGAAACTCTATATGAGGCATGGACAAGATTTGGAAAGTTATTGAGAGGATGTCCGTAACATGGTTTAGACACTTGTCAAATAGTACAAATATTCTACCAAGGATGCGACATCACTACAAGGAAAGACATCGATATAGCAGCTGGTGGTTCCATTATGAAGAAAACCGCAACTGATGCTTACAAAATTATTGATAACACTGCTTCCCACTCACATGAGTGGCACCAAGAAAAAGATATCGTTAGATCATCTAAAGCAGCTAGAGCCGATTCTAGCCATGACTTAGATTCCATTTCCGCAAAGATAGATGCTGTCGAGAGACGAATGGAAAAGATGACTAAAGATATCCACTCAATACGAATTAGTTGTGAGCAGTGTGGAGGACCACATTTGACAAAAGATTGTCTCAGTATTGAACTAACAATGGAACAAAGAGAGAATGTTTCATACATAAACCAAAGGCCTGGAAATAATTATCAGAATAATTATCAACCGCCAAGATCGATCTACAATCAAAACCAGAATTATAACCGAAATGTTCCATACAACAATCAACAAGGTCCTAGTAATCAACAAGTATCCAATAATACTTACAATCAGCAAAGACCTAATTTTCAAAACAAACCACCACAAACCGATGATAAAAAGCCGAATTTAGAAGATATGATGACGAAGCTAGTTAAATCTCAAACTCAATTTTTCACATCTCAGAAACAAACCAATGAACAAAATGCTCAAGCATTTAGAAATCAACAAGCTTCTATTCAAAATCTGGAACAAGAAGTGAGCAACCTAGCAAGGTTGATAGGTGAAAGAAAACCGGGAAGTCTACCTAGTGATACAAATGCTAACCCCCGGAATGAAACAGCTAAAGCCATTACCACGAGAAGTGGTATTACACTTAAACCACCTGAAATACCTGTAATTTCTGATGAAGCTATTCCTACTCCACAAGAACCACAATCTGATCAAGATAAGGAAACAGAACCGGTAGTTGAAAAGGTTAATGAAGATAAGACAGTTAAGGCTAAACCTTATGTTAAACCATATCAACCACCACTTCCTTACCCGGGTAAAATGAGAAAAGAGAGACTTGAAGCCGAGCAATTCAAATTCTTGGATATGTTTAAACAGATAAATGTCAATCTTCCTTTCATTGATGTGATTTCAGGAATGCCTAGATATGCTAAATTTCTGAAAGATCTGATCACAAATAGAAAGAAAATGGAAGAACTCTCGGCTGTTACTATAAATGCAAATTGTTCTGCAGTACTGTTGAATAAGATACCAGAAAAATTATCAGATCCAGGAAGTTTCACAATTCCATGTTTTCTGGGTAGTCTTAGTTCAATAGAAGCATTGGCAGACTTAGGTGCTAGTATAAATTTAATGCCATATTCACTATACACTAAACTAGACCTTAGAGAATTGAAACCAACACGAATAAGTATACAACTAGCAGATCGATTAGTAAAATATCCTAGAGGGATAATGGAGAACATGCTAGTTAAAGTTGGTACTTTAGTATTTCCAGTAGATTTTGTTATTCTGGACATGGAAGAAGATTCTCAAGTTCCTCTCATATTAGGAAGACCATTCTTAAACACGGCTAAAGCAATAATAGACGTGTTCGGTAAGAAACTGACCCTAAGTATAGAGGACGAGAGTGTTACCTTTTCAGTTGATAGAGCAATGCAACAACCGCAATCTGCAGATGATACATGTTATTATATTCAAACTATAGAATCACATGCAGAATTGTTAGAAGAATTTCCAGAATTACAAGGAACAGGAGAATGTTTTTTAGGAGAAGGAACTGAACAAATTGATGAAACTGAAATGTTAGCCACACTTATGGCTAATGGATATGAACCAACAACAGAAGAAATTCAAATGCTAAAAGAAGAAGACAGATATCGATACAAATCATCGATAGAAGAACCACCGACATTAGAGTTAAAGCCACTTCCAAACCATTTGGAATATGCTTATTTACGTGGTGAATCTGAATTACCTGTAATAATATCGTCTTCTCTTACTGAAAATGAAAAATCTCAACTCATTTCTGTGTTAAAAGCTCATAAACCAGCCATTGCATGGAAGATTCATGATATTAAAGGAATAAGTCCTTCGTATTGCACACATAAAATCCTTATGGAAGAAGGTCATAAAACGTATGTGCAACGCCAACGAACACTAAATCCTAATATGCAAGATGTTGTTAAAAAAGAAATTATTAAACTGCTAGATGCAGGTTTAATTTATCCAATCTCTGATAGTCCATGGGTAAGCCCAGTTCAATGCGTACCTAAGAAGGGTGGCATGACTGTCATCACAAATGAGAAAAATGAGTTTATTCCTACTAGGACTGTAACAGGATGGCGTGTTTGTATTGATTATAGAAAATTGAATGACGCCACCAGAAAAGATCACTTTCCCTTACCTTTCATTGATCAAATGTTGGAAAGATTAGCCGGAAATAGTTACTATTGTTTTCTTGATGGTTTTTCCTGATATTTTCAAATTCCAATAGCACCCGAAGACCAAGAGAAAACTACATTCACGTGCCCTTATGGTACTTTTGCTTACAAACGCATGCCATTTGGACTTTGCAACGCCCCTGCAACCTTTCAAAGGTGCATGATGACGATTTTTCACGACATGATAGAAGAATGCATGGAAGTTTTCATGGATGACTTTTCAGTCTTCGGTGATACATTTGAATCATGTCTAGTTAATCTTGAACGAATGCTTATTAGATGCGAACAATCAAATCTAGTACTTAATTGGGAGAAATGCCATTTCATGGTTAAAGAAGGCATCGTTCTTGAACATAAAATTTCAAAGGAAGGAATTGAAGTGGATAGAGCTAAAGTAGATGTAATTGCTAAACTTTCACATCCCACTAATGTTAAAGGAGTTAGGAGTTTTCTAGGGCATGCCGATTTTTACCGACGTTTCATAAAAGATTTTTCTAAAATTGCCACTCCTATGAATAAACTCCTAGAAAAGGATGCTTCATTCATCTTTTCAGATGAATGCATCAAATCTTTTAATATACTTAAAGAAAAACTCACTAATGCGCCGATCATGATAACTCCAAATTGGAATCTACCGTTTGAACTTATGTGCGATGCAAGTGATTTTGCAATGGGAGCCGTTTTAGGATAAAGGATTGAAAAACGATTTCAACCTATATATTATGCTAGTAAGACGTTACAAGGAGCACAAACAAATTACACAACTACTGAAAAAGAACTCCTTGCTATTGTCTTTGCTTTTGACAAATTTCGTTCATATCTCGTTCTAGCTAAAACGGTGGTCTATACCGACCATTCTGCTCTTAGATACCTATTTTCGAAACAAGATGCCAAACCACGATTAATCCGTTGGATCTTACTCTTACAAGAGTTTGATATTGAAATCCGAGATAAAAAGGGAGCAGAAAATCTCGCCGCTGATCATCTTTCTCGTCTTGAAAATCCCGAATTAGAAGTTCTAAATGAATCAGCCATACAAGACAACTTTCCTGATGAATATCTATTGAAGATAGATTATAATGAAATTTCATGGTTTGCAGACTATGCAAACTACTTAGTATGTGGATTCCTTGAAAAAGGATAGTCGTACCAAAAACGAAAGAAATTCTTTAGTGATATAAAACACTATTTCTGGGAAGATCCACATTTGTTTAAAAGTTGTCCCGATGGAATAATACGCCGATGTGTATTCGGAAATGAAGCTAGTAAAATCTTAAACCATTGTCACACAGGACCAACAGGAGGGCATTATGGGCCTCAACTAACAGCAAGAAAAGTTTACGATGCTGGATTCTATTGGCCTACAATTTACAAAGACGCACACCTTCTTTGCAAATCCTGTGATGCATGTCAAAGGGCCGGAAAAATAAGTCAACGTGATGAAATGCCACAAAATGTCATTCAAGTATGTGAAGTATTTGACATTTGGGGTATTGACTTTATGGGTCCATTTCCAAAAGAATTTAAAGAAGGAGACAGAGTTCTTCTTTTCAATTCACGATTCAAGCTATTTCCTGGAAAATTGAAATCAAGATGGTCTGGACCATTTATAGTCAAAAGAGTTTTCCCATACGGAACAATAGAATTAATAAATTCAAATGGGATTGAATTTAAAGTTAATGGTCACAGAGTTAAACATATCATACATGGTCCGATGGAAGTTGACAACGAAGTTAATCACAATTTCAACACCACATCTAACTAAGTGTGGGGAGGTTCGAATCTTTTTAGGGTAATATGTATTTTTGTTAGAGTTAGATTTTCTATTTTCGTGTAGTTCTCGAAAATAGAACCCGAATGGTCTTTCCCTAGCAGACCCTAAAGAACTAGTCTTCTCCCCCCATTCTGAATTTTTATTTTTTTTTAGGTTTTTACGAAATGAAGACTTCCTGTGAACTAAACCATGGTCTAATGCTACACGCTTTGATCACTAAACGTAATAATGACACCCTTCCAAGTGACTTGATATCATTAATCAGAGGTAAATTGGACGGAGTAAGAAAAGAATCGAGAAACGAAAATAATAAGTTACAATTTGGTAAAGGAAAATCAAATTCCGCAGCGAAAAGGAGAGCTCGACACCTTGAAAGATGTCACAAATGCGGAAAATGGTCACACGAAGGTAAATGTTCAAATAATCAAACCTATTTAAACACCGAATTTGTTACTTTATGCAGAGATGGACCGTTCATATGTTTAGAAGAAAAAACGTTGAATGCTCGAGGTTACGCCTATGTATCTACGGAAAACCAATTAGTCCGACTATCTTATGAGTGGGCTAGAGCATATCACTAAGAAATCTATCTCACATGTAAGTATGTACAGTTTTTATTTTTATTTTTATTTTTAACCTTTTGATAATAAACGTTAATTTGTTCGCTATAAAGTATTAAATTGGTATTCGATAAAATTAGGTCTTGCGACCTAAATTATTGATATCATACAAAAATTTATTATATCACTGCGAAATTTACCGTTTATTCTTAAGGTATAAATATCTTTAATCAATCAACCCAAAATATTTCAAAAATTCGTCATGAGTTAAACTAGGTTATGAAACCGAAATTACTTTACCGAAAAGAGGGGCGCATATTTTTGATAATATTTGATTGATTAAAGTGGGATAAAAGCCAAAAAGATTTTTAATTTTATTTTTACTTTGTTTTTAAAATTAATATATAAATATTAAATTGATATTTTAAACTTTTTAAAATCAATATATTTAAGTTTGTAAATATTTGGAAAATTAATATTTTTAATATAAGTTTGTATGTATAAAACCAAAAATATAATATAAGTTTAGTGTGAATTTTTAAATTTTATTAATATGAATTTTTAAAGTTATGCATTTTTAAATTTAAGTTTGGTGTGAATTTAAAAACAAAAATGTACTTTATTTTGTTAATTTAAAAATATGATTTTTAAAATTTATCGTGAGTTGAAGACTAGGTCGTTGAACCGAAATTGCTCTACCCAAGGGAGGGACGAGAACTTTTATTATCATTATTTTTAATCTTATTGACTTAAAGTACGCCAAAAACATTAATAAACCAAAAAAATCTTTGCTTTTAAAACAACGTTTTAAAATGACGAAATTTTAAAATTTTGTCGAGGGATGGACTAGGTCAACGTACCGAAACAACCTCATCCTAAATAAAAAAGGAAAACAAAATTTTAAATTACTCCATAAATTGTTTTATTATTAAAGGTTTTATATGTTAAAAAAAAAAGCAACCGCACTCACGGTACTTTGTGGGTACCCACATCCGCACTCGCGGAGGGTGCAAAGCCCAGTCTAGATAACTGGTCGACCAGACCAGTTTCAACACACCACACCCAATTTTTTTATTTTTCTGCGAAAAAAACCCACAAAACCACTCCAAAATTCGCAATTTTTCACCGATAAACATCAAATTTTCTGCTAAAATCATGTTGAGAAGGATGCTACCAAGAAGTTACTCAAGAAAATCGGTAATTTCTACATCTAAACACCATTTAATTCGGGTTATTAGTGTTCTTGAACAAAAATATACCTAATTTGATTTTGATGATTTCTAGTGTAATTGTATTTAAATTGATCGTATATTATGCTTGTATAACCTAGATTGATGCTATTTAACATGATTAGAAGCCTTAAACTTCAATTTTTGAGTAATGTAGGGTTTGTGTTCTTGAGCAAAATTGGGACTTTTTGATATAAACGGGTTATGGCCGAATTTTGTTGTTAGTTTATATTAAATTGAGTAGTGTAACATGTTTAGGTTGCTAAATGATCAAAACTTTGATCCTAAACATGATTTTCAAAAATTAAAGTGGACTTTTTGAGTCAAAAATGCATTAACTCAATTTAATTGAAATAAATGCCAACTGGAACTTGTTTAATTACTAGTAATGATTATTTTGACATGTTATTTGAGATAAATGCTAAAGATCATTGTATACATTCTCATATATGTTCATTTGTAAAAGTGTAGAATTATTAATATTATGAAAATGTATATAAAGTTTAATATAGATTAAACATGTCATTGTAATTGTTTTGATTTATGATTTTGCTAACACTAATGCATATTTGGATGCACAAAAATTGTGTTTGATATGTTTTGCAGACTGAAAGGGATGAATCTTCATCCGCATCTCAGGCTCACAATGCTCCTCCTGAGAATGCAGCAGAACAGGAGATTAATGACCTATATAGACAAGAACTACCACATCAATACATTCCATATTCAAATATAGAATTGGCATATTTACATCCTAATTTAAGGTTTGATCGACATTGGATAGATTATCCAAAATACCAGAGGAACTTGCACACCCTTCAGTCTAATGTTGTTGAAGTACCTAGAGTCATAGATTGGGAACCATTAGAAACAGTTGGATTAGCCGGTCCAATCAGAGAATTACTTACACAAAGGTATGGTAATTCTACTTTTACTGATTGGGAACGTTTGTTTAATATACGTAGACGTGTGTATAGAGAATGGTGTGTGGAGTTATTGTGTAGTATTGAAATAAATGATCGGGTATCTACCTTAACCGATCGTAGTTTTATTAGATTTTTATTAGGAGGAGTGATGCGCCATATGTCTCTACTAGACATGGCTCAGGCTTTGTGTATATATGCGCCTGAGGAGTTGGCATCTACTGATTGTCAAGGGTTGATACTTAATGGTAGGAGAATTGATGAGAATTTTGATATGAATGGTGTATGGAGTAGAATGACTAGGCATACACGATTTCGTGGGGGGAATAACTCTTATACTGATATTGATAGAGCTGAGCTAAGAGTAATCCATAGGTTCTTAGCAAATTCGATTACACAGCGAGGTAAGAACAAAGAGAAAGTAAATGAGAATGATTTATTTTATCTCATGTGTATTCGAGACCCACAAAGCGCTGTGAGTATACCTTATTGTGTGGGTTATTATTTATCAGCTATAGTTAAGAGTATACGGCCTAATGGGATAATAGGAGGTGGTATCTTTGTTACCCTAATTGCTGAGTATCTCGGTGTCGATAGAAATCGGGGGGGATTAATAATTGCAGCACCGGAACCCCGTGATACAATTGGTTTAAAAGTATATCATGGTGCTAAGGTTTTAAAGAAAAAACATAACGATGCAGCACCATATGAGGGCTCACACCCACAGGTCGAAAGAGATCAGCAGCAAGGTAACGCGGGAGGGGGGAATGAGATGACAGAAATGCAACTTTTTATGGCTCATCATGAGTATGAAATGGCTAGACAACGAGCATTTCAAGATTGGCAGTATCATCAAAACCAAATCATGAGTCATCGTGCACACATAAATGCAACTTACATTGCGACTCCAATGCCCGTATTTTCTCCTTGGACTATACAGACCTGACCACCGTACCCTACATATAACCCAGCTCAAGCATTCTACAGTACATACGGCTATGAATGGGATCCATACTGGCACCAGCCTTATCAACCCTGATTTCTTTTATTTTTATTTTTATTTATTTGATAACTTGTAATTTTATACTTTTAATATTTCTTTTGATATTTTAATAGTTTTTATTTTCTAACTTTTATTATTAGATTTTTAATAATTTTTGAATGTGGGGTGATATACCCAACTTCAAAAATATGTGTATATATGTTTGTAGTTTTTCTCATGTACAAAACAGGGTAAAACAGCGCATTTTCAAAGACTGGCATTAAGTTCAGCAAAAGCTAGTACTTTTGACGACAAAATGAAAAACAAATGTTATGTAACAACAAGACGGAATGAACAAATGATGTGCACCATTTATCATTCAGCAAATAAACGCCAATATGTTTGGAAACTTTGGTAAAATTTAATCATTTTTCTACGCTAATCACCCTCAATAATTTAAATTGTTACCGATTTCTTGCAAATGAGGGCATTGCAAGATCTTAAGTGTGGGAAGGGGTTAAATTCTTTCGGATTTTTAAAATTTTTTGACTTATACACTTGGTTACCATTAAAAATACTAGTAATGCAGTAGTTGTATTAGAATCTAGCGCTCTCTGATAATAAAGAACAGCCCTAGTCTTATATACTGACTACCCAATTCTAGTAAAATTTTTAAAATTTTCAATTAAATGAACTCAAAATCATGTTTATACATATTTATGAACGATAAAACTAGGTGTTAACACCGAAATTATTGTTACCTCGGAAAGGACATAAATTGAGAAACAATCCAAAATGTTAGAATTCATTTAAAATGGAATAGAGGACAATAAAAAGGCAAAGAAAGGAAAATAAAAGCCAAGTGTGGGAAAATTTACCAAGTTCTTTAAAACATATATCACATATTTTGTACAAAGATACTTTTGTTTTGGACAAAATTAACCATTTTACCCGGAAAACTGTAATATATTTGAAAGAAAGATGGATCTACACGATGAATCAATTCCATCATTAAAAGGAAGTAAAGTCTTCCGAAAAAGACACGCGCTTCTTGATTTATGTCAAGAAGTTGTCGTCCAGACCAGGTGTAGGTTGATGAAAAATCTAGAAAAGTCATCTCTAAAATCAGCAGGAAATCCACGGACCTCAGCATCAAACAGGGTCGCCAAGTGGTCAGACTTATCCTAACCATGAGAGGATCTGTCTTGTAAAATGGGGAGGACGCCGTGCAAATTAGCTTGATAAGACTAATGAATCAGATCCCCAGAAAGGATAATCTCCTTAAAAGATCAAAAATCAGCTTTTAAGCCTGATATTACTCAATCCTAGAGATTGATCTTAAAGATTGAGAATTACAAACTCATGGAATTCAATGATATCTAAACTCGAGCTTGAACGAGAAAATATTTTGATCAAAATTACAAATCGATTTGTTTTCTGAAAACCTATTTTCAATGCGTTCATTACCATTGAACGTAAAATCCTGAGAATTCATCAGAATTCATTAGGTCACCTGAACCAAATCGGGTGTCAACCGTAAGAACGGTGGTTGCATAGCATGGTCGAAGACAGGACCTTGTGCCAGACCGAAAAATTATAAGGGTGAGCTTTACTATTACTCCTACCAAGGATAGTAATTGCATCCGACACGTTATAGACCATAATTAAAAGCATGTCAGGGGACATTGCCTTAACAGTTGCTTGTTCAACGCTTTTCTTTACAATCGGACGGTAGTTTACCGAAAGGTAATATACGGAGCAAGTATACTGGACGTGTTGCTTTCCCAATACAAGGTTAGCAAGTGGGTGACACAAAACCACAAGTTTTGAGCTAAAATTTTCAAATCTGAAACCCACCAAACCCACAAAAACAATTTGCAAACACCGTTGAAGGGTTATTCCGAAAAACTTATCTAGGATAAAAGCTAGATTTAATTTTCAAAAGATCAAATGTTTTCATAAAGATCCAATTTCATAAAGGATCTAAATTTTTATAGTCATGTGGGACTGTAAACCACATCGTTACTACCATTGTTTATACCGCCGTATAGAAATCACTGATGTACAAAGTGTGAAGAATAAAGAAGTGATTCTAGTATTTTTATTTCAAGACTATATTGCTTGAGGACAAGCAACACTCAAGTGTGGGAATATTTGATAATGCTAAAAATGAACATATATTTCATAGCATTATCCCTCAAGAAAGACAAGCTTTTAGTTGCAACTGTTCTATTTACAAGTGATATTCATTTAAATAATAAAATGTGAAGACAAAAGACAGATTCGACGAATTGAAGACGCAAACGACCAAAAAGCTTAAAAGTACAAAGTACAATCAAAGTGGTTCAAATTATTGGTGAGAAACGTCTCGAAATTACAAGAGTACAAGACGCGAAACACAAAATACAAGATATTAAATTATACGCAAGGACGTTCGAAAATTCGGAACCGGGACCAAAGTCAACTTTCAGTGCGCGACGCAACGGACCAAAAATTACAAGTCAACTATGCACAAGAATATAATATAATATATATATAATTATATAAATTATATATATATTATATATATATATATATATATATATATATATATATATATATATATATATATATATATATATATATATTAAAAAAATACAGCAGCCCACGTTTAAATCAAGAGATGAGCTGTATTCCATACCTCCGCACTCGCGGTACTTTTGTGAAGGAAACCTCAGCACTCGCGGAGGTCTACAGTGAAGTCAGGATCTATAAATTCAGCATTTTCGGACGTTTTATTTACACATATATTTATTTTATTTTCTTTTTCTTAAAAACCCCATGTACCAAGTATCACTCCAATTAGTAATCTCAATTTGTAATTTTAATTTTAAGTTAGTGATAATAATAAGGTTGGGTTAGTCGAATGTTTTAAGGTCTTGTAAGTCGGAACTCTGTCCGTGTAACGCTACACTATTTTTAACCACTGTAAGTTATGTTTATGTTATTTTCATTAATGTCTCGTAGCTAAGTTATTATTATGCTTATTTAAGCCGAAGTAATCATGATGTTGGGCTAAAAATATTAAAATTGGGTAATTGGGCTTTGTACTATAATTGGGGTTTGGACAAAAGAACGACACTTGTGGAAATTAGACTATGGGCTATTAATGGGCTTTATATTTGCTTAACTAAATGATAGTTTGTTAATTTTAATATAAAGATTTACAATTGGACATACCTATAAAGAACCATATACACTCGATCGGACACGATGGGCGGGGTATTTATATGTACGAATAATCGTTCATTTAACCGGACACGGGAATGGATTAATAGCAGGGGCCAAATTATATACAAGGACACTTGGTGTAATTGTGAACAAAGTATTAAAACCTTGAGTTACACGCAGTTGATATCCTGGTGTAATTATTAAACAAAGTATTAAAACCTTGTTACAGTTTAAGTCCCCAATTAGTTGGAATATTTGACTTCGGATATAAGGATAATTTGACGAGGACACTCGCACTTTATATTTATGACTGATGGACTGTTATGTACAAAAACCAGACGGACATATTAAATAATCCAGGACAAAGGACAATTAACCCATGGTAATAAACTAAAATCAACACGTCAAACATCATGATTACGGAAGTTTAAATAAGCATAATTCTTTTATTTCATATTTAATTGCACTTTTAATTATCGCACTTTTATTTATTGTCATTTTATTGCACTTTTAATTATCGTTCTATTTAATTATCGCAATTTTATTTTATCGCACTTTTATTTATCGCAATTTCATTATCGTTATTTACTTTACGCTTTAAATTAAGTTATATTTATTTTTAACATTTTATATTAGGTTTTAACTGCGACTAAAGTTTTAAAATCGACAAACCGGTCATTAAACGGTAAAAACCTCCTTTTATAATAATAATATTACTTATATATATTTTTGTATTTTTACAAATATAGTTTAAAAAAAAATATAGCGTTAAACTTGGCTAAAGATCCCTGTGGAACGAACCGGACTTACTAAAAACTACACTACTGTACGATTAGGTACACTGCCTATAAGTGTTGTAGCAAGGTTTAGGTATATATCCACTCTATAAATAAATAAATAACTTGTGTAAAATTGTATCGTATTTAATAGTATTTTCATTGTAAAAAATATAACTATTTCGTATACACCTCTACGCACATCAGGCAGCGTCAGCGAACTCCTCTGATCGTACATAATCTCTCACCATCTTTACTGCATTGACATATGTTTTTGGTAATTTATGTCGCATCGTTTTCACCAGGGATAAATGCCGAACCTGACAGATCCCCATGATATATGCGAAAATTTTCTGCGACTCCGGTAAATCTGGAATTTTATGGCACTCCGCCGTGATGCGGGTGGTAAAGTTCATGAGAGACTCGCGCGGCCGCATTTTGATGCTGTGCGGATCTAAATGGGTCAGTTATGTACGTTTAAAGTTCTGAAAGCGTTACACAAACTTGGTCCTAAGGTCCGTAAAGCTGGTGATACTCAAAGCGGGCAGCTTGGAAAACCACTCCCTCGCGACGGACTGAAGTTGTCCCGGGAATATGTGGCATGCCGTTGGGTTATCCCAATGCTGCGTCTTGACAGCGTGTTCAAATTGCTGCAAAATGTCTTCCGGATCCGTGCTACCGTCATACATCCCTAGCGTGAGGGGTGTGGTAAGGACAATGGGTAGCGGATGAGTAGCTATTTCTCGAGTAAATTTTTCCGACGTTGCAGAAACTTCGAATGGACGTTTCACTTTGTCTCCTCCCATCATGGCGTACCAGTTATTCAGCATGTTGTCCGCCATGCCTGGCTGTTCGACCTGGGCACTCATGGATTCCGGTGCTGCCAGGATCAAGTTCTGAATCAAATCGTTGCGGGCCTCCTCCCTAGTTTTTCCAGAACTCTTACCGGTCTCCGACACTGAACGTGTAGAGATACGGTGTGGCGCTTTGGACATGCCAGTGGGCCTTTCGCCGCCTTTGGACATGAGCGAGGGCAAAACGAACCCTCCCTTCGCCAGGAAGCGTATGGCTTCCTCGCCATTGATGGGTTTGAGCTGATTTACGTTCTCCTCTGGGATTTCCGCCTCATCCGCGTCATGTCGATCAGTTTCATCTTCGTCACCGTCAAACTGTAACCGGGTGCGTTTGATGGAATCATCCGGAGTATCATAAGTGCTATCGTCATTAGGCTTCAAAGGGTCATATGGTTCTTTGCCAGTGTTGGTAGTTGGTGGTGGGTTGGAACCTCTTGTCATCTTGTATGAAAGTGTTGATCAAAGGGTCCCACGGATGGCGCCAAATGATCAAACCAAGAAAGTCCGGTTTGAGTGCAGGTGAATTGGAAAGAAAGTTTAACCTTTGGAAAGGGTTCCTTCGGTTAAGGGGAATATGAATGTGGTGGTGTTGTTTGTCTTTTGCCGAGCCTCCAAGGTAAGCTTGAAGAGAGGATTAGTGTGTGCCAGCTGATTAGCCTGAAAAATGAGGCTTAGGAGCACTATTTATAGATATATATTCGGCGGTTATGCATGATAACCGCTATATTAGTGCCCACTATCAATAACTGCCACTAGAATCTTCTAATCATGCCAACAACCTACTCCACGTCCTCCACGTTCCTGAAATGTAGGGACTCAGTCCAGCTCATCATTTCTAAGTCAGGCGAACACGAACGAAACGGCAACGGTCCCGTCATGTTATTCGAATATAATGTTGCTAATGGGGTTTATCGTGTTGGACGTCATGCGCTACTCGTGCCGCAGCACGTGACGCAGCGTGGCGTGACGTACGTCGTTAGTACGTAAGCACTGATCTCTCGTTACCAACAAAATTCGAAGCCGACCATGATGTATTTTTACAAGTTTTTATCACACAAATTATTATTATTATTATTATTATTATTATTATGATTATTATTATTTGAACGACGATATCGACATCGAATGATTTTATTTCTTTGTCATCTTTATATATAATATAGTTTATATATAATAAAGTATAATATAATATAATTATATATAAAAAAAATTGTTATTATTTACAGAGTATTTGTTATCAAAAGCTTGAATATTATAGATAAGCTCATATATATCTACGCTCATAAATTTGATTTCACTCATGACTATAGTATACTACTAATAATTAGACAATTCCTATTAAGGCGTCAGTTCATTTCCATCAAATTACGTGGCCTAACTGACGAAAATTAACGGGACGTCAATTTTCATCAGATGAGGGCGTCAGTTGGACTGTTGACGCAAAAATAAATCCATTAGTGACAGGTGGCGGCTAGCGATTGGACCAATTTAACTACATACTAATCGCCGTAAAATCCCCTTCCCTTAAATCCACTGTTCACCTGTACCTTTCTCCCCCCCCTATACACTAATTAGCGTAATTTCCCCTTCCCTTAACTCCACTATTCACCTATGGCTTATTCTCCCCTTTTTTTTCTTTTTTTTTAACTGCCTCTGCTCCACCCGCGCACTTAAAGCTTCTAGGGTTTTCCTAACCCCCAAATCGTTCTTCCACCTCCTGTCTTCATCCACGAGGCCTCACCGGCGACGATTTACATCCCTATCTTAGGGTTCATCATCGTTCAGTTGATTCATCGACCCATGCTCGCAATTAATCACACGCTGATAGGTATTTCGCTATTTATTTTCTTTTGCATTCACTTATTATATCTAATTGATTTAACTATTGTTGATTGTAGACAACTATAAAGATTGTGAAAATTACACATTTGTGAAAAGCACGCAATTAGATGTGAGGAAAGTTGTATGATTAAAAGAGCGTCTCTTTTTTTGGCCAGTAAAGAAAGACCCTTTTTGTATACATAAGCCAATCTAATAAATTTCATAAAGATTGTTTCTTTTCTGTTGGTGAATACCCAAATATTACAAGATTCTAGGTGTTGGGATACATATTTTTTGGTTAAGGAGAAAGTTTTAAGATGCCTGGAGTTCAAGATTTTTTGTTTATAAAAATTTCTGTTTGTTTAGCATCTCATAGTTGAATTTCCGATATTTATGGTTCCAGGTTTTATTAAGTTTCAAAAAATTTGTGCCAAACTACTGCTAAAGCTTTAAATTGTATCTTTGATTGTTTTAATCTCCGGTGTGCAAAAGTATGTATGACTTAAGCCTAATAATTTGACTACTGAGCTCTGATTGTTACTTATTTTAGCTCTCGATGATTTCCACATAAGTAAAAATAATATAACAAACAGAACTTTCAGAGACCTTTACATCAGCATCTCACTCGATTTTACTTGGATTTGAACTCTTTGTCGCACATAAACTAAAACTTACAACGCTTACTAATTAGCACTTTATATGTGTATATGTGTAGTTTGCACAATTCACATCATTGTAGCTAACGAGCCCCTTATATTGAAAAGTCAAGGGTATTGAATGATTGATATGAGAAAGAAGCGCTCAAGCATTGGAAGAAAGCCGACCTTACTCAACAAGTAACTTTCTTGGGTTAGTAAAGTAGTTGTTTACTGAATTTGTGATTGCTTACTGAATTTGTTGAATCAATTAAGATTTAAGATTAGAAATTAGAGGTTGAACATATTGTTTTAAAACCACGAATTTGTTAAAAACGATAACGTATTCATGGTTGCTTACTGAATTTGTTTAATGACTATCTCTTAATGCTTTTAAAATGCACTTCATACATTACCGGTATTTGATTTTGGATGTACAACATCATGCTTCTTATAAAGTTTAATATGACCGGCTACTAATATAGCTCTATTTCATAAATCATGACAGTGAATTTTGACCCGTTTTAACTCTCAGAATACAATTTCTATGCATCTCTTGATAAGTAAACTACAGTGTTATGGAGACCCAGGGCAAGAGAAAATGAAGAAACAATAAGCTCCCACAAGACAAATACCATTGTTGCTGCTGCTACGGCTATTGCTACTTTGCTGTTGTTGTTGTTGCTGCTGCTGCAACTACGATGTTGTTAATTTTGTTGCAACCTAAAGGGGAAACGGGTCAAAAAGGTAGGAAGTTACCCAAAGTATAGCTTTTATTAGAAGTACGAACCTACTTATGTATAGTTTTCATACAATTAAAGGGTGTAAATTTGCTTATCTATAAAAGCCTCTAAGATGGACATAAATTTCTGTAGGGCAATTCCTTTAGTATCTTAGAAAAGAAACAGTGTGATTCGCCCCCGCAACGCGGGGCACCCCATCACTAGTTTTTGACGCATTTGACGAAGTGCAACGGTCATCCGACCGTTTCAAAAAAAAAAAAAAAATTGCGAAAAATTAATAATTTTACCATATATATATATATATATATATATATATATATATATATATATATATATATATATATATATATATATATATATATATATATCATCTTCTTCATCCTTTAACTCACATAAAATTTTAACAATTTCTCAAAACAAAAAAAAAATAAAAAATAAATAATCATGTCTAACCCAAATCAAAGACCACCAAACTCTAACGACTACAACGAATGGTTGAGATACGGAGCATACTAGCGAGTCTAGTCGTTCGACTCGTAAAGCGGACAAGGTTTTGAAAGCTATTTTAAAGTCTAAGGCAGAAATATCAAAAGGTGTTGAACATGCGAAAAAACAAGAGACACTCCGAACCGCTTTTGCAGGTGCTAGAAGATTTTTGACCGCCAATGCCATTGACATCAAGGACCCGGGTCACAAAAGCTATATTGAGAAGCTTCAAAAATTGTACCTCGACGAGTTTAAGCATTTGATCGACAAATCACCACAACAACCTGACGCATCATCAGAAGATGACAACTAGTTTATGTTTTTTTATTTTAATTTCAGTAACTTTTTTTTTAGTTTGTAAATTTTTATTTTGAGTACTTTTTTTATTTGTAGTTTGTAAATTATTTTTAATGAATTTTATATTTATTAGTTTTATTAAATAAGGAGGTATTTGCTAATTGCTATGTTGTTCAAAAGGTTAGTGGATTAGGAACATTGAGATGACCCTCTAATTAAAAGTCAAGAGATCGAGGTTAGTTGTTCAAAAGGTTAGTGGATTAGGAACATTGAGATGACCCTCTAATTAAAAGTCAAGAGATCGAGGTTAGTTGTTCAAAAGGTTAGTGGATTAGGAACATTGAGATGACCCTCTAATTATGAGGTTATGAAATGAATTTAAGTAACAAGCAATTCTAGACTTACAAAGAGCTTACAAAAAAAAGTTATACAAATGACATATACCAATTACACTAGTTAAATTACCCGTGAAATCACGGGTTTATTCAAGACCATTTACCTTTTACCTATTTTTTTAGTGACCCGTTTGTCAAAAAGACAGTCTGACCAGTTTGACCTACAGACATCCCGTGAACGACAACAGCATCATCATTCCCCTTTAATGACGACAACTGAAGAAAGCAAAAATGACAGCAACCCGTAACAATAGCTCTTTTAAAAACACCATAACACATAATTTTAACACTATAATACATGACAACAAATTAAGTTTCTTGCTAACCTCAGAAGAATTTTTACTTTCTTCCTCTTTGATTTCACGATCAAACTTTTGATCAACCTAAAAAGAAAACAAATACATCTCTTCAACTCGAAGATTCAAATTACTTATTGCAGTATTGAAAGACATAACATTTTACCATATAGAGGGTTAGAAAAAACTTCATACCTTTTGCACTATCTCATCCTTCCTATAAGATCCTCCAATTGTTACCTTTGTCTAGTTTATTCTTTAATCTTGTTCAGTTTTTGAAAGCCATTTCTGATCTCAAAAAGAAAAAAAAAAAAAACAGTAATTAACAGAGTGCTTTGACATAAATATCAAACCAGATGCAGACCCAAAGAGCAGCCGAAAATGAGTTACAGAGCCAAGAGCAGCCGATAGAATGGGCTTATAATTGCCACAAACTATCTTCACCTGACTATTATGGCTAAAGTCTCATCTAAGATTCTTACTGTCAAATACAAAATAGTAAAATAGGGAGCCATAGTATGTATACCTCCACAAAATCTCGATAACTCTAGATACATACTGTCAAATACAAAATAGTACAAATGTGATGTCCTAAGGTTACCAAGTTAAAAATTGTACAAACGCGAAATGATGTAAATATATACTGCAAACAGTGGTAGCTATTGTACCTCACAATGGTAGCCGACTTATATCACCGATTGCCCATATTCATGTAGCCTTATGAACCTAACATTTCAGCTACTTTGAAGATCAAAAAGTAAATGTATTTTTATCATTGTTATATCAAGCGTAAGTACAAGTGTATAGCTATTGAAACCACATACTTCGAATCCAAAAGATGCACAAATCATGACAACAACAAAGAGCCCCAACATTTATCTCACTTTTTAAAGGATAAAGCCTAATAAGAATATAAATGTTCATGTTGACATATATATCTTCACAATTCATCATTTTGAGTACCATTTATTTAAAAGGAGGCCCAAGCACATCCCCAGCCTCCTTTTCATGCATGTATACAATAAATAAGAATTTAACAATGAAAATTTGTAACTACAGTCATCACTTCAAAAAAATCAAGAGATATGATCACAACCACAATAGTTATAACCTTAAAATAACCATATGAATTAGCGTTAAAGAGATATACCAACAATGAGGTGAAGGAGAGTTACAACATAAAGCTTCATCTAGCACAAATCAAATCAGTAAAATAAAAAATTATCTCCATATAAGTAATTTCAACTCCGTCATTTCATCGAACACCTAGTATTCCTTCAAGAACTACATAAATTCAAATACCAAGTAGACTAAAAAGATACTACAAGTTGAAATTAAAAAGATACTGAGTAGAAACCAACAAACTCATGTGAAAAATAAGATAATATGTCTTCAATGTAAACAAAATATTAGAAGTAAACTGGAAAGATACCTAAATATTGATATTTTTGATATTTACCATATATATGTCATCTTAGTATCTTGCACCTTCTTCTTCCTTTCTTGATCTTAACCCTTCTCAAACAGAATTAACAATGTACAAAAACCATATTCAATCATAATCATATCATGGAGATGAAACATGAAATCAGACCTTAAACTATAACCACAACCTTAAATTACAAAAATTGTAACCCATAACTCTTCTAATCGAGATATAAAGCCTTCAAAAATAAGATAAATAAAAAATATCATTTATTTATTATAAGAATCCGAACATGAAAAAATAATATTATCGCTAAAACCAGTGAGTTTATAAAGGGAAAAATCTTACTCTGACAACTTTAGAAACAGCAAAAAACGAATACGGTAGCGCAGTGGTGTTGGTGGTAGCATTAACAGCGACAGATCAACGAAAGTGACATTCAAACAAAACCCTAAGGTTCTGTTCCCTAATTTTTTATAATTTTTTATAAAGGAAAAAAAAATGAAAGGGAGGATAATGAAAGGGAGGGATTTCAAATACTTCCAATTTGGAAGGAAGAGATGAAAGTAAAATACCCATTCATTTCCTTTCTTTTTTTTCCTGTCAAAACTAGAGAACGCATTTGTGATTTTGATCTCCTTCCAAATCAATTACTTTTTCTCCAAATAACAGCTCTGGTACAGAGCCTAAGAAAAAAGGAACCACAAAAATCTAAGGGTGCGTTTGTTAGGCTTTGAATGGTGTAGTTCAGAGGACTTCCTCGGAATCGGTCAGCACTAGTGGTGTTTGATTATGCAATTTATATTCTCTGAATTGAACCACATGCTCGAAATCGTTCAGTATTATATTCTCCCTTAACCATTCAGAATGTTTATAATTACAAAGTTGCCCTCAATTTTTTGAGTTCTGAATCATTCAGCACTTTACCATTCAGTTTTATCAAACGCACCCTAAATTAGATAAAGAGGAGAGTCGTTCCATTATGCAAGGTTTTTTGATTTAATAATTAGGGTTAATGGCAAAAATAGGCTACAAACTTGTACAAATGTATCGATGTCGCACACAAACTCATTTTCGTCCTACTGTCGCCTACAAACTTTCAAAAAGTGTACCAATGTAAACAAAAACTTTTAAAAAGTGTTCCAATGTAAACAAAAGTGACTTGCTACCGGCTAAACTGGTTAAAATCAACACCCGTCGTTCGTGGATTGTATCTTAATTCTTAAAAAAAAAAAAAATATCAGGTCAAAATTAGTATGTAACAGGTCAAAACTATAAAATGTTGATATTAGCACATTTTTTGAAAGTTTGTAGGCGACAGTAGGATGAAAATGAGTTTGTAAGCGACATCGGTACATTTGTGTAAGTTTGTAGCCTATTTTTAGCTTTAACCCTAATAATTAATTAATAGATAATGACATCATCATTGATAGTTTAGATTTTTTCTTTTTATTTTTGAATTTTTTTATAAACTTTGTTAATTCTATTTATGATATCATCATTTTAAGATTTTAATAGAATCTATAAATAGATGAGGAGAAGAAATTAAGAAAGAGAAAAAGATAACAAACTTGATTGATTAATTTAGACATCCGTGTCATTTCATAAATATGTTTTTAAAACTTTTTGAAATCATAGAATTTCTTTTTGTTTATAGAGTTAACAATATGTATATATTAATAACAAAATTTTGAATTAAACTATATGCCTTTCTAGAAAAAATATCGAGGTCACCGGTAATTTAGCATTGCCCCACCATAATAGTAATAACAATGCAAGTCGAGAGATCCGAACGAACGACCTGTATAGTGACGTTTCGGCGTGTTTGGTGTACTTATTGTGGCCCAAAACAGATAGGCCCAATCTCTTATTAATTAATGACATATTTCTTTTGTTTGTTTTCTTAAATAACAATTCAATTACATCTTGTGTTTCGAAATTATTGTACTCTACATCAAGGACCATATAATATAAGGTTTTATATATATATATATATATATATATATATATATATATATATATATATATATATATATACACTAGTGAAATGACCCGTGAAACCACGGGTTTGTTTAAACGAAACAGTTTAATGATAGGTATTAAGTGAACGTAAATGCTAAAGTTATTTAGTTTTATGACCCGTGGAACCACATAGTCCAACTAAGAAACTCGCCAGCTAAGCATTTCATCAAACACCTAAAATGCATATTTAACAATCCACATTTAATCATAAGAGATAATATTGGTTGTTATTTTATTTTAAAAGTGTAAATCAAAATATAAATGTAGAATTGGTTTCTTCTGCCTAACTTTTATACATTTTCGTACTCAATTCAAAATAATTAATTAAAATAATTTAAAACTATTTAATTTTAATAATTAAAATAATTATTAATAAGATTTAATAATAATAATTAATTAATTTAATTTAATTTTAATTCAAAATTATTTAGATTAATGACATCACCCACTATGCTTAGATTTTTTTTTCTTTTTCTTTTTGATTTTTTCTTAACAAAGGAATTAGCATAATAATGACATCATCATTTTAGCAATATATATATATATATATATATATATATATATATATATATATATATATATATATATATATAGGGCTGCGATCCAGCGCTAAGCTGTATGTCCAGCGATAAGGGGATAAGCAGCTCCGCGTCGTCGATCTTGTCATCCTTCTCTCATCGTCGTCGTTCTTCCTTCTTCCCTTGTTTTATTTTCCGTTCAAGCTAATTTACAGAGGTAAGGGTATTTGTGTCGTTTCCTTTTTATATTTTTCTTTTTCTTTTTCGTTTTATTATTTTAAAAATTACTGATCAGTTAATAATTCAATTTTCAGTTGTTTGATTTTTGAATTCATTCTTCATCGTCCTCCTCCTTCATATTGAATTCATTTTTTCATTGTCGTCATCCTTCAATTTATTGATCATCAATCGATCGTTTTATAGTTCATTCTCTGTCGTCTACCTCAATTCATTCAATGGCTTCAACATCCAATTATACTGCAGTTGATTCAGTTTCTTCGATAAGTGTTAATCATCTTGTATCTCCTAATGTTTATGGAGTCGATATCGCTAATTCATCTGGTAAGTTTTATAATTATTTAATTTTCATCTGTTTTTATTTTTTATTTTTTATGTTTTATATTTTACTTTTTATACTATCAGTCATTCAATGTATGTTACTGTTTTATTCTTCAATTTTTATAGAATACAATACTGTTTTCATCAATATATTATCATACATCATATGCATGTTATTGTTTAATACCTATACATTATTTATTTTATCTTTAGATGTTATCATACATCATATGCATTTTACTTTAATACAATACTGTTTTCATCAATATATTATCATACATCATATGTATGTTATTGTTTAATACCTATACATTATTTATTTTATTTTTAGATGTTATCATACATCAGATGCATTTTACTTTAATACAATTCTGTTATCATCAATATATTAACATACATCATATGTATGTTATTGTTTAATTCATATACATTATTTATTTTTTCTTTAGATGTTATCATACATCAGATGCATTTTACTTTAATACAATACTGTTTTCATCAATATATTATCATACATCATACGCATGTTATTGTTTAATATCTATACATTATTTATTTTATCTTTAGATGTTATCATACATCAGATGCATTTTACTTTAATACAATACTGTTTTCATCAATATATTATCATACATCATATGTATGTTATTGTTTAATACCTATAAATTATTTATTTTATCTTTAGATGTTATCATACATCAGATGCATTTTACTTTAATACAATACTGTTTTCATCAATATATTATCATACATCATATGCATGTTATTGTTTAATACCTATACATTATTTATTTTATCTTTAGATATTAATACATCAGATGCATTTTACTTTTTGATCCAAAACTTTTATTACTTTTCATGTTCTCGTGTTACTTATGGTACTGATGGTGCGGATGATTGAGATTCTGATTGCGCCGCTGTTGATGATGAGGCTCTTTGTCTTTTTCTTTTTTATTGTTATGAATCACCGGATGATGATGATGTCCAGGATATAGTCATCTTTTTGGGTTTTTAGTTTCTAGAGGTTTCTTTTTTTGTTAGTGAGAGATTTGTAAGAAAGTAATGTGTGAGTTTTATGTTTTAATCTACCCTTTTAAATAGAAGTTGTCTTTGTGATGCCCCGTACAAAACCATTGTATACGAATCATCAACAACAGGATCATTATAAGGTCAAACACTATATGCTATTTCAAAATACGTTTGCATTCATGATAAAAGGTGATGTCTTAACCAACATCAATGTTTAACAACCAAAGTATGCTTCAATGAATAGAAGCAAGGATAATAGTATGTGACACATAGGTCGTTACAAATCATAGTTTCAAAAGTAATAATGTTTATGAATGCAAGATAAACGTTCATGCAGTGACATCTCTAAAGCAGCGGGTGTCTACAGCAAGACTAGTACACAGCGGAAGCAACCTTAAGCACCTGAGAAAAACATGCTTAAAAACGTCAACACAAAGGTTGGTGAGCTATAGTTTAAGTATAACAGTATGTAAGGTAGGCCACGAGATTTCAGTGCTACAAAGAGCGTTTCAAAACAGTATGATAAAGTATATGTTTAACCGTGGGCACTTGGTAACTAACTTAACGTTTATAACCCCCTGAAAGTACACTTGGCGAGTGCGTATGTTTACGAAGTATTAAACACTCGTTAAATGCTAGCGCGACTAGCCCGAGTGGGGATGTCAAACCCTATGGATCCATATCTAAGATTCGCGTTCACCGGTTCAAAAACCAATGACTAAACGTTACCGAGCTAAAGGGAATGTTTATGCCGTTGTATAACCCACACATATATAAGTTTAAGTACTCGTGCCTAGTATGTAAAACATAAAATGCGCACGTATTATTAGTTCCCAAAATAGTTAAAGTAAAAAGGGATGCTATAACTCACAGTGGTAAAGTAGTGGTAAAGTCGAGTCGGGAAGTAAGCAATTACGTAGGTCCGAAAAGTCCTCAACCTAAGTCAAATAGTACTAAGTTAGTAAATCGTCCCAATAGGTTTAAATGTATGTAAATTAGGTCTTAAAGGTCATCATCATTCATCATCAAACAAAAGGTGTAAAGTAAGTTTCGTTCATGAAAAGAGTTTAAAACAAAGGCTGGCTTCGGTTAGTCACCACGGCCTCTATACCTACTGAAATAAGGTGAGACCAGTGGACATGGCTCCGTATATGAGTCCTTTAGTTTTGGTAAAAATTACAGAAGCAAACTCATCTTCGTTTGACCGTGGCGACGGTCTAAGTGCGAGTAGGTCAGAATTTTCAGCACAACGTTAAAAGGACATAATGACGATCGGAGGGCCATAAATCCTAAACCGTAACTCGGATTAAGACGAGTCCTAAATGAAAAGTTATCTAATCGAACAGAGATAACTGAATATCAACATTACAGTAGCCCAGGTCGTACTGATCAGACACAGAAATAGTAGAACAGTAGGTTCCAGTGGTTCTTGGTGCTCGATGCTTATCACGGTTCTCATCCTTGATGCATATAGCTTCAAGTGTACAACTCGTTGATGGGTTTGCATCATCTTAACCATGTTTTGACCATCATAACACAAGTGCAAGTCTAAGATATGTAGCACAACTCAATTAAGTGTTGTATGTAGTTTGATGAACCAAAGTTACATCAAAGTCTTAGATTTAACACATACATGAAATATAAAAGTAATATTGAACTACAAACTTGAAAGTAAACTAACTAATCAAGATCTTAAGATGTAGAACATAGTTCTTAGTTAGATCTTGAAGATCCAAGACCCAAATCTCTAGATCTAAAGTTATTAAGTTAAATCTAACACAAGTGTATGAAGTTATAACTAAAAAGTTATACTTCCATGTTCTTGAACTTATAAAGTTAACTTTTGTTCAAGAAAAATGAAATCAAAGTTAACTAGTAACACTTGACCAAGAACAACATAAAGTACATAAAATGAAGAAATAATCTAAATAAACAAGTAACTAGTTCATTGTTGTTCATACTTTAAAGATTCAAGCCAAAGTCTTGATCTTTAAGAAAGTAAACTTTAAGTTTACAAACATGAATTACAAGTATGATTTTACAACATATGAACTTACAATCTTTCAAACATTAAATGTATAACTTAAACTAGGAAGTTTTGTTCTTGTTTGTTCTTGTAAATACAAGATAAAATGAAGAATCAAACTAAAGAGTTTGGTTCTTAACAACATGTAAGTAATAACTACAAGTGAGTAAACCATAATCAAAGACAAGTAATCTTAAACAAGCAAAAGATGATGATGATGAGAGTGTGTATATGTATACGGTTTTAATGAAGAAAAAGGAAAGAAATATTGTTCAAGTTACTTACACGAAAGAGAGAAAATGAGAGAAGAAGTTTGAGAGAAAAAATGCAAGTATGTGTGTGTGTGAGAAAGTAAAGAGTTACTAGTGCATAAGTTAACAAAATTTGAAACCAAAAACACTCCCCAAGATGCTTATGGCCGACGGTTTGGGGAAGCCTCAAGAGGAAGAGAAAAGTCCATAAGGTTCTTCATGTGTTTGTCTTAAAAGTTGGTTATTATGGGGTGTTTGCATGGGAAGTAACATGTAACAAGATTCCTTACAAGTTAATCTATCTAGTTGTAACTTAATGTAATACTTACATAAAAGATGGGCCAACTAATCCATTTAAGGGTGTAGGGTGGGCTTCTAAGCCCATGTACAATTATAAAGCCCAAGTATGTATGTAAGTAACAAGTTAAATAAATAAGCCCAAGTCCAAATAAATAAATTAATCCAATAAAAGCCCAAGTAACTTTAGTTAATTAAAATGATTAATAAAACTTAATCATAAATGTAAATAATATTCAAAATATTATTCGTGTAATGTACGTGTGTCACAAAGACGTTTCGGGCATTCAAAGTTAATCGCGGTAACAAGTAAATGTATATAAACAATACATTCAATAAATCACAAGTATTAATAATAATTATTAATAAATAAACGTTGGAAAATCCAGGGTCGTTACAGTCTTGGTGTATTTGTTGGGATTAGTTAACACAATAATATAATATGTAATTCTACCTTTTTTATTTTTTATTATTAAATATGTTATGTTTTTGACATTCGTTCTTTTTTAAGATAAATTGGATGTATCTTAATGTTTTCTTTGTTATTCTAAACATTATTCATAATATTATCATTAAGTTAAACTACATCTAATGTAAGTTAAATATTAACAAACATTTGTTGCATCATATATTTTTATTTTAAGGGAGCCCAGCCAATTTACAAAGACTCAAAGGTAATAGACTAAGGTCCAACCATATATGTTCATTTAAAATCATAATTTTCATATTAAATAATATATGATACATTTCATCTATCATACATTGTTTCTTACATGTTCATGTTTTTTTTTCTTGTTAATTTCTTTTTTTTATTATTATTCTTAACCAAAAGATAATATTCATACTAACCAAAAGATTCAAAACATAATATTCATACTAAAACCAAACTTCATGGATAAATCTTTATACAATAAATGAAGGAGTTCCGAGATTATCGGTAAAACTGTATAAGAGGTTACATCTGAAGTCTCGTACCTTTGTTAATAGTATTTTTTTGTTTTGGAAGTATGTGTAACTCTCCGTTCTTGCGCGTTCACGAAGCAATTCTTTTTTTTCTTCAGTGTTATGAAGATTAAAGCTCTGAATGTCTTTATTTACTTCTTCTTTAGGCATATTTTTTCACTAAGAATTATCTTTGTTGCATATTTCTTTCTTAGTTTCTCAACCTGAGCATCCAGTTGTAATTCATCATCCACTAAATCACAATCATAATTTTCTTCCCCCATGTAGGTTTCAATAACCCTCATCATTAACACTGAATATCCCAAGTTATCTGATCTTGTTCCCCATTTCATCATCCTTCGTTTCGGTTGAGAAGATTTGATCAATTCAGCATTGACGTGTCCAAACTCTTTTAGATACTTTGAAAACAAAAATATCTGCACTTTGATTGTTTCGTAGTTAATTTTCTATAATTTTTTTCACTGCAAACAGTTTGTTGATATCAACTTAAATATTAATATAATTTCTTACCAAAACCTTTAGAGAATAACCATATTTGAATTCGATCGAGTGTACTTCTTTGATGTCATCAAATTGAAACACATTATGAAATTCATTGCATTTTTCACAACGGGGATGATCACCTAGAATAATTTCAATTTTTCAATACGTCAGCTGTATGCGTATGTTTTTAAAAGAACATTTATGTTCTTCTCATCGTTCTTATTATTCATTACTAACAAATAATCTATATTTAATTTTCTATATTTTATATACTGCAAAAAATTGTATAAAGTTTACCAGTTCAGTATCAGCAAATGTCGAATCTTTGCCCTCCCATGTTAATTGTCGAATAACATTTTCCTTGAATTTAATATATCTTTCATGTTTGTACCCATTCTCGTTTAGCATATCTCCAGCCTTCAGTCAATGTATAATGGAAAAAATAATCGGAACAACATACATTCGATGTATGTTTAAAAATAAATGACATACTTTAGATGTATCTTACCAAGATTGAAGCCTCCATCAGATGTCTTGTATGTTTTATCGTTTTGTTCATTTTTTTCTTCATGGTTTATTATCAATGTCCAGCAATCGATAATAGAGACTGAGATTCTTGATGGGTGTAGCAAACTTCCAAATTGAATTCTGTTCAGCACCTTACCTTTTTCAGATTTGAGTACTTGTTTCCTGTTATTTAAATCAAATTCAGTCATTTTCAAATATATGATTATAATGCATTTATAGTAAATATATTAATAGTTTTAAAATATACTTACGTTGGTAAATCAACGAAACAGTACATGAATGTTGACAAATCATTCTCTATTTTAGTAACTTCACATTGTGCATCAACTATTTTCCATGTTTGTTCTTACTGTGGGCTTTGAACCAAATTGAAGTTGATTCCAAGGTCAAAAGATGGTATGCATGAATCTTCAATCATTTTTGATTTTCCTTTAGATTCCAAATTTGTATTGTTATCAGCATACATAAGATTATACAAACCTGTCTTTGTAATTCCTATAAATGGTTCAACTTCATCTTGAATTGTAATCTCTCGATCAACTGGTTCAGTTACTTCATTTTCATCACTTGCATATCCTTTAATCAATTTTGTAATCTTTGTTTTCCATTTACCAATCTCTTTACTCTTTCCATACATATTATTTGCAGTTTCAAAAATATTCTTTATTCCTTCAATTTCTTCCACAATATGTTCCTATCTGAGCTCCAAACATGTAATGTATTGCTGTATATTTTTTAAATTCATATTAATAATGTTATTATTCATATTCATCAACTAAATAATAAAATTATATTTTTACCTGTTCAGAATCTGGTGTTAGTAGGCATTCATAATTCAGTTGGCCCAAATCTTGCTTACAATCTTCATTCAACTTATTTTCACTCTCATTATTATCATCATCGTCATCATCTACTAAACCTTCACCAAATTCACCATTTTCCATCTCCATTTCAAGTCTTTTCTTTATGTCTTCAGATGACCATCTTTCAATGATTGGAACCTTGCGTTTATATTCAAATCCTTTACATTTGACTCTGTCCAAATATAGCAGCTGTTATCCAAAAACTAATTGTCAGTTTTACATTTTTATGTATCATATAAGTACATAATCATATTCAATGACTTTTTATAAACGTTTACTTACAATCAGAAATGATAATGGCCCGTTATAAAGCTGTTATTTGCTCCATCCATTCTTGCTCTGAAGCAGAGATTGGTATATATATTCACACCAATCTAGTTGTGATACATCAGTTTCACTTTTGATACATGTTAAGAATTTTTTGTTGCATGTTCTAAGCTGTGTCCCTTCAGCCATTGTCTTCACAAATATAACAATAAAATTTAATACAAACATTCTGTCAGCTTCTGTGTGTTCTTTCATATATTCAACCACATCTCCTGATAGAATTCCTTGTTTCTTTTTTGTGAATTGATTTTTCCAGGAAATTGTTATTGGATCGTATGGGTCACTTCTATCCAATCTTTGAATCTTTGATCCTCCAATCGGAACACCAAGCACATCATGAATGGTTTTCTTTGAAATTTTTATTGATCCATTTTTCAGGTTCAGTGTTGATGATTTTTCATCAAACTTATCTACAAGATAGTAACCAAGCTTCAACTTATTTTTAGAAAACTTCAACTTTAAGATCGACCCAAATCCAATTTCTTTCACTTTTCTTATTTGTTCATCATTCATCTATTGTATTGCTGTATATACACACTTTGGTGATAAGATTGAGGTTATGCTATCTTCATCTGTAAATTTATTAACATTTTGTTACTTCAAGCACTTTTTTACAAACTAATAAGTGTTTAAGATGAATCTTACCCGATTCTTTTTTGTTTTTTACTTGAGGATGTTTCGAGTCATCACTTGAACTTGCTTTATTTTTGTCTCCATCTTCATTCTTCTCATTACTTGCACCGTTGTCTGTCTTATCACCTTTGTTTGGATATGTTGTTCTTTCCTTTATTTTGTCTTCACTTTTACCTACTTCAATAATTTTTATATATATTCTGTAATTTCAGTTATCAAATTAAAAGATAAAAACAATAGTAGGTGTCATTTTAAAAAAAATGTATACTACCTTGTTTCTCTATTTTCTTGATCTGTGGTCTTTCAAAGTCATCATCTGAATCAACTTTGTTTTCTTCTTCCTTTTCCTTGTTATTATTTTCACCCTCAACTTCTTTATCTTTTTTTTTTGTATACTTTCTTTTTTCCTTCTTTGTTCCACTAGTCCCTTCTCCGAAATTATTATTATATACAATAGATCGAGGTTTTTTATTTGGTATTATGTTAATTTTTTTAAAGTATTTCAACATTACTTTCCCAAGTATCTGTAACACTCTGATTTTTTTTAATCACAACGGAAGTACATTTAGTTACTAAAATAACCCTGGTTAATACTTACAAACCATAGTTAACAAATCAACTTAGTTAATGTTATTATAATATTCCAAAACATCGGTGTTACGTGAAAACATCATTAAAATTGAAAACATCAGAGTTAATCACATAGTCAAACATGTCTTCAAACCCGTCCGCAACACCCATCCTAAACAGCAGTACCTAAACTTGCAAGGGTGGAAATGTGGGGAATTAGCACAACTGCTAAGTGAATGGATACTATCTAACAGACCAAGCATAAGCAACTGAACATGCAGAGGCCACAGATATGCTAACGTCCTGAACTAGCATACAACAACAACTGACAATACGAGGATCGACGGCTTATACGAGCACACGACTTAGTTGATCAAGCTACAGTCTACCAATAGTCTACTTTACTGACTCCACTGCATAACCGTCCAGACGCAACACATGCGTCCTTCTATACTATACTGAACAATCAGTAACCCCATGACCCGACCAGGCTACCACAGTCGACCTCACATCAACCCTACCTTGTCGCCTCGGTGGGTTCCCAACCTTGCCGCCTCGGTTGGTGTCCTACTAACAATGCACACATAATATCACAGATATTCAGTCATGCAATCGTCCTAACTAGCATGGCAATATCTAACTACACATGGCAATCATACAAGGCAAAAACATAATAATAAAGAGTCTGAACAAGTAGCGTGTCAGCTACTTAATACTCTATCCGGAGATAGACCCACTCACCGAATACCTGCAATAAGCTCAGATAATCTATCACTGAGCGGCTTCCTTATCCTTATCACCTGAACATAAGGCAAATCAAGTTAGTTTCTGTCTGTTAACAAAACAGCATAGTACAGAAAATCAGTCACAAAAAGCGCCGCTAAAATTCCACCTAACACTTATGCATTTTCAAAATTTACATTCTGATAATCATAAGTCACGCGGACAGCATAACGGCTAGGAAACAGCTAAATTAAACAACAACTACTGATCTGATCTGCATCCGTACAGTTACACATGCATCCGTACGGTTGCAAGTCCATCCATACGGTTGCATCATACATCCGTACGGTTGTACACATACTGCCCGGTTGCACCAACACTACTGCATCCGTACGGTTGCACATGCACAAGTACGGTTGAAAGCTGCAACCGTTGCGGTTCTGTTCATCGAGCAGCAGCAGCAGAAATGACGGGTTTTCGAACCAAAATCGCTCAATCTCGTTTCCAGACATGTTTTGGACCCAAAATCCACACACAACATGTTAAGAAAACATTTAAGGACTTAAACCCTCTAGTTTTATGTATCAACAACACCAATTTAGCTAATTTTGACTCAAAATCCACTTTTTGACAAAAACTAACTTAAAACCATTCAATCCATCAATTTAAGACTGAAAATCATGGATTGTTACCTTGAATCAAACATGAAATCAGTAAGAACAAGCTTTGTAACACAATTTCAAATCCAAAAGACAAGATTGAGGATTAGGGTTTCAAGTAGGAGAGAAAGTAGGTACGGAGTGTTTGAGAAATTTCCAGAAAATGAAGGAAATAAGCTGACTTCAGCTTTTATATGTGGGTTAAATATAATACCCCATCACACATGGGTATTTACCAGTTATCTGATAACTTTCGTACTTAATTTGACTGCCCTAACGGAGTCTAAATTAAATAAACGAACCTGTTCTGTGACCCTTGTTGTAGTGACCCGAACTTTTCCATGTTTATATATATTAATTGAGATTGATATTTACATGATTAAATGTTTCCAACATGTTAAGCAATCAAACTTGTTAAGACTTGATTAATTGAAATATGTTTCATATAGACAATTGACCACCCAAGTTGACCGGCGATTCACGAACGTTAAAACTTGTAAAAACGACATGACGATATATATATGGATATACATATGGTTAACATGAGATTATGATAAGTAAGTATCTCCATAAGTATATTAACAATGAGTTATATACATATAAACAAGACTACTAACTTAAGGATTTCGAAACGAGACATATATGTAACGATTATCGTTGTAACGACATTTAAATGTATATATATCATATTAAGATATATTAATATATCATAATATCATGATAATATAATAATTTAACATCTCATTAGATATAATAAACAATGGGTTAACAACATTAATTGAGATCGTTAACTTAAAGGTTTCAAAACAACACTTACATGTAACGACTAAAGACGACTTAACGACTCAGTTAAAATGTATATACATGTAGTGTATTTAGATGTATTAAAATACTTTTGGAAGACTTCAAGACATATATCAAAACACTCATACTTAACGAAAATGGTTACAGTTACTTTTCCATTCTTTTCTTTCATCAAGAATTCTAGTCGTATTCTTACCCGTATTATACACAGCTTCAAAACGTACTTACTATGAGTATATACCAATAGGAACTAGCATGGGATTCCACTCTTGATTATGTCATGTATGACTAATCAATTTTAACTTCTACCATGAGCTAGTCAACTAACTAGAACTCCTTTTAACCCCACTCACCACTCACCAATTACCACTCATCATTCACTCCATTTCACTTCCAATTCTCTTTCTAATTCTCTCTCAACACACACACACTATTATGAACGTATTTTTCCAGTAGTTAATCATCATCTTCATCAAAAATCACTTCAAGAATCAAACTATAATCATCATAGGAAGAACACTTCAAGAACACTTCAAAAATCCCTTCAAGTTTACTAATTTACTTCCAAGCTTTCTAATCCATTCCAAGTAATCATCTAAGATCAAGAAACCTTTGTTATATACAGCAGGTTATCTTTCTTATTCAAGGTAATATTCATATTCAAACTTTGATTCAATTTCTATAACTATAAACTATCTTAATTCGAGTAAAAATCTTACTTGAACTTGTTTTTGTGTCATGATCCTACTTCAAGAACTTTCAAGCCATCCAAGATCCTTTGAAGCTAGATCATTTCTTGTCACTTCCAGTAGGTTTACCTACTAAAATTGAGGTAGTAATGATGTTCATAACATCATTCGATTCATATATATAAAACTATCTTATTCGAAGGTTTAAACTCGTAATCACTAGAACATAGTTTAGTTAATTCTAAACTTGTTCGCAAACAAAAGTTAATCCTTCTAACTTGACTTTTAAAATTAACTACACACATCTTCTATATCTATATGATATGCTAACTTAATGATTTAAAACCTGGAAACACGAAAAACACCGTAAAACCGGATTTACGCCGTCGTAGTAACACCGCGGGCTGTTTTGGGTTAGTTAATTAAAAACTATGATAAACTTTGATTTAAAAGTTGTTATTCTGAGAAAATGATTTTTATTATGAACATGAAACTATATCCAAAAATTATGGTTAAACTCAAAGTGAAAGTATGTTTTCTAAAATGGTCATCTAGACGTCGTTCTTTCGACTGAAATGACTACCTTTACAAAAACGACTTGTAACTTATTTTTACGACTATAAACCTATACTTTTCTGTTTAGATTCATAAAATAGAGTTCAATATGAAACCATAGCAATTTGATTCACTCAAAACGGATTTAAAATGAAGAAGTTATGGGTAAAACAAGATTGGATAATTTTTCTCATTTTAGCTACGTGAAAATTGGTAACAAATCTATTCCAACCATAAATTAATCAACTTATATTGTATATTATGTAATCTTGAGATACCATAGACACGTATACAATGTTTCGACCTATCATGTCGACACATCTATATATATTTCGGAACAACCATAGACACTCTATATGTGAATGTTGGAGTTAGCTATACAGGGTTGAGGTTGATTCCAAAATATATATAGTTTGAGTTGTGATCAATACTGAGATACGTATATACTGGGTCGTGGATTGATTCAAGATAATATTTATCGATTTATTTCTGTACATCTAACTGTGGACAACTAGTTGTAGGTTACTAACGAGGACAGCTGACTTAATAAACTTAAAACATCAAAATATATTAAAAGTGTTGTAAATATATTTTAAACATACTTTGATATATATGTATATATTGTTATAGGTTCGTGAATCAACCAGTGGCCAAGTCTTACTTCCCGACGAAGTAAAAATCTGTAAAAGTGAGTTATAGTTCCACTTTTAAAATCTAATATTTTTGGGATGAGAATACATGCAGGTTTTATAAATGATTTACAAAATAGACACAAGTACGTGAAACTACATTCTATGGTTGAATTATCGAAATCGAATATGCCCCTTTTTATTAAGTCTGGTAATCTAAGAATTAGGGAACAGACACCCTAATTGACGCGAATCCTAAAGATAGATCTATTGGGCCTAACAAACCCCATCCAAAGTACCGGATGCTTTAGTACTTCGAAATTTATATCATATCCGAAGGGTGTCCCGGAATGATGGGGATATTCTTATATATGCATCTTGTTAATGTCGGTTACCAGGTGTTCACCATATGAATGATTTTTATCTCTATGTATGGGATGTGTATTGAAATATGAAATCTTGTGGTCTATTATTATGATTTGATATATATAGGTTAAACCTATAACTCACCAACATTTTTGTTGACGTTTTAAGCATGTTTATTCTCAGGTGATTATTAAGAGCTTCCGCTGTCGCATACTTAAATAAGGACGAGATTTGGAGTCCATGATTGTATGATATTGTGTAAAAACTGCATTCAAAAAACTTATTTTGTTGTAACATATTTGTATTGTAAACCATTATGTAATGGTCGTGTGTAAACAGGATATTTTAGATTATCATTATTTGATAATCTACGTAAAGCTTTTTAAACCTTTATTGATGAAATAAAGGTTATGGTTTGTTTTAAAATGAATGCAGTCTTTGAAAAACATCTCATATAGAGGTCAAAACCTCGCAACGAAATCAATTATTATGGAACGTTTTTAATCAATAAGAACGGGACATTTCAGTTGGTATCCGAGCGTTGGTCTTAGAGAACCAGAAAATTTGCATTAGTGTGTCTTATCGAGTTTGTTAGGATGCATTAGTGAGTCTGGACTTCGACCATGTTTTCTTTAAAAATGATTGCTTAACATTTTTGTTGGAAACTATATATTTTTAACATATGAATATTATGTGATATATTAATCTCTTAACGTGTTTGATATTATGTGATAGATGTCTACCTCTAGAACAAGTCCCATTGACTCACCTAATAATAATGAAGAGTCAAATATAAATTGGAATGATTCGTGGACTGATTCACAAGTTCCCGAAGAGGAACCAGAAGAAGAGTCGGAACCGGAAGAAGAATCGGAACCGGAAGAAGAATCGAAACCGAAAGAAGAAATAGAACCGGTGGGGAAAATAATAAAACGGTTAAGTAAAAGAGAATCCTCAACCAACCGACCAAGGTTAATTATGGTCAATGGTGTTTCCGCCAAGGAAGCAAAATATTGGGAGGATTACCAATTCTCCGATGAATCGAATTCCGACGAGAATTCCGATGATGTTATAGAAATTACCCCAACTGAATTTAAAAAGGCAAAAGAAAATAATAAGGGAAAGGGCATAAAAATAGAGAAATCTAATTCCAACCCCGATGAACTTTATATGTATCGTCAACCCCCGAAGTCCTTAAGTTGTAACAATGACCCGGGAACCTCTAAACCACCAGGTTTTTCTAAACCAATGTGGACAACGACGGCTCGTATTAGGGGAACATCATATATCCCTAGAAACTTGGCAAAACGAACCAAAACCGAACAAGAAGAAATGAGCGAGTCGGAATAAGATAGTTGTATTCGTGTGGTGTAATATATGTAATATAGTGTGCTTATGCTTTATGATATATGTAAAAATTGCTTGTATTAATAAGTATTTTTTTTATGAATCAAACTCTTGTCTATTTTACAGTATAAAAACACAAAATGGATAGACAACCCAATATTTTAAGAGACCTACCCGGAGACATGATTGATGAAATCTTGTCTAGAGTCGGTCAGAATTTCTCGGCACAACTATTTAAGGCGAGATCAGTTTGTAAGACATTCGAAGAACGTTACAAGAATGCCTTGGTTTATAAAAGGCTTTCATTCGAAAGATGGGGGATATCACATTGGGAAATCCATAAGTTACGATGTGTTTACTTTGACGCATATATTGCGGGGAACCCAAATGCTATTTTACGCAACGGGTTAAGAAATTATTTTGACTCAGTATATCCGAATATAGGACTTCGTGATTTAGAAAAAGCGGCTAACATGCAACATAAAGAAGCATGTTATGCTTACGGGTTAGTAATGTTCGCTTCTCACCAAAGTGAGAACAAGAACATCGGGCTACAACTATTAAACAAAACGTTCCCACAAGTGACGGAGTCGGTAATTGGGGTAAGAAATGAGGTTTTTAGGTTATTACGAGACTGTTGGTCATTACGTAACCCTCGTCCCTTTGACGACGTTACAACACGCTGTCTTATCAACGGCCATAACGGTTATGTTCCACAAGACCAAGGATGGGAAGTAGTCCTAGTAAAACCAGAATGCATGACTTGTTTCTGGACGTATGAATTACGTGTCTTTATTACCTTTGCTGAACGACTTGTGTACTAGCTAGAATTATCTTCACAACTATCTTGTATCAAAGTTATTGTGTGCTATATTTCATGCTTTATGTAAAATAAGCGGTATTGTAAGTTTGTAAAATATTGTATAAAAGTTTGAACGCGAAATATTATTACAATCAGTTTTTCATATAGAATTGTAGTAGTTGAATTGTATATTAGCTACTAAGTATGAACTTAACGGGTAGGTACTACCCGAATTTAAACTTATAAAACGCTAATATGAAGAAAAAGCTTTTATAAATGAGTTCATATTATGCTACGAAATACTATTAACTACTCTTAATATTCTGTATGATTAACTTGTTTCATTTGACTATTTTGAAGGAAATGGCACCGACTACTCGACACACCGTGAATATGAATGAAGAGGAATTCCTTACTTTTCTAGCTTCAAACATAGCCGCAGTACAGGCTGCGCTACATACCAACAATAACCTTGGATCTGGCAGTACAGGAAAACGTGTAGGATGCACCTACAAAGAATTCACTGCCTGCAAACCTTTGGAATTTGATGGAACCGAAGGACCGATCGGATTGAAACGGTGGACCGAGAAGGTCGAATCAGTGTTTGCCATAAGTAAGTGTACTGAAGAGGACAAAGTGAAGTACGCTACGCATACCTTCACAGGTTCTGCATTAACATGGTGGAATACCTATCTAGAGCAAGTGGGACAAGATGATGCATACGCACTACCGTGGTCAGCATTCAAGCACTTGATGAACGAGAAGTACCGTCCCAGAACCGAGGTCAATAAGCTCAAGACAGAACTTAGAGGGTTACGAACCCAAGGATTTGATATTACCACGTACGAAATACGATTCACATAATTGTGCCTATTGTGTCCGGGAGCATTCGAAGATGAGGAAGAGAAGATCGACGCGTTTGTGAAAGGATTACCGGAAGGAATCCAAGAAGATATAAGTTCACACGAGCCCGCCTCCATACAACAGGCATGTAGAATGGCTCACAAACTAGTGAACCAGATTGAAGAAAGAATTAAAGAACAGACTGCTGAAGAGGCCAATGTGAAGCAAGTCAAAAGAAAGTGGGAGGAAAACGGTGATAAGAATCACCAATACAACAACAACAGCAATTACAACAATAATCGCAACAATTATCCCAACAATCGCAACATCAATCTCAACTACAACAAACGGCCCAACAACAACAATAACAACAACAACAACAGCAACTACAACAATCATCCCAACAACAATAATAACCGCAACAACAACAACAATCAGAAGCAGCTATGCCAAAGGTGTGAAAAGTATCACTCGGGGTTCTGCACCAAATTTTGCAACAAGTGTAAAAGAAATGGTCATAGCGCGGCGAAGTGTGAGGTCTACGGACCAGGGGTTAATAGAACGAAAGGAACAAATGGTGTCGGAACGAGTAATGGCGGAGCAAGTAGTGTCGGAGCAAGTTATGCCAATGTAGTTTGTTATAAATGTGGAAAACCGGGCCACATTATTAGAAATTGCCCGAACCAGGAGAACACGAATGGACAAGGCCGCGGAAGAGTTTTCAATATTAATGCGGCAGAGGCACAGGAAGACCCGGAGCTTGTTACGGGTACGTTTCTTATTGACAATAAATCTGCTTACGTTTTATTTGATTCGGGTGCGGATAGAAGCTATATGAGTAGAGATTTTTGTGCTAAATTAAGTTGTCCATTGACGCCTTTGGATAGTAAATTTTTACTCGAATTAGCAAATGGTAAATTAATTTCAGCAGATAATATATGTCGGAATCGAGAAATTAAACTGGTTAGCTAAACATTTAAGATTGATTTGATACCAGTAGAGTTAGGGAGTTTTGATGTGATAATCGGTATGGACTGGTTGAAAGAAGTGAAAGCAGAGATCGTTTGTTACAAAAATGCAATTCGCATTATACGAGAAAAAGGAAAACCCATAATGGTGTACGGAGAAAAGGGCAACACGAAGCTACATATTATTAGTAATTTGAAGGCACAAAAACTAATAAGAAAAGGTTGCTATGCTGTTCTAGCACACGTCGAGAAAGTACAAACTGAAGAAAAGAGCATCAATGATGTTCCCATTGCAAAAGAATTTCCCGATGTATTTCCGAAAGAATTACCGGGATTACCCCCACAGCGATCCGTTGAATTTCAAATAGATCTTGTACCAGGAGCTGCACCAATAGCTCGTGCTCCTTACAGACTCGCACCCAGCGAGATGAAAGAACTGCAAAGCCAATTACAAGAACTTTTAGAGCGTGGTTTCATTCGACCAAGCACATCACCGTGGGGAGCTCCTGTTTTGTTTGTCAAGAAGAAAGATGGTACATTCAGGTTGTGTATCGACTACCGAGAGTTGAACAAACTTACCATCAAGAACCGCTACCCACTACCGAGAATCGACGACTTATTTGATCAACTACAAGGCTCGTCTGTTTATTCAAAGATTGACTTACGTTCCGGGTATCATCAAATGTGGGTGAAAGAAGATGATATTCCAAAGACTGCTTTCAGAACACGTTACGGTCATTACGAGTTTATGGTCATGCCGTTCTGTTTAACTAATGCACCAGCTGTATTCATGGACCTTATGAACCGAGTGTGTGGACCATACCTTGACAAGTTTGTCATTGTTTTCATTGATGACATACTTATTTACTCAAAGAATGACCAAGAACACGGTGAACATTTGAGAAAGGTGTTAGAAGTATTGAGGAAGGAAGAATTGTACGCTAAGTTTTCAAAGTGTGCATTTTGGTTGGAAGAAGTTCAATTCCTCGGTCACATAGTGAACAAAGAAGGTATTAAGGTGGATCCGGCAAAGATAGAAACTGTTGAAAAGTGGGAAACCCCGAAAACTCCGAAACACATATGCCAGTTTTTAGGACTAGCTGGTTACTACAGAAGGTTCATCCAAGACTTTTCCAGAATAGCAAAACCCTTGACTGCATTAACGCATAAAGGGAAGAAATTTGAATGGAAAGATGAACAAGAGAAAGCGTTTCAGTTATTGAAGAAAAAGCTAACTACGGCACCTATATTGTCATTGCCTGAAGGGAATGATGATTTTGTGATTTATTGTGACGCATCAAAGCAAGGTCTCGGTTGTGTATTAATGCAACGAATGAAGGTGATTGCTTATGCGTCTAGACAATTGAAGATTCACGAACAAAATTATACGACGCATGATTTGGAATTAGGCGCGGTTGTTTTTGCATTAAAGACTTGGAGGCACTACTTATATGGGGTCAAAAGTATTATATATACCGACCCCAAAAGTCTTCAACACATATTTAATCAGAAACAACTGCATATGAGGCAGCGTAGGTGGATTGAATTATTGAATGATTACGACTTTGAGATTCGTTACCACCCGGGGAAGGCAAATGTGGTAGCCGATGCCTTGAGCAGGAAGGACAGAGAACCCATTCGAGTAAAATCTATGAATATAATGATTCATAATAACCTTACTACTCAAATAAAGGAGGCGCAACAAGGAGTTTTAAAAGAGGGAAATTTAAAGGATGAAATACCCAAAGGATCGGAGAAACATCTTAATATTCGGGAAGACGGAACCCGGTATAGGGCTGAAAGGATTTGGATACCAAAATTTGGAGATATGAGAGAAATGGTACTTAGAGAAGCTCATAAAACCAGATACTCAATACATCCTGGAACGGGGAAGATGTACAAGGATCTCAGGAAATATTTTTGGTGGCTGGGTATGAAAGCCGATGTTGCTAAATACGTAGGAAAATGTTTGACGTGTTCTAAGGTCAAAGCTGAGCATCAGAAACCATCAGGTCTACTTCAACAACCCGAAATCCCGGAATGGAAATGGGAAAACATTACCATGGATTTCATCACTAAATTGCCAAGGACTGCAAGTAGTTTTGATACTATTTGGGTAATAGTTGATCGTCTCACCAAATCAGCACATTTCCTGCCAATAAGAGAAGATGACAAGATGGAGAAGTTAGCACGACTGTATTTGAAGGAAGTCGTATCCAGACATGGAATACCAATCTCTATTATCTCTGATAGGGATGGCAGATTTATTTCAAGATTCTGGCAGACATTACAGCAAGCATTAGGAACTCGTCTAGACATGAGTACTGCCTATCATCCACAAACTGATGGGCAGAGCCAAAGGACGATACAAACGCTTGAAGAAATGCTACGAGCATGTGTTATTGATTTCGGAAACAGTTGGGATCGACATCTACCATTAGCAGAATTTTCCTACAACAACAGCTACCATTCAAGCATTGAGATGGCGCCGTTTGAAGCACTTTATGGTAGAAAGTGCAGGTCTCCGATTTGTTGGAGTGAAGTGGGGGATAGACAGATTACGGGTCCGGAGATTATACAAGAAACTACCGAGAAGATCATCCAAATTCAACAACGGTTGAAAACCGCCCAAAATCGACAGAAGAGCTACGCTGATATTAAAAGAAAAGATATAGAATTTGAAATTGGAGAGATGGTCATGCTTAAAGTTGCACCTTGGAAAGGCGTTGTTCGATTTGGTAAACGAGGGAAATTAAATCCAAGGTATGTTGGACCATTCAAGATTATTGATCGTGTCGGACCAGTAGCTTACCGACTTGAGTTACCTCAACAACTCGCGGCTGTACATAACACTTTCCACGTCTCGAATTTGAAGAAATGTTTTGCTAAAGAAGATCTCACTATTCCGTTAGATGAAATCCAAATCAACGAAAAACTCCAATTCATCGAAGAACCCGTCGAAATAATGGATCGTGAGGTTAAAAGACTTAAGCAAAATAAGATACCAATTGTTAAGGTTCGATGGAATGCTCGTAGAGGACCCGAGTTCACCTGGGAGCGTGAAGATCAAATGAAGAAGAAATACCCGCATCTATTTCCAGAAGATTCGTCAACACCTTCAACAGCTTAAAATTTCGGGACGAAATTTATTTAACGGGTAGGTACTGTAGTGACCCGAACTTTTCCATGTTTATATATATTAATTGAGATTGATATTTACATGATTAAATGTTTCCAACATATTAAGCAATCAAACTTGTTAAGACTTGATTAATTGAAATATGTTTCATATAGACAATTGACCACCCAAGTTGACCGGCGATTCACGAACGTTAAAACTTGTAAAAACGACATGACGATATATATATGGATATACATATGGTTAACATGAGATTATGATAAGTAAGTATCTCCATAAGTATATTAACAATGAGTTATATACATATAAACAAGACTACTAACTTAAGGATTTCGAAATGAGACATATATGTAACGATTATCGTTGTAACGACATTTAAATGTATATATATCATATTAAGATATATTAATATATCATAATATCATGATAATATAATAATTTAACATCTCATTAGATATAATAAACAATGGGTTAACAACATTAATTGAGATCGTTAACTTAAAGGTTTCAAAACAACACTTACATGTAACGACTAACGATGACTTAACGACTCAGTTAAAATGTATATACATGTAGTGTATTTAGATGTATTAAAATACTTTTGGAAGACTTAAAGACATATATCAAAACACTCATACTTAACGAAAATAGTTACAGTTACTTTTCCATTCTTTTCTTTCATCAAGAATTCTAGTCGTATTCTTACCCGTATTATACACAGCTTCAAAACGTACTTACTATGAGTATATACCAATAGGAACTAGCATGGGATTCCACTCTTGATTATGTCATGTATGACTAATCAATTTTAACTTCTACCATGAGCTAGTCAACTAACTAGAACTCCTTTTAACCCCACTCACCACTCACCAATTACCACTCATCATTCACTCCATTTCACTTCCAATTCTCTTTCTAATTCTCTCTCAACACACACACACACTATTATGAACGTATTTTTCCAGTAGTTAATCATCGTCTTCATCAAAAATCACTTCAAGAATCAAGCTATAATCATCATAGGAAGAACACTTCAAGAACACTTCAAAAATCCCTTCAAGTTTACTAATTTACTTCCAAGCTTTCTAATCCATTCCAAGTAATCATCTAAGATCAAGAAACCTTTGTTATATACAGTAGGTTATCTTTCTTATTCAAGGTAATATTCATATTCAAACTTTGATTCAATTTCTATAACTATAAACTATCTTAATTCGAGTAAAAATCTTACTTGAACTTGTTTTTGTGTCATGATCCTACTTCAAGAACTTTCAAGCCATCCAAGATCCTTTGAAGCTAGATCATTTCTTGTCACTTCCAGTAGGTTTACCTACTAAACTTGAGGTAGTAATGATGTTCATAATATCATTCGATTCATATATATAAAACTATCTTATTCGAAGGTTTAAACTCATAATCACTAGAACATAGTTTAGTTAATTCTAAACTTGTTCGCAAAAAAAAGTTAATCCTTCTAACTTGACTTTTAAAATTAACTACACACATGTTCTATATCTATATGATATGCTAACTTAATGATTTAAAACCTGGAAACACGAAAAACACCGTAAAACCGGATTTACGCCGTCGTAGTAACACCGCGGGCTGTTTTGGGTTAGTTAATTAAAAACTATGATAAAATTTGATTTAAAAGTTGTTATTCTGAGAAAATGATTTTTATTATGAACATAAAACTATATCCAAAAATTATGGTTAAACTCAAAGTGGAAGTATGTTTTCTAAAATGGTCATCTAGACGTCGTTCTTTCGACTGAAATGACTACCTTTACAAAAACGACTTGTAACTTATTTTTCCGACTATAAACTTATACTTTTCTGTTTAGATTCATAAAATAGAGTTCAATATGAAACCATAGCAATTAGATTCACTCAAAACGGATTTAAAATGAAGAAGTTATGGGTAAAACAAGATTGGATAATTTTTTTCATTTTAGCTACGTGAAAATTGGTAACAAATCTATTCCAACCATAACTTAATCAACTTGTATTGTATATTATGTAATCTTGAGATACCATAGACATGTATACAATGTTTCGACCTATCATGTCGACACATCTATATATATTTCGGAACAACCATAGACACTCTATATGTGAATGTTGGAGTTAGCTATACAGGGTTGAGGTTGATTCCAAAATATATATAGTTTGAGTTGTGATCAATACTGAGATACGTATACACTGGGTCGTGGATTGATTCAAGATAATATTTATCGATTTATTTCTGTACATCTAACTGTAGACAACTAGTTGTAGGTTACTAACGAGGACAGCTGACTTAATAAACTTAAAACATCAAAATATATTAAAAGTGTTGTAAATATATTTTAAACATACTTTGATATATATGTATATATTGTTATAGGTTCGTGAATCAACCAGTGGCCAAGTCTTACTTCCCGACGAAGTAAAAATCTGTGAAAGTGAGTTATAGTTCCACTTTTAAAATCTAATATTTTTGGGATGAGAATACATGCAGGTTTTATAAATGATTTACAAAATAGACACAAGTACGTGAAACTACATTCTATGGTTGAATTATCGAAATCGAATATGCCCCTTTTTATTAAGTCTGGTAATCTAAGAATTAGGGAACAGACACCCTAATTGACGCGAATCCTAAAGATAGATCTATTGGGCCTAACAAACCCCATCCAAAGTACCGGATGCTTTAGTACTTCGAAATTTATATCATATCCGAAGGGTGTCCCGGAATGATGGGGATATTCTTATATATGCATCTTGTTAATGTCGGTTACCAGGTGTTCACCATATGAATGATTTTTATCTCTATGTATGGGATGTGTATTGAAATATGAAATCTTGTGGTCTATTATTATGATTTGATATATATAGGTTAAACCTATAACTCACCAACATTTTTGTTGACGTTTTAAGCATGTTTATTCTCAGGTGATTATTAAGAGCTTCCGCTGTCGCATACTTAAATAAGGACGAGATTTGGAGTCCATGCTTGTATGATATTGTGTAAAAACTGCATTCAAGAAACTTATTTTGTTGTAACATATTTGTATTGTAAACCATTATGTAATGGTCGTGTGTAAACAGGATATTTTAGATTATCATTATTTGATAATCTACGTAAAGCTTTTAAACCTTTATTGATGAAATAAAGGTTATGGTTTGTTTTAAAATGAATGCAGTCTTTGAAAAACGTCTCATATAGAGGTCAAAACCTCACAACGAAATCAATTATTATGGAACGTTTTTAATCAATAAGAACGGGACATTTCACTTGTCACAAACTGGTCTTAACCAAATAATAAAATAACAATAAATATTATATTAAAATAAAAGCATAATTAATCACACCATTATGCCTAAGGGCAAAATAGTCATCTTACGTCTAGGCCCGATCTGAAGATGTTACAGTATTTTAATGTCTTCCTTACTAAAAGTAGTTATTTTTTGTCTCTTACTTACTAAAAGGGGTTTCAAACCTGCAACAATTTAGTAAAAAACAAAAACAGAGTTGATTAAACTTCATAACAGTTTTTAAATCATATATTCATACATTACATGAGAAATTCTTAACAACATACATTAAATGTATGTTAATACGATTCAACAAATTTTTAAATCTATACATACTGTTTTATTAACATACATCAATTGTATGTTATAAAATTAATAAATTTCATATGTGCAACTGATGATTTTTTATCTGAATCTATCAGTTACTTAACTTATATCTGATGTATGTTATCATTTTCAATTCATTTTTTCCTATAAACAGTATGATGTATTCAGTTCAATATAAATATACAATTCAATATGAATATACAGTTTATTATGATTATTAACATACGTCAATTGTATGTTATATAATCAATACATTCATATAGTCCAACTGAATGATTTTATATATGAATCTATCAGCTACTTTAACATACATTTGACGTATGTTATCATTTTCTATTTTTCGAGTTTCAATTCATTTTTTCAAATAAAAAGTACGATGTATTAACTTACAATTCAATATGAATATACAGTTTTATGATGATTATTAACATACATCAATTGTATATTATATAATCAATACATTCATAGGTCCAACTGAATGTTTTTATATCTGAATCTATCAGCTACATAACAAAAATTCACAGTTTAATACATTCAATTTAACATAAATATATGATTCAATATGAATATCAGAACATATTAGTACTTATTTTTTGAAAATTTTTTGCGTTAATTTTCGCCAGTCATCTGCAGTTTTTTTCATATTGATTTAAAAAATGAATCAATATCAATATGAATCTTAAATGTCTCACGTAATTAGAATATATTTTTAGTGAATGTTGAATATAACTTGTCGCGATTGATTTACGTTCAATTTTCTTTTCGATTTTTAAGATTTGAATTTCTGAATTCGTATCGCGTTTGATCTTTCGGATGTTGAATGAAACAATGAATGAATGCTTCGATCTCGAAAAACCCTAATTTCTCGTTTTTTGTTATTTTTTATTTTATTTTAGGGAAATGCTAATGACAACCCTTAGGGTTGTCATTAACAAGTTTTTTAATGCAAAAATAGTGGTACATTTGTAAGTTAAGGGTAGTTTTTTTCCATGGAACTAGGTGGTTATTTAGAATGTACAACCAAAATATGCATGTACAAATCTCTAAACCGTTCGTGTTAAAAACTCAATCTAAATCCTAAATCTAAACCCTAAATCTAAACCCTAAACCCTAAATTTCTAAACCCTAATATCTAAACCCTATAAACCCTAATATCTAAACCCCAATAGCTAAAACCTCAAAATACGCTCGAAAAACACGATAATTGTTATATATTACTTTTCGAGCGTTTTCCCGCCAAAATAAAAACATTTATCACAAAGTGTCTGTACTAAATGTTCATATTTTCATCTCATCTATAATGTTCGTGAACAAAGTTTTTTCAAAAAACGAAAAAAAAAAAAACTTTTTTCTTCCCCCCGTTTCCCCCCGATTGGTTACTTCCCTCTTGATCCTACCCTTATATATATATATATATATATATATATATATATATATATATATATATATATATATATATATATATATATATATATATATATATATATATATATATTTCATATTTTCAATGCATTACACGTTCACTTACATAAAGTTTCTGTTGGGTTTTTTATTTTGAGTTTCCAAATAAAAGAAAGTAAAGCTATATGCAAGTTGCATCCTAGGGCTTTCTAATACTCCAAGTGTACAGTCATTTTACAAATCAGGCCCGGCCTAAAGGGTGTGCAACATATGCATTTGTACATGGCCCAATAATTTTGTATATACATAATAATAACTAGCCCAAGTTTTTTAGAAGTGTAAAGATAAATCAAATCTAAAGGAAAAGGCCCAACTTATCTTCTTTTTGATTTTTTTGGGTAAGCAAGGAAACCCTATTGAACGAGCACATTGGTTTCCCCATAGAAAGTAAAACATCGGGTAATCAAGCCTCCTGAGCGCGAGACCTGGTACCGGGTGAATTGCGCATTATGCGCACCCTCTAGTCACACTCCCTTTTTGAATAATTTGGCATAGCCAAAGATTGAACTCGGGTAGTGTGCTTCATTGAACAACTCGGTGGTCACTCAGGCAAGCCTGCGTGATTTTGAGGTTTTAAATATATAGAGTACTTTTTTTTATGAAACCCATCGATGTGGGATATATATATAGGTATTAGCTTATGCAGATACATACGCCCCCATTTCTTTGGATATATATAGGTATTAGCCTAGTTGCCTTATCTTCTTCTGTATATGCTATTATATTTATATTATTATATATACATCATAGAAGATAGATGATAAAAATTAATACTCGTAATATATACTTGTAAGTATCGAAAATAGCTTTTTTTTTCTTTTTTTTTTATCTAATGTTGATTATGATTATTATATACTTGTAAGTTGCCTTCATTGTTTATTATATATATAATAAAAATAGGTGTAGAGATGAGTCGCCTAAACTGACCGTCTTTCAACTCCATAAAAAATTTTGTTGTGCCATATAATTTTTTTTAGGGGCCTATTTTCGATCATCTCGCACGGGACATTCAACTTCTCATGACCGGCCCTGTTACAAACACAAGAGGGATGAGAGATAAAAAAAAGAGTGAGAACCCCATTCACATTTTTGAAGGTTGCATATCACAAATCAGTCAATTGTAAGCTCTGACTTTCTTGCACAGCATGTTGCGCGCCACGCAGAAGAATGGCACGTCGCGCTATTGTGCACACAATTCTGGGGGACTATTTTGTAAATATAAGAACGTTGTGGTTTATAGTGCAATTTTGCATGAACGATTTTGGGGGTTATTTCAGATCTGGAAAACCCTTTTTCCTCATTTCATCTTCATCTTCAAACACCCATCTTAGTGAGAGAAACCATTTTCTAGAGTGAGAAAGCTCTATTTTGTGAAGGAGGAAACTAAATCCACCCAAATTGGAGCGCAATCTTAACGTTGGAGTCTTTTTAGCTCGTTTTACTCTTGAGGTAAAACCATAACTTGAATCTTTTGTATTGATTTATATAACACCCCGTCAAAATCCATTAACGGAATGTTAACTCTGGTCCCAGTGCTCGGCTTGACTTCTATGTAACAACAATTTTCTACAGCGGAAGCAACTAATACTTGAGATAAAACATGCAAAACGGGTCAACATAAATTTGATTGAATCTACAGGTTTAAAATTATTAGTTTATCGTATGTTTCATAAAACAGTTTTCATAAATTATTTGTTGAAAATCAGTTCTCAAAATCATTTATCAGTCTTCGGTATCCGAAAATCAGTATTCAGAAATCAGTAAACATTTATCAGTATAAACCACCAAAGTTTAATATCAAAAGTTTGCATACAGCAAATGTCAAGTGTTAAACAGTTTGTAATCAGCGATGTCAAGTTTTAACTGAGTAGGACATCAAAAAGCTCTTTTTGTTTCAACTGCTTGTAGACATTACCATGTCTAGTTTCAAGTTTGTGAATACCAAGTTTAAGTAACATTCATCGTAAGTTAGGCCACGAGATTTCTGAAAAGCTTCGTAAAGTATACATTTATCATGAACACTTGATTATAAGACTTTAACCCGCGGATAGCTAAAGCGCTACACGTCTTCCTTTTACCCTTTCTAAGCATACACTGATCAGGTGTACAAGTTACAATAGAATAAGCACCCCGTACATTGAGGCGAGGTTTGTCAAACCTAACGGTACCGTCCCTATAAGTCGAGCTTACTTAAAGTAATTAATATAATCAAGCTAAGGGATTTTTGATCTGAACTCATATGCATATTCGTTTAGTTACTCGTGTCTAGTATGTAAAACAGTTGTAAAGATAGTTTAAAAAATAGTTTCAAAATCAGCATGTATCTCATCCCAAAAATGTTGATGAAAAAGGGACTGTAGACTCACCTTAGCAAAAGCACAATAAATCTCTTAGTAAAATCGTACGGTAGTTGAACAATCATGACCGAAAAACGCAACCTAGTCAAATAGGTCATCTTAAGTAAATACATAGGTTACGCTATGTCAACCCATAGTGTACGCATAGTCCTAGTGCTCAGACTGACTCAATAAGCAAGTAAAAGTCAACTAGTATATGCAAGTCAACAAAAGTCAACCAAAGTCAAACCAAAAGTCAACTCGATCAAAGTGGTCAACTAAATTCAAACATCTCAGTAGGTCATTAAATCTTGGTCAACATGTCAATCCTAAGTCAACTAACATGTTTTAGGTCACAGTTCGTCAAGTACGCGCTTACAGTTTATCGTTTCGCATTAAATTCATGCACTAGTCGCAAACAATCGCACATAATTCATAGCACATAAATCATGACAAAATGGAAAACTCTAGATCATAAGTAGACTCAAAAAAGATTCCAAAAATTCTAGCCAGGGTCTCATACAATGTCTACAAGTTGGGTTTCAGAAAGGGTCTAGTTACAGTTTACCAAATCAGTTTCTGCACGCGCATCAGTTTTAGAAAAATTCTCATTTAATATTGAAAATAGCTTTTAATGAACGACCAATTGGAGATTACTCCAAACACTCCAAAGTTTTAGTGGTAAAATAACCAAAGACTTTAATATAGCCAATTTGTACAGTTAATTCAATGAAGTCAGACCTTTAGTTTTTGAGCAACAATCAGACATGTCATTTGCCGTAACATAAAACACATAGAAAATCACATTTTCAGAATCTATCATGCAAATGTAATATGCTTAGGAACATATAACTAATCATATTACAGAAGTTCAAGGTCTCAATCAACTTATAATTCATGTGAGGTCATTTCCCGTGACTACGAAAACAGTTTCAGCTTAATATAAAATGCCAATTTTCATTTTATCACACTGAGTGCAATACAAAACCTTTTGACATGATTCTAAAGTCCAACTTGAGTAATTTTTAACAAAGAATTCAATGGTTATCATTTCAATGACCAATTCATAAAGCATATATTCCAGAAAATTCTTATAGCATGTAAAACCCTAACGAAAACTTCGATTGATCATAACTTAAGCATACGATAACGAAATCATGCAAAATCAAAGTCCAAATTTATTAATTTTTTGAGATATATCCATCTAGTACATTATATGATCATTACATAAACTCATTTAATCAGATTCATAAACAATCAATTCGTGGTTCACACAACATACAATAATCGCACAAAATAACGACTAACAACGACTATAATTGCAATCAATTGAGCACTAGAATCTTGTACACTATGTAATTAAAAAAAATCAGATCTATAAAGATTAGGGTTACTGGTTTTATACCTCAAAAACACAAATTGCAAGTAGATACGTGTAGAGGACGATCAAAGGAAGCACTTTCGTGTAGAAGGTTTAATCAAACAAGCAAAAATTCATGGTGATTGAGGATGATTGAGATGTCGACATGTAGAGGGTGTTAGGGGCTGATCATAGTCCTGGTTATGGGAGGGAGGAAGAAGGGTTTTTGTCTAATTTGATAAATGTGGGCTTAACTAGGTTTAGGTTTGGATCAAATACTCAAAAGGCCCAAAACATAAAATAAATGGATCTGGAAAGGATAATTTCGGCCCTTAAAACATATAATAAGATATTTGGGCTGATATTAACTAGTTGGCACATTTATAGCGTAGCCCGTTAGGTGTCGTTGGTCGAAAATGCAAAATGGAACGTTAACTGAGCGTTTTAGCGAATTCTACGCGTTTTAAATTCTTAAAACTTATAATAAATTAATAGTATCTTTAAAGTATACTAATTATATAAAATAATTAATAAAAGTGAATTACATTATGTTTGGGCTTGCTAGCACGCTAAGTGTGGTTCGTTTCTAGTTGCCGTTAACCGTACTGAGTCCCGGAATGTTAACCGATTGTTAAAACGCATCACACCAAGTTTAATTCATTGAATATATAATAAATTAAATATGTTTTTATTAAAATTTATAATTATTAAAAATAATTATTTTATTAAAAATCGATCGTTCGCAGTCTCACGGGACCTCTGTTGCAGTTTTCAAAATCGTGTCGTTTTCTCAGTATTTCAAAACATGAAATAAGTTTTCTTGATTAATATATTCTCATATTAATTATAGTAGTCCTCAAAGAACCAAGTATGTACTTAATTTGATTAAATACACAAAATTCAAGTAAGTTCCGTTAAATAACTTAACGGCCAGTTAACGAAGCTTAACCGGAATAGCAGGGTTGTTACATTATCCCCCCGTTAATGAAATTTTGTCCCGAAATTTAGTTCACGTCGGCTGGAATTGTTTCATCTGAAATCAGTTACTGATACTTTTGTTTCATTTGGCCTTCACGTTCCTACGTGAATTACGTTCCTCTGCTTACGTTCCTTCGAACTTTAACAATCGGTTTGTTGCTCTACTTTAGGCGTTTAACCTTACGGTCCATGATCTCAATAGGTTCCTCCATGATATGAAGTCTACTATCAACTTGTAATTCTTCCAAAGGATTTTTTAGATTCTCGTTGGTCAAGCTCTTCTTCAAGTTCAACACTTGAAATGTGTCATGAATTTCACTAAACTCTTGAGGTAGATTCAATTTATAAGCTACGAGTCCAACCCGTTCAGTGATTTCAAATGGTCCAACGTACCTTGGACTCAACTTGCCTCATTTTTGAAACGTACTACACTTTCTCCCGTATAGCATCTCGAAAGGCGCGGCTTTTATGTTCGTGTGACAACTATTATTGTACGAGAATTCTGCTAGTGGTAGATGTATATCCCATCCGTTCCCAAATTCAGTGACACATGCTCTCAACATGTTTTCTAAAGTTTGGATGGTTCTTTCGCTTTGGCCATCTGTTTAGGGGTGATACGAAGTACTCATATCAAGTCGAGTTCCCATTGCCTTTTGCAATGTTTTCCAAAATCTAAATGTAAATCTGCTGTCTCTGTCATAAATAATAGATATTGGCACTCCATGTCGGAAAACCACTTCTTTTAGGTAAACTTGTGCCAATTTCTCCATCTTATCTGTTTCCCTAATTGGTAGAAAATGAAATGATTTTGTGAGACGATCAACAATAACCCAAATTGTATCGTAACCTCCCACAGTCTTGGGTAACTTAGTAATGAAATCCATAGTAATACATTCCCATTTCTACTGGGGAATCTCTGGCTGCGTCAGCAGTCCTGACGATTTCTGATGTTCTGCCTTGACTTTAGCACACATCGAGCACTTACCAACATAGGTAGCAATATCAACTTTCATATTAGGCCACCAGTACAGTGCCTTAAGATCTTGATACATCTTGTTGAATCCAGGGTTAATAGAATACCTCGTCTTGTGTGCCTCATCTAGCACTATTCCCCTTAATCCACCAAATTTCGGTACCCAAATTCTGTCTAAGAAGTATCGGGTTCCATCTTCTCGGATGACAAATTTATAATCCAGTCCTCTAAGTGATTCAGTAACAATGTTCCCTCCGTTCAATGCCTCAAGTTGTGCATCGCGTATCTGAGAAGTAAGGTTCGTTCGGATAGTCATGTTCAATGCTCTAACTCGGAAAGGTTTAGCCTTCTCTTTCCTACTCAAGGCATCTGCAACATCATTAGCCTTGCCAGGATGATAGCGGATCTCGCAGTCGTAGTCATTCAGTAGTTCTACCTAACGTCTCTGCCTCATGTTGAGCTGTTTCTGATCGAAGATATGTTGCAAGCTCTTGTGATCGATGAAAACAGTAAACTTAGTACCATACAAGTAGTGTCTCCACATCTTCAGTGCAAAGACCACAACACCAAGTTCCAAATCGTGTGTCGTGTAATTCAGTTCATGTACCTTCCAGTTGTCATGATCCATAGGCAATCACTTTCTTCCGTTTCATCAACACGCAACCAAAACTGTAAGACCCAAGTTTGAAAAGTATATAATGTATATATTTATATTGCTGGCGGCATCACTTTTCTGTTTTGGGCCGCGGCGCGGCTAGGCCCTGACAGAAATCCTTGCTTTTATTTAAATATAAAAGGGGTATTTTAGTATTTTCACATGTGGGATGACTTTAAGGCCCCAAGATCAGTTTGGTGGGTGTCATTACTCCATTTTCAACCACCTTTTCCTTTCCACTTCAATTCTAGAGAGAGAGAGAGAGAGGAGGTTTTTAGTGTGAGAAAGCTTAAATCAAGGAAGAAGAAGCTCGTTTCGGGTTTGAACTCGAGTATTAAAGTTGTTCATTTATTCACTAGCTACGTTTTGAGTATGGTGGTAAGTCCTAATCTTGATTTCCTTTATTTTGGTAGATTAAGGGTTAGGGTTTGGGCTAGTGATGAACTTAAAACCCACTTGTTGGGGATTTTTGGGTGATTGGGTCATGAGAACCCAAGAATGCTAACCTAGGGTTTTAGTTGTGATAATTGGTGTTTATGGGTCTTAAATACTTGGTTAAATTACTAACACACTTTGTGGTTAAGTAAATGGGTGTTATTTGGGGTTGTGAGCGACCCAAATGGGTGTGTGAACTTTGAAATGGGTCAAGTGAATATTGAGTGACCTAAGTTGTCAAATGAGTATGAAAATACATCAACCTTGTGTTAATACGTGTAACAAGACCCTAATTGGTTAGTGTTAGGGTTTTGGCGTAATCTTGACCTAGGGTTAGGGTTAAGGGTGTAAATGGGTTGAAATTGCACTTTGGGTGAATATGACACTAGGATGGTGAGTGAGTTGGTTGACCTACTTGATTGTATGATTAATTACGTGTATAATGTAATAGGTGCATTACATTGAAGGCCTCGAGCTTGGTTTATCATTTCACCGAAGGCATTAAGGTGAGTGAAATAATTATACGTGTATGTATATAGTGTATTTACTTGTGTGGGATGCGATACCATATCGTGTTGGAATGGGATGAGGATTTAAAGTTCGGACATTCGATACCTCATCATCATGTGTGGCATGTGATATGGGTTTAATGTTAGGGCGTTCGATACCATATCATATGTGTGCGTGGGCGTGGAGTGGTTTAAAGTTCAGGCGTTCGATACCACATTTCACGTGACGGGTGGGTTTAAAGTTCGGGCGTTCGATACCACTCAAGGGACTAGTGATGCATACTAGTGACATCCATTCGCAAGAATCGTTCCCTTTAAATTTTGGTTAACCATGGTTATGTGTTGTAGTGTAGCATATTATATTGTTTCGAGTTATATATGCTATTGTTTGTCCTAGCTTACGGCCTTGGAGATTTAGCATTATAATTTGCGATGGTATGCTATTTAGTTACTAGCGCGTATGCGGTAATTGTGTAAGTGTTTGCAAGTAGGTAAATTATATATGTATGTGTATAATTATTGCATTCACTAAGCGTTTTGCTTACCCTCTCGTTGTTTACCTTTTTAGGCTCCGGCGTGGATAAAGGCAAGGGTATTTGTCTGGACTAGCGGGCTCCTTATTAATTATGCTAGAGAATAGCTTTTGAAGTTCGACCTAGGTTTGGGTAGTTTAATCCCAAACACCATGCTCGGGTTTTGTTTGGTATTTAAACTTGTCGGTCGAAACTTATATTTTGAAGTGTAAATGGGTGAACGATGACCGGTGGTCAAATACCTGAACGGGAGTCTTAAAACTTATAAACTTTACTTACTTATGTGGTGTGAATCCCTTTTGAATTGTTGGTTGACGTATTTTCGGAAATCGGGACTTGTATAAATTTTGTTAAGTAAGAATCAGCACGCGAACTAAGCCGCGCAGCGACCCTGAAGGGCGCGCCGCGGGTTAAAGGGTATTTTTGATGTCGAGGGTTATGATGGTTCAGACCATCTGAGTTTTCGTTAGGCCGCGCCACGACCATATTACCCGCGCCGCGGGATAAGCCAGTCAGGCATGGCCTGACCAATTTAAAAAAAAAAATGTTTTGCGATTTTTAACGGGTTGGGTCGTTACAAGTGGTATCAGAGTATGGTCTAAGGGATTTAGGCGACTTGAGATAAGTGCCTTAACTTAGACTTTATTGTGTATGCGTTTTATGCAGGACTTGTAGGATTTCGGGTCGGACCGGGATTGGTTAGTGCCTAGGTTTATGTGAACTAACCTTGCGCTAATTGTTTTGTATTGTGTTTGTGATCATCGAGCGAGATAGACGTTGTACTAGTGAGTTAATGCGACGTGCTCTCATAACAATGACTAGCTACCATTGTTACGGGTGCAAATTGTGTTAAACAAGCAATGTACGACGAGTATTGAGAAAGATGGGGTGGTGTGGTGTACGTATGTCGTTCTCATTTTGTTCCGTTGTTTAATTTATTTCGGTTTATAGAATGAAGATGAGAAACGGGCATGATACCGATAATGGAGGTACGAGCGAGGACTCTGAACTCACGGCCAAAGTAGAGGCCATCTTCAAAAGTCAAAAAGCGGAATTTCTCGAAGATGTTAGAAAGGTCTTCCAAGAATCAGTTGATGAACAAATAACCGAGTTAATCAATGAACGAATGAATGCCGCGATCAAAGAGGCATTCGAGGCTAGAAACATTTATCCTCATGGTGTAGGGGTGATGGTAATGGTGGACATGGAAGGCGAGACTTCCATTACAAGAATTTCAAAGATGCTCAACCTCCTATGTTCAATGGGGTGAGGGATCTGTTGAAAAGCACATGTTGGATCTTCGACATCAAGGGGCTTTCCGTACCGCCGAATGTCCTCCCGAGAAGAAAACGAGATATGGTTCTAGCATGTTGCGTGAAGAGGCTAAGTTGTGGTGGGATGATAAAATTCAATTGTATGGTGAAGAGCAATGTATGAGCTTGACGTGTGAAGAGTTTAAAAAGGAGTTCTTTGATGAATATCAAACTCAAGCCGACCTTAATACAATCCGGGACGAGTTGCGCGATTTGTGACAAGGTTCGATGGACTTGGTTACTCTCAAGTCTACCTTCTTGTCAAAGACTCGTTTTTGTTCGGGGTATGTTGGTGATGACCGAATGTTGATGCTAGATTTCTATCGTATTTTAAGCGATGAGTTGAAACGCAAGATTAGTCGGGGAATGGTTAAGTCTTTTGAAGAGTTGTATGAGTTGGCTCGGGGTTTCGAACCAGAAGTCCCAAAAAGAAGCGATTTCTCTTTCTCTAAGAGAAAATTTGAAGGTTCGAGTCATTCGAACTTTTCAAATAAAAAGAACAAGAAGGGTTCCGAAAGTGTTAATAACGTGAAGATGGGTGGTTTCGAAAATTTTCTCCATACTTTCTATAATTGTGGGCAAAAGGGTCACATCTCTTGTGAATGCCCAAAGCCGGCTACAAACACACTCACATGTTTTAATTGCCAAAAGCAAGGACACCGAAAGTCAGAGTGTCCCGATTTTCTTACCGATCAAGTTAAAAGGCTAGAAAAGGCGATGGGTACGGCTAGGGGACGAAACTATTTGATGACTAATGATGAAGCCAAGCAATCCAATGAAGTTGTCTCAGGTGCTTTCATGGTTAACTCTAATCCGGCAAGGACACTTTTTGATAGTGGTGCTAATTTGTCGTTTGTGTCTTCGAGATTTGTGCCTAAACTTAATAAACCGCTAGCTAAGTTAAGTCATCCGGTAGAAGTCGAAATAGCGGATGGTAAGACGGTGTTAGGGGTTGATATTTGTAAAGATTGTAATGTTGTGTTTGGTACCGAAACGTTTAAAATCGATCTTATCCTGATGACTTTGGGTGAGTTTGATATTGTCGTGGGTATGGATTGGCTCGATCGTTATAGAGCCGATATTGCATGCCATGAAAAGTCTATTCGTGTGAAGATCCCAAGTAGGGGAGAGCTAATTATTCATGGCTAGAAACGGAGAAGACTTGTGCCATTATGCACTATGCACGGGCACGTCGTTTTCTTAGTAGTGGTGGCATAGCTTTTCTTGACCATGTAGTTGATACTCGTGAAGAGCCACCATCCATTCATGAAATTCCGGTGGTTAATGAATTTGAAGACGTTTTTCCGGATGAGTTACCGGGTGTCCCGACGGAAAGACAAGTTGAATTTCGTATTGAGTTGGTTCCGGGGGCTACCCCCATTGCTAAGACTCCTTATCACTTAGCACCGATGGAAATGCAAGAGTTTTTGAACCAAACACAAGAGTTGCTTGAAAAGGGTTTCATTCGACCGAGTGCCTCGCCATGGGGTGCTCCGATTTTATTCGTAAAGAAGAAGGATGGTAGTATGCGGATGTGTATCGATTATCGAGAGTTGAATAAAGTGACGATCAAGAATCGTTATCCATTGCCTCGGATTGATGATTTATTTGATCAACTCCAAGGCGCGACTTATTTTTCTAAAATTGACTTACGGTCCGGTTATCACCAAATGCGGGTCCGTGAGGAAGATATTGAGAAAACAGCCTTTCGAACGCGTTACGGACATTTTTAATTTGTAGTTATGCCTTTTGGTCTTACGAATGCACCAGCGGCATTCATGGATCTTATGAACCGGGTGTGCCAACCTATGTTGGACAAGTCAGTAATTGTGTTCATTGATGACATACTTGTATATTCGAAGAGTATGAAGGAACATGAACATCATTTGCGTGAAGTGTTGAAGACGTTGCCGAAGGAGAAGTTGTATGCTAAGTTCTCCAAGTGTGAATTTTGGCTAAGAGAAGTGCAATTCCTTGGTCATATTGTGAACAAAGAAGGTATTCAAGTGGATCCAAGGAAGATAGAGACGGTAAAGAGTTGGGAACAACCGACTACACCTACGGAAATCCGAAGTTTTATTGGATTGTCCGGTTATTATTGATAAGGCTAAAAAGGAACATATATTTTATAGCAATATCCCTCCTAAATAATAGGTTTTCATATGTAATTGTATTATATTTTCATTGTAATTGTTTAAATAAATAAGTGCGAAGACAAAAGGCGAAAACGAAGATTTGAAGACACAAACGTCCAAAAAGCTCAAATGTTCAAGATACAATTCAAAAGGTTCAATTTATTGATGAAAAACGTCTAAAAATGACAAGAGTACAAGTTACAAAACGCAAAGTACAAGATATTAAATTGTACGCAAGGACGTTCGAAAATCCGGAACCGGGACATGAGTCAACTATCAACGCCCGACGCAACGGACCAAAAATTACAAGTCAACTATGCACAAGATTATAATATAATATTTAAATAATTATATAAATTATTTATATATTATATATATTTAAAAATTATGTCGACAAGCTATGAGACAAATGATCCTGAGCTGGATTTTCAAACTCCGCGACTCGCGGAGTTTGAAGGCTAAAAACTCCACGACTCGCGGAGCTGTCAGAAATCAAAACTCCTATAAAAGCTCACGAATTCTGCGTGTAACAATATAAATAAATAATAATAATACTCTGTAATAAATAAATAAATAAATATATATATAATATATAGTATAGGGTAGTTTTATATTAGATTAGTTTGGGTTATGTAAAAGTTATTTTTACGGGTTTTAAAGTCGGAGCTCTGTCCGTGTACTACTACGCGATAAATAATCAATGTAAGCTATGTTCTCCTTTTTAAATTAATGTCTCGTACTTAAGTTATTATTATGCTTATTTGAGCCGAAGTAATCATGATGTTGAGCTAAATATTAAAGACGGGGTAATTGGGTTTTGTACCATAATTGGGGTTTGGACAAAAGAACGACACTTGTGGAAATTAGACTATGGGCTATTAATGGGCTTTATATTAAATTAACGATACCTCGTTAATTTAATATAAAGGTTATGATTTGACGTATCTATATATAACCACATACGCTTAATAGGACACGATGGGCGAGATATTTATATGTACGAATTATTGTTCATTTGACCGGACACGGGGATGGATTAATAGTCAATGGACTCATTAAAACAGGGGTGGATTACATTCAAGGGTAATTGGTGTAATTGTTAACAAAGTATTAAAACCTTGGTTTACACACAGTCGATAACCTGGTGTATTCATTAAGCAAAGTATTAAGACCTTGTTACAGTTCGAATCCCCAGTTAGTTGGAATATTTGACTTCGGGTATAAGGTTAAATTTGCCGAGCAGTTTATAATTTGACCGATGAACTATTATGGACAAAAACCAGATAGGTTTCAAATACATCCAGGACAAAGGACAATTAACCCAGGACAATAAATTAAAATCAAAATGTCAAACATCATGATTACGGAAGCTTAAATAAGCATAATATATTTTATTTCATATTTCCTCGTACTTTTATTTATTTTCATTTTAATTATTGTTATTTATTTTATATTGTTAGTTAAATATCGTCATTTACTTTACGTTTCGCTTAAAAAATAAAATCGACAAACCGGTCATTAAACGGTAAACCCCCTTTTATATATTATTATATATAATTATATATATTTTGTACAAATATAGTTGTTTAAAAATATAGTGTGCAATAAGCCCGCTCCCTGTGGAACGAACCGGACTTACTAAAAACTATACTACTCTACGATTAGGTACACTGCCTATAGTGTTGTAGCAAGGTTTAGGTATATCCCATCTGTAAATAAATATATAAAACTTGTGTAATCTGTATCGCTTTTCGTATCAAAAATATAATACTATTTCGTACCCCCACGCTACCACATCAAGTTTTTGGCGCCGCTGCCGGGGAACTTGGCGAAACGCTATATTTTTAATATATATTTGTATAAATATATTTTAAGAAAAACAATATCAAATTTAAAAAAAAAAAAAAAAAACACGTCGAATTAAAAACTGTACCAGAGTTGAATTTTGGAACCCCGCGACTCGCGGGGTTTGCTGCTTGAAATACCGCGACTCGCGGAGACACTCTGACACACGTGACAGAACCCTAATTTCACATTAATTACGGATTTTATTATTATTATTATTAATAAACCCTAATTAGTTTAATTATTATAATTAGTTTAAGTTTTTTTTAATTAAATTTTATTTTAAATTTTAATTAGTTTTATTATATGTAAAATTAATAGTTTTAATAAATAAATAATATAAAAATAATATTTTTATAAAAATTGTACTTTTTACAACTTTTTGTATATTTTTATATTTTGTCCCTTTTTAATCGTTTTAGCGTAATATTTGTATTTTTAGCTCATATTTAGTTTTAAACTTAGTTTTTGCCATAGTTATTTTTACTTCTAGATTTTTAGGCTTTGCCGTAAAATCCCTTAAGTGCTTTTTCTTTAGACTAAGATTTAGGTGCTTTAGAATTTTGCGACGCCGTTTTTATATTTTAGTACCTTTTTAAGTTATTACCATTTGGGATATAGTCTTTCTTTTAAGCTTTAATATTTTTAGACGCAACTTTTAATTCTTAGTTTTTAATTCCTTTTTAAGTTACGACGCGCTATTTTCTTATTTTTATTTTTTGACGTTTTTCGACGCGCATTCTTTTTCTTTCTTATTTCTCGACGCTTTAGTTTTTAGGACTTAGAAATTTTCTCTATTTCTTATCTAATATCTCAAACAGAAAGAAAAATTATTTAAGTGGTTAAATTAATGGACGTTGACAATTTTCTGCTTCGTAGTAATAGTTGGATTTGTTAGTGGCTGAGTTGTGAGCTTCCGATTTAAAGGGTTCTGGCTCCCTGCTGCATCTTTTGGCTATTCGAAACGTGGGCAAAAGCAGAAAAGTCTATTAATTGGACAACTTATATAAGTTTTTCTATTTTTATAACTAATAGGATAATTAGTAAATGCACCACATTGTAGCTAAAATTTGGCCATCGCAATAAAATGGAAAATTTTGAAAACAAGGCTATGGAAACCCTTTTTGATATCCAAAATCAATTAAATCAATACTCTCAAACGAGTGTTGATGACAATTCGTTCGGTCAATCTTGGATCACGAATGACGAAACAATAACTGGTTGTGAAATCTGTGGAGATTATCACTCAACATGGGAATGTTATTATTACGTTCCTATGAAAAATTACGCACCCACGGAACCTGAATGGAATGATTATGAAGAATACAATTCAAATTGGGATTATTCCCAAGAATATATCCAAACTCAACAACCAGTAGATGAGGAAAATTACGTGTCTGAAAATTTATTAGACAATATGAAAATCAAACTCGAAGAACTCAATGCTCAAAATGAACAAATGAGAGAGTTTGTAAACCGGCAAGCTGAAACTCTATCAGACTACACACCTGTTGATCTGAGGAGTCGTGTGCAAGAAAATCTCATATCATCGAATTTTGATGAATTCGAGAGCTCCGAAATCACCAATTATACCGATGATACTTTTTATTCAGTTTTACCAATTTCACAACATATCGACACATTAGCCTCTACCGACGAAATCATCGATCCATCAATGGATAAAGAAGAAGTAAGGGTGACAAATTGGTACTCTTGGGAAAACGATAACGTTGAAAATTTTACCCCCGAGACCAAAATGGTGAGACCAATAAGTACTATTAATGAAGAAGAATCTACTCCAATCCCGAAATTCACCATTCCACAACCTTCCAACCCAATATTCTCAATAGATGAGTCATCTAGCGAAGATGAACTACGAGCTTTAATAGATAATGACACCTCGAATTTCACCCAATTGGGTAATAGAGGTGAAACCTTTGATCCCGAGAATGAACGGAAGGAAATGTTAGGAATTATCCACCCTATTGAAATATGTATGTCGATGTATATCGATCCATTTGACCAAGAACCAGAAAAGAGACATATCCATTTACTAAAAGCTACACTTAAAAAAGAATTAAGTAGTGACAATCGGGCGAGTCTAAACTTTAAACCCATTGATATATTATACACCATCCGAGATGTAAATAACTGGCTCACTACTCTAATTCGTGGAACTTATTCTACCGACTTCACATGTCGTCAGTTAAGAGTGGGGAAGTTTAACCCCACTTAACGTTAAATTAGGGGTTCGGGTTATTGCATAACTCGTTAATAAAAATGCACGATTAGGGTAAAAGACGCATTTTCATATATTAGCAAACAGTTCAGAAAAGCAACCGTTTTTGAAGAAAAAACATGTGTGATAAAACAAGAAGGAATGAACGATGAGGTGCGCCATCTATCATTCGATGAGCTTTGTAATTACAAAATGGGTATTTTTTTATCACTTTTCTACACTAATCACCCTCATAAATTTATAATTATAGTCTGATTTCATGCAAATGAGGGCATTGCATGATCTCAAGTGTGGGGAAGGGTTATAAATTCTCTCGGGTTTATACTTGGCTTATTTGCCAAATTTTATGAAAATTTAAAAAATTTTAAACTAAATGAATTCAAAATCATGTTTATACATATTTATGAACGATAAAACTAGGTGTTAATGCCGAAATTATCGTTACCTCGGAAAGGACATAAATTGAGAAACAACCCAAAACGCTTGAATTCATTTAAAATGGAATATAAGAGAATAAAAAGGCAAAGAACATAATAAATAAAAGCCAAGTGTGGGGAGAATATACCAAGTTATTCAATAAAAAAAAAATTATCTATCACAAGTTTCCGTAAAGTTATTGCAGGTGCTTTTGTTTTGGACTAAATTAACTGTTTTACCCGATGAAAGAAAAGAAAAGATGGATCTACACGATGAATCAATTCCATCATTAAAAGGAAGTAAAGTCTTCTGAAAAAGACACGCGCTTCTTGATTTAGGTCAAGAAGTTGTCGTCCAGACCAGCTGTAGGTTGACGAAAAATCTAGAAAAGTCATCACTAAAATCAGCAGGAAATCCACGGACCTCAGCATCAAACAGGGTCGCCAAGTGGTCATATTTATCCCAACCATGAGAAGGATTTATCTCGTACAATAGGGGGCACCGTGCAAATTAGCTTGATAAGACTAATGAATCAGATCCCCAAAAAGGATAATCTCCTTAAAGATTAAAAATCAGCTTTTAAGACTGATATTACTCAATCCTTGAGATTGACCTTAAAGATTGAGAATTCAAACTCATGGAATTCAATGATATCTAAACTCGAGCTTGAACGAGAAAATATTTTGATCAAAATTACAAACCGATTTGTTTTCTGAAAACCCTATTCTCAATGCGTTCATTACCATTGAACGTAAAATCCTAGGAATTCACCTGGAATTCATTAGGTCACCTGAACCAAATCGGGTGTCAACCGTAAGAACGGTGGTTGCATAGCATGGTCGAAGACAGGACCTTGTGCCAGACCGAAAAATTCCTAGGGTGAGCTTTACTATTGCTCCTACAAAGGATAGTAATTGCGTCCGACACGTTATAGACCATAATTAAAAGCATGTCAGGGGACATTGCCTTAACAGTTGCTTGTTCAACGCTTTCCTTTACAACCGGACGGTAGTTTATCGAAAGGTAATATACGGAGCAAGTATACTGGACGTGTTGCTTTCCTAATACAAGGTTAGCAAGTGGGTGACACAAAACCACAAGTGTTGAGCTAAAATTTTCAAATCTGAAACCAACAACCCACAAAAATATTTTGCAAACACCGGTGAAGGGTTATTCCGGAAAACGTGTCTAGGTAAAAGCTAGATTGAATTTTTAAAAGATCAAATGTTTTCATAAAGATCCAATTTCCTAACGGATCTAAATTTTCATAGTCATGTGGGACTGTAAACCGCCTTTCAAATGTGCACTTTGCTTTGGAAACCGAAAGTAAATCGGCTATTTGATTGCAAGTGTCGTTGACCTAAACCCGAGGCAACTATGGATGACACACCCACCTTTAACCATGGTTCTATCGTTACTATCATTGTTTATACCACCATATCAAAATCACTGATGTACAAAGTGTGATGAATAAAAAAGTGATTCATGTATGTTTTTATTTCAAGTTCTGTATTGCTTGAGGACAAGCAACGCTCAAGTGTGGGGATGTTTGATAAGGCTAAAAAGGAACATATATTTTATAGCAATATCCCTCCTAAATAATAGGTTTTCATATGTAATTGTATTATATTTTCATTGTAATTGTTTAAATAAATAAGTGCGAAGACAAAAGGCGAAAACGAAGATTTGAAGACACAAACGTCCAAAAAGCTCAAATGTTCAAGATACAATTCAAAAGGTTCAATTTATTGATGAAAAACGTCTAAAAATGACAAGAGTACAAGTTACAAAACGCAAAGTACAAGATATTAAATTGTACGCAAGGACGTTCGAAAATCCGGAACCGGGACATGAGTCAACTATCAACGCCCGACGCAACGGACCAAAAATTACAAGTCAACTATGCACAAGAATATAATATAATATTTAAATAATTATATAAATTATTTATATATTATATATATTTAAAAATTATGTCGACAAGCTATGAGACAAATGATCCTGAGCTGGATTTTCAAACTCCGCGACTCGCGGAGTTTGAAGGCTAAAAACTCCACGACTCGCGGAGCTGTCAGAAATCAAAACTCCTATAAAAGCTCACGAATTCTGCGTGTAACAATATAAATAAATAATAATAATACTCTGTAATAAATAAATAAATAAATATATATATAATATATAGTATAGGGTAGTTTTATATTAGATTAGTTTGGGTTATGTAAAAGTTATTTTTACGGGTTTTAAAGTCGGAGCTCTGTCCGTGTACTACTACGCGATAAATAATCAATGTAAGCTATGTTCTCCTTTTTAAATTAATGTCTCGTACTTAAGTTATTATTATGCTTATTTGAGCCGAAGTAATCATGATGTTGAGCTAAATATTAAAGACGGGGTAATTGGGTTTTGTACCATAATTGGGGTTTGGACAAAAGAACGACACTTGTGGAAATTAGACTATGGGCTATTAATGGGCTTTATATTAAATTAACGATACCTCGTTAATTTAATATAAAGGTTATGATTTGACGTATCTATATATAACCACATACGCTTAATCGGACACGATGGGCGGGATATTTATATGTACGAATTATTGTTCATTTGACCGGACACGGGGATGGATTAATAGTCAATGGACTCATTAAAACAGGGGTGGATTACATTCAAGGGTAATTGGTGTAATTGTTAACAAAGTATTAAAACCTTGGTTTACACACAGTCGATAACCTGGTGTATTCATTAAGCAAAGTATTAAGACCTTGTTACAGTTCGAATCCCCAGTTAGTTGGAATATTTGACTTCGGGTATAAGGTTAAATTTGCCGAGCAGTTTATAATTTGACTGATGAACTATTATGGACAAAAACCAGATAGGTTTCAAATACATCCAGGACAAAGGACAATTAACCCAGAACAATAAATTAAAATCAAAATGTCAAACATCATGATTACGGAAGCTTAAATAAGCATAATATATTTTATTTCATATTTCCTCGTACTTTTATTTATTTTCATTTTAATTATTGTTATTTATTTTATATTGTTAGTTAAATATCGTCATTTACTTTACGTTTCGCTTAAAAAATAAAATCGACAAACCGGTCATTAAACGGTAAACCCCCTTTTATATATTATTATATATAATTATATATATTTTGTACAAATATAGTTGTTTAAAAATATAGTGTGCAATAAGCCCGCTCCCTGTGGAACGAACCGGACTTACTAAAAGCTATACTACTCTACGATTAGGTACACTGCCTATAGTGTTGTAGCAAGGTTTAGGTATATCCCATCTGTAAATAAATATATAAAACTTGTGTAATCTGTATCGCTTTTCGTATCAAAAATATAATACTATTTCGTACCCCCACGCTACCACATCAATTATCGTCGGTTTATCCAAGACTTTTCTAAGATCGCTTCTCCGTTAACGAAGTTGACAAGAAAGAACGCGAGATATAATTGGGAAAATGAGCAAGAAATTGCTTTTCAATTATTAAAAGAGAAATTGTGTCAAGCTCCGGTCTTAGTGTTGCCGGAAGGTGTAGAAGAGATGACGGTTTATTGTGATGCCTCATTAAATGGAATCGGGTGTGTTCTAATGCAAAGAGGTAAAGTCATCGCTTATGCCTCTCGACAATTAAAGGAACACGAAAAGAGATATCCGACTCATGATCTTGAATTGGTGGCAGTGGTGCATGCGTTGAAAATTTGGCGCCACTACTTGTATGGTGTCAAGTGTACGATTTATTCGGATCATAAGAGTTTGAAACATATTTTTGATCAACGGGATTTGAATTATCGTCAACGTAGATGCATGGATGTGGTAAAAGACTATGATTGTGAGATACTTTATCATTCGGGTAAGGCAAATGTGGTCGCGGATGAGTTAAGTTAAAAGAGTCAACATCCGGCGATACGAGTAGGATCGTTACGCATGATTATTACTAACGATTTTTTTGTAAAGCTTGATGAGAAACAAATTGAAGCGTTCGTTAACAACAAGCATGAAGAACGAATCATGGGGCAAACAGAGTCTATTACCTTAGGCCCGCATGGTTTGTTATCCTTTCAAGGAAGAGTATGGGTACCTAAAATGGGTGATTACTGACAAGTGCTACTTGATGAAGCACATAAGTTAAAATATTCCATTCATCCGGGTGTGACGAAGATGTATCTTGATTTGAAGAAAGAGTATTGGTGGACCAGCATGAAGCATGATGTTGTTTAGTATGTCGAACAATGCGTCACGTGTTTGCAAGTTAAGGCCTAACAGCAAAAGCCGTATGGTATGTTACAACCGTTGGAAATTCCAAAATGGAAATGGGAGCACATTACCATGGATTTCATTACAAAGTTACCAAAGACGGCGAGAACCCAATTTGATATGATTTGGGTGATAGTTGATCGGCTGACGAAAAGTGCATTGTTTCTTCCTATCCGAGAGTAGATATCATCGGAGGCCTTGTCTAAGTTGTTTATCAAGGAGGTGATATCAAGACATGGGGTTCCTATGTCTATTGTTTCGGATCGAGATACTCGTTCCACGTCTCGATTTTGAAATAAGTTTCATGAAGATATGGGTATGCAATTGAAGATGAGCACGGCGTATCATCCTCAAACGGAAGGTCAAACTGAGTGTACGAATCAAACGTTGGAGGATATGTTACGGGCGTGTGTTATTGATTTCGATGGTAGTTGGGATGGGCACTTACCTTTGGTGGAATTCTCGTACAATAATAGCTCTCATGCTAGTATTGGAATGCCACCGTATGAGATGCTTTATGGGCGAAGGTGTCGAACTCCTATTTGTTGGGTTGAAGTGGGACAAAGGGAAATTAGGAGTACCGATTTGGTTTTAGAGATGAATAGTAAGATTGAGATGATTCGGGCTCGACTTAAGGCGGCGCAAGATAGACAAAAATCTTATGTCGATAAACGTAGGCGACCGATTGAGTTCGAAGAAGGCGACATGGTGATGCTTAAGTTTTCGCCATGGAAAGGTATTATTCGGTTTTGAAAATGAGGAAAGTTAGCTCCTCGGTTTATTGGGCCTTTCAAAATTTTGGCTCGTGTTGGTGAGGTTGCTTATAGACTAGAGTTACCCGAAGAGCTCTCCGGAATCCATAACACATTTCATGTTTCCCATCTCCGTAAGTGTCTTACGGATGACTCGACTTAGGTGCCATTAGATGAGATTGCTCTAAACAACAAGCTAGAATATGTTGTAGAGCCGATAACCATTCTTGATGAAAAGGTTAAAATGTTGCGTAACAAAGAGGTGAGGACTTTTAAAATCCAATGGCGTCATCGAAAGGGTTCCGAGTTCACGTGGGAATCCGAAGAATTCGTTTTGGTGTATCTTCCTGCTTGTCATGCAGTGTGGATTGCGAGGATACAATCCGATTCAAGTGGGGGAGAGTTGTAAGACCCAAGTTTGAAAAGTATATAATGTATATATTTATATTGCTGGCGGTATCACTTTTCTGTTTTGGGCCGCGGCGCAGCTAGGCCCTGACAGAAATCCTTGCTTTTATTTAAATATAAAAGGGGCATTTCGGTATTTTCACATGTGGGACGACTTTAAGGCCCCAAGATCAGTTTGGTGGGTGTCATTACTCAATTTTCAACCACCTTTTCCTTTCCACTTCAATTCTAGAGAGAGAGAGGAGGTTTTTAGTGTGAGAAAGCTTAAATCAAGGAAGAAGAAGCTCGTTTTGGGTTTGAACTCGAGTATTAAAGTTGTTCATCTATTCACTAGCTACGTTTTGAGTGTGGTGGTAAGTCCTAATCTTGATTTCCTTTATTTTGGTAGATTAAGGGTTAGGGTTTGGGCTAGTGATGAACTTAAAACCCACTTGTTGGGGATTTGGGGATTTTTGGGTGATTGGGTCATGAGAACCCAAGAATGCTAACCTAGGGGTTTAGTTGTGATAATTGGTGTTTATGGGTCTTAAATACTTGGTTAAATTACTAACACACTTTGTGGTTAAGTAAATGGGTGTTATTTGGGGTTGTGAGCGACCCAAATGGGTGTGTGAACTTTGAAATAGGTCAAGTGAATATTGAGTGACCTAAGTTGTCAAATGAGTATGAAAATACATCAACCTTGTGTTAATACGTGTAACAGGACCCTAATTGGTTAGTTTTAGGGTTTTGGCGTAATCTTGACCTAGGGTTAGGGTTAAGGGTGCAAATGGGTTGAAATTGCACTTTGGGTGAATATGACACTAGGATGGTGAGTGAGTTGGTTGACCTACTTGATTGTATGATTAATTATGTGTATAATGTAATAGGTGCATTACATTGAAGGTCTCGAGCTTGGTTTATCATTTCACCGAAGGCATTAAGGTGAGTGGAATAATTATATGTGTATGTATATAGTGTATTTACTTATGTGGGATGCGATACCATATCGTGTTGTAATGGGATGAGGGTTTAAAGTTCGGGCATTCGATACCTCATCATCATGTGTGGCATGTGAGATGGGTTTAATGTTCGGGCGTTCGATACCATATCATATGTGTGCGTGGGCGTGAAGTGTGGGTTTAAAGTTCGGGCGTTCGATACCACATTTCACGTGACGGGTGGGTTTAAAGTTCGGGCATTCGATACCACTCAAGGGACTAGTGATGGATACTAGTGGCGTCTGTGTGGCTAATGGTTCATTCGCGAGAATCATTCCCTTTGAATTTTGATTAACCATGGTTATGTGTTGTAGTGTAGCATATTATATTGTTTCGAGTTATATATGCAATTGTTTGTGCTAGCTTGTGGTCTTGGAGATTTAGCATTATACTTTGCGATGGCATGCTATTTAGTTGCTAGTGCGTATGCAGTAATTGTGTAAGTGTTTGCAAGTAGGTAAATTATATATGTATGTGTATAATTATTGCATTCACTAAGCGTTTTACTTACCCTCTCGTTGTTTATCTTTTTAGGCTCCGGCGTGGATAAAGGCATGGGTATTCCTTTGGAATAACGGGCTCCTTATTGATTATGCTAGAGAATAGCTTTTGAAGTTCGACCTAGGTTTGGGTAGTTTAATCCCAAACACCATGCTCGGGTTTTGTTTGGTATTTAAACTTGTCGGTCAAAACTTATATTTTGAAGTGTAAATGGGTGAACGATTCCCGGTGGTAAAATACTTGAACGGGAGTCTTAAAACTTGTAAACTTTGCTTACTTATGTGGCGTGAAACCCTTTTGAATTGTTGGTTGACGTATTTGCGAAAATCGGGACATGTATAAATTTTGTTAAGTAAGAATCAGCACGTGAACTAAGCCGCGCCGCGGGTTAAAGGGTATTTTTAATGTTGAGGGTTATGATGGTTCAGACCATCTGAGTTTTCGTTAGGCCGCGCCGCGGCCATATTACCGGCGCCGCGGGTTAAGCCTGTCAGGCATGGCCTGACCAATTTTTTTTTTAAAAAATGTTTTGCGATGTTTAACGGGTTGAGTCGTTACAAAAATCCTGTCGTTAAGCATCACAGTAAATCACGAAGTCCTCATTCCCTTCGGGCAAAGACAAAATCAGAGCAGTAGTCAATTTCTGTTTTAACAACTGAAATGCAGACTCGTGTTGCTCATTCCACTCATACTATTTACCCTTGTGAGTCATTGTTGTCAACAGTCGGGCAATAGTAGAAAATTCCTCAATAAATCTCCTGTAATAACCAGCGAGACCTAAGAATTTCTGAACCTGCGTTGGCGACTTGGGAGTCTCCCATTTCTTGACCGTTTCTATCTTCGCAGCCAGAAGTCACACTTCGAAAAACTTCGCATACAGCTGCTCCTTCCTGAGCATCTCTAGTATTAAACGAAGATGTTGTTCATGTTCCTCCTTGTTCTTTGAATATACCAAATATCATCAATGAACACGATAACAAACTTGTCTAGGTATGGCTTATATACACGGTTCATGAGATCCATGAACATTGCCTGTGCGTTTGTCAAACCAAATGACAATACTGTAAATTAATGATGTCCGTATTGTGTTCTGAACGCTGTCTTCAGTATATCAGTCTCTTTTACTCTCATCTAATGGTAACCTGACCTCAGATCAATCTTAGAGTAACACCATGATATTAACTATAACACCCTGATCCTTGCAACTGATCAAACAAATCATCGATCCTCGGTAACGGATATCTATTCTTGATAGTCAGCTTATTTAGTTCTCTGTAATCAACATAAAGTCTCCTAGATCCATCCTTCTTCCTAACAAAGAGCACAGGTGCTCTCTATGATGAAGAACTCGGTCGAATGAATCCCTTGTCTAAAGGATCTTGTAACTGACTAGATAACTCTTGCAATCCTGAAGGTGCAAGTCTATACGGTGCGCACGCTACAGGTGCCACTCTAGGCATTAAGTCAATCTGGAATTCTACATCTCTATGCGGTGGCAATCCGGGTAGCTCATTCGGAAAAACATCAGGAAAGTCTCTAAAAATTGGCACATCTTCGAGCTTCTTGCCTTCAGGTTCAGTTTTGCTCAACATAGCAAGACAACCATTTCTTATGTGCTTCTGCGCCTTCAAATAATTGATGAAGTGTAACGGTGTATTCCTTCGTTCTCCATACACCATCAAAGGCTCATCTTAGGTAACAGGTAAGCGAATCGCTTTCTGGTAACCAACAATGTCAGCTCTATCTCAGCTAACCAGTCCATTCCAACCACAAGGTCAAATAAAAGAATATGGTAGTCCAAGTAAAATAGTTGACTCCAAACATCACTCAAGTAGATTTCTATTGTAATGGCTCGCCAATCGTCGAAAAAAGTACTGTTCGGTCCGGAAAGTTGTTACGAGCTTAAAGGTATGGGTCTTACCTTCTAATTTGCAAAGGATTAGGACCAATCATCGATTAAAGTTTAGGGTGAGTTTCGGGTGAGAGACGTTTACGATGGGAGTGTATAATCAACCTTCTTAAAACTGGGCCTCCTTAAACTAATATTACATCGATCTTGATGCGTTTTATTCCCAGTTGATAGTTCTATAGAGTTCACGTTGTCTAAGGCAGATATTGGATTTCGAATGTTGTGACGGAATTCTCTAGCGATAAAGCTTCTATCAGCACCGGTGTTGAGAGCATATAAACATTATGAGTAAGAATAAACTCGTGACGAACTTCATTGAAGTTGATGTTGAAGAAAGGGTGAGTTATCAGACTTGTCCCACACCGGTGGGGGAGGAGAACGGAATACCCTTTATGAGGGAAGGTGTGAATACCTCTTCCGGTAGACTAATATTGGAAAGCAAAATTGTGAAACTGCGGGTGGCGGAATGATAGGTAAGTCGGAAGTCAAGTAGACAATATCTACTACGTATTGTACGGGCTGTCACAGGGGATCCATCCTCTAAGATATATCAGAAATGAGTCATGATGCATAATAGCTAGTAGTGAATCATGGAGGTGCTAGTAGTGATGAGTAGTATTTAGTAGTGATAAGTAGCAATGGGTAGCATTAAGTAGTAACTAGTAATTACAAGCAGTGAGAAGTAGTGATCGGTCGAGACTAGCAGTGAGAGGCGGCGTTGAGTAGTAGTTAGCAACGATAAGTAGTAAGGAGTAGTGGTATGAGATGATGAGTATGTTCCAAGCAGTATCTTCGTAGTGTCAAGTGGTTATCGGTGGTGACGGAAAGTGTCAAGTAGTGACGAGTTGTGACATGATTACATGATTTTTATAGGTTATTTTAATGACCCGTCCTAATCCATTTGGACGAATACATTACATTTGGTTACATGGCGAGGTGCTTGACCTCTATATGATACATTTTACAAACATTGCATTCATTTTTAACAGACAAACTTTCATCACATCGAAAGTTGACGGCATGCATACCATTTCATAATATATCCAACTATAATTGACTTAATAATAATCTTGATGAACTCAACGACTCGAATGCAACGTCTTTTGAAATATGTCATGAATGACTCCCAGTAATATCTCTAAAATGAGCAAATGCACAGCGGAAGATTTCTTTCATACCTGAGAATAAACATGCTTTCAAGTGTCAACTAAAAGGTTGGTGAGTTCATTAGTTTATCATAAATAATCATTTCCAATAGTATAATAGACCACAAGATACTCATATTTAGAAAACAATCTGTGCAGGTCTACTCCTGCTATAAAATCATTCATATGAAGAACACTGGAACCTTTCAAAACAAACTTTACAATGGTAGCTAATGCGTAGTGCAATGCAAAATCATCTCACCGAGGGTAGCTAAAACGGTAGCTAATGCGTAGTGCAATGACAAAATCATCTCACCGTTACTAACTACTAAATCGAACCATTTCGGTAGCTAATGCGTAGTGCAATGACAAAATCATCTCACCGATGGTCGATAATACAATCTTTATAGAAATTGAACAATAATTTTACAACGGTAGCTAGTGCGTAGTGCAATGCAAAATCATCTCACCGAGGGTAGTTAAAACGGTAGCTAATGCGTAGTGCAATGACAAAATCATCTCACCGTTACTAACTACTAAATCAAACCATTTCGGTAGCTAATGCGTAGTGCAATGTCAAAATCATCTCACCGATGGTCGATAATACAATCTTATAGAAATCGAACCTCTGAACAAATAATTCTATCATAGAATGTAGTTCAAGTATTTGTGTCTATTTCGTCAAACATTTATAAAAGCAGTTCATGTATTCTCAGTTCAAAAATATAGATTTCAAAGGCATTTAGTAAAGCAGTTGTAAAAACAGCGCATGTATTCTCAGTCCCAAAAATGTAAAGAGTAAAAGGGAGCAAATGAACTCACGCATATAAGTATTGTAAAACAGTTAATAAAGCATTTGCATGTATTCTCAGCCCAAAAACGTAAAGAGTAAAAGGGAGCAAATGAAACTCACTATATGATATTTTGTAGTAAAAATATTCATACGACGATACTGAACAAATGCAGGGTTGGCCTTGGATTCACGAACCTATATCATTTTTATATATGTTAACACATATAATGGTAATCGAACAAATTTATATATATATATATATATATATATATATATATATATATATATATATATATATATATATATATATATATATATATATATATATTTATTAGTTATATATTTATTAGTTATATCATTTTTATATTAATAACTTATAAGTTTCATATATTCATTTTATATATTTAAAATAAATAAAAATATTAAGTTATGTTATTTATATATATATATATATATATATATATATATATATATATATATCGTTTATTTGTTAAAATTATAATAATACTAAAATAATATTAGTAATGATAAAAATAATAATAATGATAATAGAGTTAAAAAATGACACTTTTAATATTGATGATGAAAATGATAACTTTAATAAAAATGATACTTTAAAAAAAATGTTAATTTAATAATAATGAATACTAATAATAATAACTATAAAAATAATGATTTTACTAGTAATAATAATGATACTTATATTTATATTAATTACTATAATGATAATAATACTACTAATAATAATATTAGTAATACTTATTAATGATAATAATATTAATCATATAACAATAATAATAATATTGAAAATAATAAGATGTGACTACCTTCAAAATCAAGCTTTTAAAAAAATAAATGCCTCAGCCTAGGCTCGAACCCGAGACCTCTTGCTACACGCAAACACCTTCAAACCACTCCTCTGATCTTCCATTTCTATATTAATATGGATTCTATATTCATGTAACACTTTTTCTGTGTTCCTCTCATCTTATAATCAACATACATACGTACCTCATCATGCTATCATCCGTGATTATAATCATCGACACCATCATCCGTGCTTAACATCATAACATCATACTCCATATTAATCATCATTATTATTCTTAAATCATTACCTTAATATCATCATCAATATCATCTAATCATCTCGTCAACATCCATCTCATCACGTACTCGCTTCATCATCATCGTGATTTATCATCATCTTTCATCACGTATATCATCATCTACATCATCATCGAGCTTCTCATCATCATCATATCATAATTCTTATTACCATTCATAATATCACATCAAGTGTCATTACTAGTTCTATCTCGTCACCACCTTCCACTGGACCAACATTTATACGTTTTATCATAAACCTAAAATGAGTCTTGGCCCAACAAAATAAATAAAGCCCGGTGTAGAAAAGGAAAAAGAAGTAGCGATGGCCTAACACATCGATCCATCACAGCAATTAAGAGGTGGCCTAGTTTTGATGAAATATATCAAATAAATGAATTGCTAGATGTAAACGTGGTAAGGGTACATATGTGACACAGAAATAACCAACTAAATACTTTCACCTTTACAGCTCATCATAATCTTTATTCCATATACATCACTGTCATCTCCATAGCATCATGGGATATTCATCACAGATCATCATCATAATCACCCTTTGTTCGTTACTATTGGATACATAATTAAAAGTATGACATATGGTAGCAGCAAGAATCAAGATTGGGTTGAGTTAGTGTTTCGAACAGCAGCAAAATAGGAAAGAAACCAGCATTGTGTAGCAGTTAAATAGAAACAGGAAACTAATATAACCGGCACTGGAATTGATGGTTTGTGGTGTTCTTGACCAAAACAGAAAATTAGTGATAGTTTGGTTTGTGTTAACCCACAACTGAAAAACAGAAACGAGTTGTGGTAGTGACTCGTTGGAAGCAACAAACATGAAATGGGTTCTTGGGTTTGAAACTGAACTAGCGGGTTTTGA